>NC_092879.1:9277411-9593021 GCF_028372415.1 Notamacropus eugenii | reverse complement strand
TTGTCAGCACAGCAGATTGACTAGAAGCATCAAGATGCCCTGGGTTCAAGTAATATCTCTGCCTCATGCTGGGCCTGTGACCCTGTACTAGCCATTTATTTCACTTCTCTGAGCCTTGAAGGTGGAAACAGATCATTGCTCTGCATTGGTATGGGGAATTCCTTACTAGAGGTTGGCAAATGGACCAAATTCAACCCTAGCCTGTTTGTTTTTTTTAAACAGCTTGTGAGCTAAGAAGGGCTTTTACATCTTTTTGATAAACTAGAATTTTATTTACAGATGTAAAAGTCAGGCTATACCAAAATCAGCAGTGGGCCAAATTTGCTGTAGCCTGCATATCAACAACAATAAAAAAGTTGTCAGTCACTTTCAAACTGAGAATAGGAAAAATGAATCTCTATGGATTCTTTCAAAATGGGTCTTTCTTGTTATTTATAGAATCAAATACACTTTCCCTATTGTACTGAGTCAGACACATTGTTCCTTGTTGTTTGACCTGTCTCTGTTTTAGGAACATGTGCTAGTGGATATGTGTTAGAGAGAAAGGAAACAGAAATAAGATTTCTAAACTTTAAGTTTTCCTAAAATATCTTACTTCTTGGTGCAAGATTCTCTCTACTTGAGTGAAAAGCAAGGAGCAGTTTGTTCTACCAGCCTGTAGCGATATGCCTGAGAGAACAAGCTCCTCTCCCCCCTCATCTGCTTCCTCCTTGCCCCCCCTTCGCCCCACTCTGGCCATTTGCTTTCCAAAACACCCACACTCCAGTACAAAGCCCGAACAATTGGTCCATTACCAGCATATCTTTCTGAAGCCCTCCCATTAGTTCTCAGAGTTGGGACAAATTATATTGAAATGCAGTTTAAAAATATTTTAAAAACAAGTTTATGGACCCCAGGTTAAGAACCTCTGAAGCGGAGCGATAGTAATGTCATGGAAGTATGGAGACCTGGGCTCCAGACTCAATACTTCCCTGAGATTTATTGGGGAAAACAGGGTTAGACAGATAACTTAAAAACCTTTCTGAGCTTCAGTTTTCCCATATGTCAAATGAGTATAATGCTGTAGTGCTCACCCACAGGGAAATGTCAAAGAGCGAGTAGCATTTAGCATGTTCCCAACACAGAATTGTGTAGATATCCTCACCAAGGCCAAATGATACTTCCAGTTAGCTTCCAGCTAACTGTAATAGCAGTATTTCATTTAGGTCTTAGTGAGGTGGGCTGATCTCTGAAGCATTTGACACTGCAGACCTCCTCCCTTCTCTCAGACATTTCTTTTTCCCTCACTCTCTTCCTTCCTTGTCTGGTCACTCCTCATCAGTTTTTGTTGTATTATCATGGCTATCTCCAAGGTGATTTCTTCCTTCTGTCTACATCTATCTACATTTCCTCTCTCAGTACCTCCCCTGGATCTACTGATTATCTCTAACAGATGACTCCCACATTGAAATAACCAACCTTAGTTTCCTGAACTCTAGTCCTGAATTGTCAGTGGTCTAGAAGAGATCTCCAGTGGATGTCCTTGAGGTAGCTCAAATTCAATGTCCTGAACTACCTTCTCCCCCAGCCCCCAGACTCTTCCTTTTTGCCAAGTCACCCAGGTTTAAAGCTATGTAGGGATCCTCAACTGGTCATCCTCCTTTTCAATCAGTTTCTAAGTCTTGCCAATTCACCCTCGACAATATCTTACCTGTGTTCCCTTCTCTCTTTCATGGCCATGACTCTGGTTCAGGCTGTCAGCACCAATCATTTGGACTACTGCAATAATCCAACCGGTCTCTCTGCATCTAGGCTTCCATGAAGTTAGCCAAATGATATTCCCAAAGCCCTTGTGTGACTTGGGATGCTATTCCTCTGCTCAAGAAATTCTAGTGGCTCCCTATTGCTTCTTTAGGATCAAACACAAACTTCTCAGTTGAGCTTTTAAAGCTTTTCACAACCATATTACCACCTACCTTTCAAGACTTAGCACATTCTTCTCCCTTGACATTCTAGTCAGCCATAAATAACACTTCATCTCCTGGCTCTGTGCTTTCCCTATCTTTGGAATATGGTCACTACTTGCCTCTGCTTCATGGAATCCCTGGCTGCCTACAAGACAAAACTCAAGTACTGCCTCCAACAAGGATCCTGGCCATCCTAGTTTAGAGTATGCTGGGGGGGAAGGATCTATGGGGAAGGGAAAAGAAAGCAAGAAGGATTTATTAAGTAGCAATCTATGTGCCAGGCACTATGCTAAGCCCTTTACAATTATCTCATTTGATCTTTACAACTACTCTAAAGGGAGGTGCTATTATGAACTCCATTTTACAGTTGAGGAAACTGAGGCAGACAGAGGCAGTGTGACCTGTCCAGGGTCACTCAGCTAGTATGTGTCTGAAGCAGGATTTGAATTCAGGTCTTCCTGATTGATTCTAAGCTCAACACCCTATTCACTGTGTTGCCTAGCTGTTTCCTTACCTTCCCCAGAAGCTACTTTGTATATAGTTTGTGCTTAGTTGTCTATGTATATGTTATTTTCCTCCAACAGAGTATAAGCTCCTTGAGGGCAGGTACTGATTTTTTGTGGTTGACTGGCACTTAGTAGGTACTTAATAAATGCTTGTTTTTGTAGTAGTAGTAGGTACTAGTTATGATCCTTATTTAACAGATGAGGAATCTGAAGTTTAGAGCTTTGGAGATAGATTAAGTTACTCGTTCAAGGTCACACACTTCCACAAGTGACAGAAGTGGGATATGTGAACTGAGGCCTTTCTGCCTCTAAGTTCATCATGCAGCAAGAACCAGTGGCCAAGTCCATGTTCTCCCCTGGTAATCATGCAATGTATAAAGACCTAAACAAAGGCCCTCAAGGAAGGTTAGGTCCCTGCTAAGAGTCACACAAGGATCAGAAGGCAAGGGTGAACTCAGGTACATTTACGTCCTGGGAAAGGGAGGAAGGCTTATGCTCTCTTTCACAGGACTGGCTGTGAGGGTCAAAGGAGCCAGATGTTAAGAGTGTTTTAGGATTTGGGAAGTGCTAGAATGATATGAGTCATTGTTATGGAGCTAGAAACAGGCTCAGGAACTTGGTACAGTCTACATGGTTTCAATACTGCACAAATATTCAGGACCCTAAGAGGATGAATTTCAGAATATATTAGGTGCTATGAGCAACTAAGCAAAAAGCAGGTATAAAAGCAGTAAATTACAAATAAAAATTCTCTTAAAAGAAAGGCTATTTGCTATTATTAACTGTTTTAGCTAACTTACGGGTGAAATGTCCCTCTGACTTTATTTACCAGTTCTTTTTTCCAAAAGCAAACAATCTAAATTCTCAGGGAAAAAAATGAAAAGTAAAGAAAGACCAACTAGAAATGCAAAATCCTTCAGTGCTGAGATGATTCAGGGATTCATCTCCTTCAGGAGAAAAACAAGCTTTTTCACATTTCCAGGCAGTTTCCAGAGTTGCCTGCTCCAGCAATAAAGGTAGCCAGCAGCTTACTCTCTCTTACACCCCTCTGGCTGCCAAGTCAACCTCAAACATCCAGGCCTCAAAGAAGCTTCAGAAGCTGTTCCACCTTCTACTTCAATTAGATGTACTAGGAGAGGTGCTGACTTCAGGAAGCACATTCAGGAGTCCTTTTAGTGGGAGGTCTACTTGATTCACTTTTCAATGTGATTAGGTGCTTAATAAAAGAAAGCTCACTGACTGTGTGATGAGAGAAGACAGAAACCACAGCCTAGAGGAGCCTTCAAATGCTATCGTGTGTACCCTAAATTTGAAAGCAGAAGAATTTATTCTAGGGTCATCAACTGTAATTTCCTCCAAAGGAAAAAAAAAGTCACAGTAGAGGAGGTGGCAAAACATCCAAACCTGGTGTCCTACTCCCCAAGATACTTAGTGGGGCTTCTCTCTCTCTCCTCAGTCTGCTTCTCTATGTCCATGAATCGCTCTCTCTTCTTCTCTGTCTCCTTCTCTATGTATCTCTCTCTCTCTCTCTCTCCCTGAACTACAGAAATTACACTGGGAGAAAGATCACCTTCCTCCCCTGCCCCCATCACATTGCAGCTTCCCCCCCATCACACTGCAGCTTCCCCCCCTCCCCCATTCAAAACTTCATTCAACACCGACAACACAACCAGACCTGTTCAGCTCACCATGTGCACACTCATTGGGTGTTCCTGGATGTAGGTTTCACATCCAGCACTTCCTGAGCCATATAGTAATACTTTTAAACACTGTAGGGGCAGGAGGGCTTCCTGGCGCTGGGTAAAAAGAGCCACAATGCATCAAAGTTCATAAAGAAAAGGACAGAAATAGCCCGAAGGATTTGAAGTCAGAGGCCCTGTGTTCTCACCTTTTTCCCCATCACTTGCTACCAGGGGGTAACCTTGGTCAAGCCTGGTGGTCTCTTTTGGGCATGGAAGGGGCTCTAAGTCTCTGATCTCGCAGGTCGATCATCAGGGGTTGTGGAGTTTGGAATATGCAACGATGCCACACAGCTCCCCAATGAACCCATCAGTGGGGTAAGTTCCAGTACCATTTCTTTCTCTTTGGACAGGGATTTACTGGAAGCAAGGAGTCAAGGAAGGCCCTCGGGGTGCGAGCTGGGCCCGAGCCGCCCTCAAGTCCCACTTCACTGGGGCGGGGTGGGGGTGGTGGTGGCCGGGGAGGGGCACAGGGGCAGCGGGGAGGGGGTGGAGGCCGCGCTCACCCTGCACCAGGCGCTTCATTTCGTTGTAGCGCGCCCATAGGAAGCTCTTGTTGTCCAGCCGGGCACCGGAGGTCGGCGGGGCCGCCCGCTGCGGCTGCTCGGCGGCGCTGAGCGGGCGGCGGCGGCCTTGGGGCTCGGCGCCCCCAGCCCCGGGCCCCCCGGAGCCGCAGCGGGCGCTGAGCGCCGCACGCACCACAAGCCGGCCCCACAGGGTCGGAGGAGCCGTGGCCATAGCGCCCGCGTCGCCAAGCCAGCAGCACGGAAGACGGACGATGCTCAGTCCGGCCCGAGCGCCGCGCGCTGGCCCGGCCCGCCACACCCCCCAGCTAGCCAGGGCCCCGGCCGGCCCCCGCGGCAGCTCAGCCAATGAGCGAACTCCGTGGCCGGTCCCTGGCCGGCCCCCGCGGCCGCTCATCCAATGATCAAGCTCCGTGACCGGTCCCCGCCCCGGCACCACAGCGGACGCTCCTCTGAGCTGCGAGTTCTGATGTCCCAGCGAATGGGCAGAATCGCTCCGCCTCGGCAGTCAAGTCTCGCCCCAGCAACCTCCATTCCCCAATGGGGAGACGCAGAGGGAAGCCGCTTTCCCGATGATTGGCCGGCCTCCCATAGC
The DNA here is from genome assembly GCF_028372415.1 of Notamacropus eugenii. Taxonomy (NCBI): domain Eukaryota; kingdom Metazoa; phylum Chordata; class Mammalia; order Diprotodontia; family Macropodidae; genus Notamacropus; species Notamacropus eugenii. Next base: position 9,587,711 of record NC_092879.1, on the reverse strand, counting down.
GTCTTTGGGCTTTGTCACGCCTTCCAGCTTCTGAGGTGCTACGTGTGGAGTGTGAGCTGCATCCCCCCCCCTCCCCACCCCCCCCCTCCTCCTGCGGTTTCCGTAGAGTCCTGCACCCTGCCATCCCCTGCACGTGCACCCTGCACGCGGGCACCCCGGCTTGGGAGAGCCCCAGGCTGTGCAATCGAAGGCTCTCAAAAGCAGAAGAAAGAAGGGGAGGGCCGGGATGCCAGTCAGCTGAACCTGGCCTGCTGGGACCTAGCGCAGCCTTGGCTTGACGTGAACATCTTCTGGTTGCGCCATCTGGAAAAACACCCGAGGGTGCCCCGAAAGTCATTGGACACTTGTTATGCCCTCGAGCGCTGTGCTTCCTGCTGGCGATCCAAAAGGGATCCAGGCTCTACCCTCAAGGAACTCAAACTGCACTAGCGAGAAGGACGAGAAGTGACATAAAAATTTGCCCTTTAAAGTAGGCAAAGTGTTTCTGGAGGGTGCTCGGGGTTGCCCTCCGCTTCCCACTCAGGGCTCACACACACCAAGATCCGATCCAGTGGATGCTGGGACACCCCCCCCCCCCCCCGCTCCCACCCTGCATAGTCACTTTCTTTCTTTGGGGCTCTTTGCCCCCGCCCTCTCCCAAAGAACGCCCAGAATAAGTGGCCCCCATAACTTGTGCCTAGTCTTTCAGAAAGGGGAATAACAGGGCGTCCTACTGCCTACATGAGCACTCAAGATGCAATAGAAATAATAAGGAGGTGGTCAGGGAATATCTTTCATCAAAACCAGGTCGCTGATAGGGCTACTAAACCGGAAGGTAAGGAAATGTTGTGGATACATTTGACTGAAGCATTCGAAGGATCATCTCATACTATTCTTGTGGGAAACATGGCGAGATGTGCTCTAGACAAAGAACAAATAGATGGACACAAAACTGCTTGGATGGTTGGACCAAGAGAGGGATTCTATCCTGCAGGGTGTAGGTGGTAAGAGGCTCTAAGTGCAGGACCCCAAGAAGCAGTACACCTCTCTGTTTAACATTTTTATCAGTGCCTCGGTTGCAAGTCATAAGTCAGATGAACATAGATGCCACGTTCATCCAATTTGTAGATGACACCGAGCTGGGAGGGATGGCTAACACACCCGATAATAAAGGCAGAATCCCAAAAGGTCTTGCCAGACTTTCAGAGCATCGGGCTTACTGAAATCCAATAAAGATCAATAAGGATACGTGTACAATCTTTATACCTGATTACAAGAAATGACTTCACCAGGAAAGCCCTGAAAAAGTTCCAGTTTGAAAAATAACTGAAGGTTTTACTCAGTGGTGTTCTGATGATGTTTAACAACTTGCTCTCCCTCCCCCCCGCCTTGAAACTCTAAGTACATAAATTTATGGTAAATTTTATGGATGTAAAGGATATATAGCACACAGTTTCTAATAATAAAATAGGCAACATTCTTTATTGTAAATTCCACGTCTCCAAATGATTCTCTCATAACTACCTTTTTTTTTTTTTTTAATTTTTGTAGATCTTTTGTATACCTAGCCAACCTGTGCTTAAAATGACTGGAGAAATGGAGTGGCATCCCAATCTGCTAACTCTTTCCCACTACATTTATTGTCATTAAATCTGCTGTGTGATTTACAATTAAACTATTTCTCACCCTTGTACAAATTAGATTTGTTAAACTGAAGCCTTTGTAAGTAGTGCTAGTTATCCTTTTAGCCTTTTGTGTGGACTGGAACATTGATTCTACATTGATATTTTCAAAATCCCCAAAATCATTCAAATAGATTTCATCTTTTAAAATAGTGTGTAATGACAATTTTTCCCACCAGCCATTCATGGTGAAGTGAGTTTTTCATAGTTCTAAGAAATCAAAATAATTTAAAATGTTTTCATTGACTGAGTCAAATTTATAAGAATACAAACCATTCCCCAACTGATAGTCATAGAATATAAACAGGCAGTTTTTAGACAAAGAAATCAAAGTGATCTATAATCATATGTGCTAAATCACTGTTGGTTAGAGAAATACAAATTAAAATGGTACTGTCTCTCACCTGTCAGATTGGCTAATATGGCAAAAACGGAAAATGATAAATGTTGGAGGGGTTATGGGAAAACTGGGACACCGGCGCACCATTGATGGACTTGTGAACTGATCCAACCATCCTGGAGAACAATTTGGAATTATGCTGAAAGAGCTATGCATGTCCTTTGACCCAGCAATGCTACTATTAGGTCTGTATGCCAAAGAGATTTTAAAAAATGGGAAAAGATCTAGACTTACAAAAATATTTATAGCAGTTCTTTTTGTGGTGGCTAAGAATCAAAAATTGAAAAGATGCCCATGTCTGAACAAGTTGTGGTATACGATTGTGATGGAATACTAATGTGCCATAAGAAATGACAAGCAGGATGATTTCAGAAAAACCTGGAAAGACTTACATGAACTGATGCAAAATGAAGTGAGTAGAACCAGGAGAATATTGTCCATGATGACAGCAATATTGTATGATGATCAACTTAGCTATTCTCAGGAATACAGTGATCCGAGACAATCCCAAAAAACTCATGATGAAAATACTATCTACCTCCAGAGAAAGAACTGGAACTGGTGGTGTCTGAAGATAGACTGAAGCATACTATTTTCTTTCCTTTTTTCTTTTTCTTCCTTCCTTCCTTCCTTCCTTCCTTCCTTCCTTCCTTCCTTCCTTCCTTCCTTCCTTCCTTCCTTCCTTCCTTCCTTCCTTCCTCCCTTCCTCCCTCCCTCCCTCCCTCCCTTCCTTTCTTTCTTTCCTTCCAAATTTTCTTCCACAAAATGATTAATAGGGAAATATGTGTGTTCGTCCTTCATTGCCGAAGAAGACCATACCATCAGAGAAATGGTGACATGACTTGCATTTGACTTTGTTTCGAGTGAGGGAGGGCTGTGCAGGTCACCAGCCTCACTTCTCCACCAGAGCCATCTGAATCCAGTGACTGGATATTCATCAGGATGACTGGAGATGACCCAGGATGAGGCAACTGGGGTTCAGTGACTTGCCCAAGGTCTCACAGCTAGTGAGTGTCAAGTGTCTGAGGTGAGATTTGAAGTCAGGTCCTCCTGACTCCTGCACTGGTGCTCTATCCACAGCACCACCTAGCTGCCCCAATAGGGAAATATGTTTTACATGATTGCACACATATAACAGATTGCTTACTGTCTCTGGAAGAGGGGAGCAGAGGGAAAGAGGAATAGAATTTGGAACTCAAAACTTAAAAACATGTTAAAGATTGTTTGACATATAATTGGGGAAAATAAAATATTATTAGAAACAAAATACTATACTTTCATTGTTGTTTCTATACAAAAAAAGACGTAAGTTCATATGTTCAGTTACATTTTCTAGTAACATATTCCTAGGAAGAACATTAAATTGATGATTTTCATCAAATGGAATATCTTTAAACTTATCTGATGATTGAAACTTCAATTGGAGATTCATGCTTCTAGTACCGAAGTTTGAATTTTCCAAAGCTCTTATGGTGCATTCATTGGATTAAGTTTTGCATTTTCTGGACATTAGGTGATCCTCACTACGATACAGTCAAAGGTAGGGAAAATTCTTCAAGCCTGTCAATAATTAAAGCAAAGACTAGCAAGAAATTAATATTAGCTTATCTCTGTGCCAAACACAGCTAAGAAGGTGAGTGCACAGAATGCACACGTACTACAGGATGTAGGAGCCATCCAGCAGTTGCTGTTCCTTAAACGACACTGTCTGTTTCAGACCCAAGATGGACCAATTGTAATCATTTCAAGTTCTTTAGCTACAATTTCTAGCCAGGTTTGATTTTTATTAGATTGGTGACAAATAGAATAAAATTTAATCCAGGAAGATTTTAAACTGATTAACTTGTTTCATTTCGAATATTGAATCCTCAAGCGATCATTCCAGTTGATGACTCAAACATGGTCAAATGATGATTTTAGGAAAATTTTCTAACAGCTACTCCAGGCTTTCTTCCCAGCATTGTATTAGCACCATCCCAGTGAAATGCAATTCATTTCACTTTCAAATATTCACTAGTAAAGCCACAATCACTTCAAGAAAACATTAATATATTCAAAATACACTGTGCTATGGTTGACACCAATTCCTTTAAAGCAACAGGTAACATAACCAGTGTAGGAGCTAATTGAACTGTACACAGACCAGGTTGGGAAAATTCTTGAAAATTTAACAGTTGGCCAGTATGAGCTTGCTCCCACAGACCACTGGTTTAACTAGACAGCCAACTTCCTGTGAGTCAGCAGTGTGATGTGGCAATCCAGAGAGCTAATGTGATCCTGGTGTGCTGCATTCAGAGGGGTAAAGCTATCATGAACAAGTAGCTGAGAGACTGTACTCAGCCATGGGCAAACCCCATCTGGCTCACTGTGTTCAGGTCTGGGCACCATAGTTTAAAAGAGGCAATAAATTTTTAGTGAAGGAAGGCAATGGGATGGTAAAAGGCCTTGAGCCTGTGCCATATGAGAAACAGTTGAAAGAATGGGATTATTTAGCCCAGAGAAGAGAAGACTCTTGGAGCACTATGATACCATTCCAAGTATTTGAAAGACCATCATGTGAAAGAGGGACTAATCTGGGTCTGTTTAACCTCCAGAAGGAAGAACCAGAAGCATTGGATGGGGGTTGCAAAAAGGCCAACTGAGGTTTGAAGTCGGGAAAAACTTCCTAACAATTCCCCCAGTGGAATGGGTGGGGTGGTCACTTGATGGGTATGGTAGAATGGGGGGATTCCTTTTGGGTCTAGATTGAACTAGGAGGCCCTGGGGTCTCTTCCAGCTCTCAAATTCTGTGATGTGGGTATAGGACAACTTTTATTGATTTAATTTATTATCACAGAAAATGTTCAAGAAACAAAGGACTCAGAGAAAGAGAATCATAATACATAATACATAACTCATCAGCCACTCCACCCCCCCTTCATAGAGCAAAAACGCTTTCCACAGGATGAAAAAAGAAACCACTTTGGAGGACTCTTCACCCCACTAACCCTAGACTTGCCCTACCCAAGCGATCCACAGCCACAGTAGGAGGGTACCACTGTTAACCCCACTTCCTGCTCAGCCTCCTTGGAGCTCAGAGGCCCCCTTTCCAGGTGCGCCACTTTGCTCCTGAAGTCAGTCTCCTCCTCCTTGCCAACCACCTTGCCTTGCTCTCTCACACAGTTGCCCTTTCTTCCTGCCCCATGCCAAGGTTACCTTTATGTATGGCCTTTACCCATTAGAATGTAAATTCCTTGAGAGCAGGGACTGTTGTGCTTGCTTGTATTTGTATCTCCAGCCCTTAGTACAGGGCCTAGCACAGGGTAAGGTCTTAATAAATGCTCTCTCTCTCTCTCTCTCTCTCTCTCTCTCTCTCTCTCTCTCTCTCTCTCTCTCTCTTCTTTCTCTCTCTCTTCCCCACAAACTCCAGCCCTTTTTTTCCCTCTCTCTCTCCCTCAGACTCCTGACCTTGTCCTATTTTCAGTGTCTGACTGCAGTCTTTTCCCTCTCTGGACCTCAGATTCCAGGCATCTGTTTTCCTCTCTGAGGCTCACTACTCTTCCCTTGTCCTCTATCTGACCATCACACTCCAGACCCCTCTTCCTTTCTCATCCTCAGACAGCAGATATCTCTCTGCCAGAGTGTCAGAATCCAAGCCTTTCTTCATCTCTCTGATGCTCATTATAGACACGTTTCTCTCCCCTGGAGGCTCACATTTTAGGTCTTCCCTCCTCTCTGAGCTCCAGACTCCAGGCCTCTCTCTATGTGAGCATCAAAATCCAGATTGATTTCTCTCTCTCTTTCTCTCTCTCTGTATCTCTGACTCTGTCTCTCTCTGTTTCTGTGTCTCTGTCTCCCTCCTACTCTTATTCTAAGACTCTAAACCTCAGACTCCAGGGCTGGAGGTATGTCCCTCATTTCTTCTTGAAAGTCAACCTTGTGCTTTCCAATCACACAATTTTTAGTAACCCCTTTTTAGCTTTTTCCATCCAAATTCTTGTAGTCATCTAGGTTTTCCTGACACTACTCTCCTCCTATTTGCTGATGTTGACTTCTCAGTCCATTGTTTCCTGGATCTTCTTCCAGGTGACTCCTAAGGACCCCGGGTATCCCCCAATGACTTATCCTGGGCTCCCTTTTGGAAAAGATGACCTTTAGCTGGTGGATGAACCAAATTCCTGGCCTGATAGAACATATACTTATAGGGATTTGTGTGGATAGTCCAGAGCTGTCTTGAAATGGAAAATATCCATGTTCTAGCAAATAGTTCAGCAAACTTGTGCTTTTTCAATGTTGATGTCAACCCTCCCCCAAGAGTTGCTATAAGGTATGCTGCTGTTTCAAGTTTGAAATCTGCTGTTCTTTGTATGGGAAGCATTTCTTTTGGGGAGAGAAGAGAAATAATTGCCTTAGACCTGATGAGCACAATAAGGTCCTTTGTCCTCCTCTCTTTGGAGGAGACTGTAGGCATGAGTCAAAACTTCAGTGTGAAATAATGTTTCCCAGTGTAAAGCAATGTTTCTGGGGTTGGCACCCAAGAGTGTGCAAAGAAAAGAGCCTGACCCTTCTTTTAGGTGGCTCGTCTTCCCTACCACTGCAGCCCATCTGCACCTGACCAAGGCCTTTGATACTGTCAATCATGAGGGGTTGTGGAAAATCATGGAGAAATTTGGTTGCCTAGAGAAGTTCATCAGTAATGTATACCATGTTCATGACAACATGCTTTCATGGGTACTGGATAATGGCTAATGCTCTTGTACTTTCCCATTCACCAGTGGAATGAAGTAGGGCTGTGTGCTTGCTCCCATATTTTTTAGCAAGGTTTGTAGTGTCAGACGCCTTCAACAAGGATGAAAACAGCATGCAAGTCAGCTACAACACTGATGGTAAATTATTTAACTTGAATCGGCTACAAACTAAAGCTAAAGTGCGGAGAGAATTGGAGTGTGACATTTTGTTTATAGGTGATTGTGTACTGATTACAGCCTCTGAGACTAAGATGCAACAGAGTATATGAATCTATTCTCTGCATCTTGTGCTAATTTTGGCCTGACAATTACCACCAAGGAAACAGAAGTTCTTCATCAGTCACTGCCACAGAATCCATCTGGGGAACCATTAGTTACAGCAAAGGGAGATATTTTGAACTTCCCTAGTATTACGTAGGGTACTTCTATCTTCCTAATCCCTCAGACTGCACACTTAGATTACCTTCTCTACTCTTCACTCTCTCTCACCTCTCAGATCCTATCAGTTGCCAAGATCTAACATCTCTCACATAAGCCCCCTTCTCTCTCCTGACAGTAAGTTCACATTGATACAGGTCTTTATCACCTGGTAGCTGGACTATTGCCATAGCCTGGTGGTTGATTCCCCTGACTCAAGTCTCTCTTCCCTGCCCCAAGTCCATCCTCCAATCAACTGCCAAAGTAATCCTCCTAAAGTGCAGGTTTGATCATGTCGTGCCTCTATGTAGATCGTCAGGGCAAGGTCACAAGGGGGACTCTATTTGGCAGGATGTGCAAATGCTTTCCTTCCAAATATAGATTTTTGTTTGAATATCAACCAGAATGGGAATATTAATTGCTCTCATCAGATAGATAGATATATGTATAGATAGATAGCTACATACATATTTGCACACATATATTGATATGGCCATCTGGCATCACCTTTTTAACTACTCTGCAACCACAAAGAACAAGAAATTTGCTCCTCACTTAGAGGATAGTAGATATTGGATATCTGTGATGAATTTTCCAGCATCTGATTTGGTTGCCAGACTTCAGCTTCAATAATTTGTAACTGTGGAAGTGCTCCATGTGAGACCACCATATCTTGAAGGAACCTTACCATTGGACCACTCCAAAATTGAACTCACTTGTACTGGCATATGGACACCCTGACTTTTTGACTTCCAGGGCATCCATCTTAGAATAACTACACCTACACTAGAGCAGTTGGAGATATGATCTTTAAAACAATCTTGACTCATTAGATTGCAAGCTTGAGGGCAGGTTAGTCCCTTTGCCTCTTTTGCTTCTTTTTGTATCCCTAGAGCTTAGCACAGTGCCTGACATATAGCAGGTACTTAATAAATGTTTATTGATTTATTTTTTAATTTCATTGATCTAATTTTGATTTAACATGCAAGCAGAAAGACACATACACACTCACTCTTTCTTAGACAAGCCATTGGAAGGAGAGGGGATACAACCTTTGACTGGAATGACAATACAACCTAACCAAGATACAGAAACAATCGCATAAGCATCAGCAAGATGTAATGCAGGGGAATAAATATTTAGGCTGGAATTTGTAAAGGGAAAGCTATATTAAGAGTGGCATGATGATTAGTGCCTGGCAAAAGACTGCTGGATATGGGCAAGAATGGGAAGATTATGAGAGAATAGTGCAATATCTGCTCCTGTATTAGTAGCTGGCTTGAACCACAGTACACTCTGGGATAATTGAAAGAGCCCTACTATTCCTGGTCCATTAACACTTTAATTAGAAATATTTTAATGCTTAATGTGTGGCATTTTCTAATCCAAGCAATAGAGACATTTTATAATTGGAATGGCTATTTGGATTGTATTAATAATACTTATGATATTAGCTATGGATCATCCTAGGCAGTTATGAATTATTTCAGATGGCTGAAAGGATAGATAGGAGGTGGAATGTAGCAAGAATGTTTTAGTACCTCCATAAGCTAGTAGAAATAAGTTTGTCCATTCAGTATAACTGATAACACAATGAGAATAAAATCTATTGTCCTATTAAGACAATTTGTCAACTTTGATAACTGATTCCATTTTGCTTTAAGCCTTCAGGCTAACTTCACCAGCCTGTATAATTCTGAAGATAGCTACATAATTGTGCCCAGCATTAAAGACAGATCCCAGAATGGGATGTGCTACATCTTTGGTGTCAAAGCCAAGAACCAGAAGACAGCCTGAACAGTGAACCAACTGACTAAAAACAAACAAACTGGAGTCCAAAATGACTCACAGAAATGTCTCCAATCATGGCTTCACAATGAAGAGAGGAAGGAGCTTTTTGAAAAGCCAGTGGAGGAAAGAGGGAGGGTTGTGTGAAGATGATCTTCCATTGGGTCTCAGATGCCCTCCTCTAGGAGATAAAAATTTCTAAGAGAGAGAAAGATGCTTCTAGACAAACCTTTAAGAACCCCACACCCAACCTAGATATCCACAGAGGGAAACCAAGGGTCCTGTAGAGATCAATGGGTAGATATGCAGGGGAGGGGGAAATGTAGGGAAGAGTGCAGGAAGCCTTGGACCCTTCTAAGTAGTTCCAGCCCTCTCTTTGTGGTGCTATAAATTTTCAATTACAAAATATGTTCTCTTCTCATTGGAAGGGAAAAAATAACACCCTTGTAACAAAAATTAGCATGGTCAAGCAAAACCAAACCCTATACTAGCAATGTCCCAAAAACGTGTCTTAATTTGCCCCTTGAGTTCATCACCTCTTGGTAAGGAGGTGGGTAGCAGGGTTCATCACTGACCACCTAGAATTCTTCTTGGTCATTGAATTGATCCTATTTCTAAAGATTGTTGAAATTGTCTCTACAAGGTTATTATTATTGTATCAAATGTTATTTTGATCGTCCTCACTTTGTTCAACATTGGCTTGCATAGGTATTCCTTGGTTTCTCTGAAACCATTTCTTTTGTCATTTCTTAAGGCACAACAGTATTCTGTAACATTCATGTACTACAATTTATTTAACCATTTCTTACTGGGTCATCTCCAGTTGTTCTGACTTTTGTTTTGTCACTGGACTTCAATGACTGGAGAAGAGAGTGAGGCTGATGACATTGTACAACTCTTCCTCTCTTAAATCCAATTCATGAGCAAATCAAGATATCACCTTCTTGATGTCATTGGTCCGTCCTCTCGGAGAATGAAGAACCAATGACAGCAACAACAACAAACCATTCCCCAACTGATATATACCCCTTTAGTTTGCAGTCTTGGCCAGCACAAAATAAATTGCAATAAATATTTTTATATAAAGATCCTTTTCCTTTTTCTATGATCTTGATATACAGATCTAGTAGTGATATCACTGGATCAAAAGATATGTACAATTTAGTAACTTCTTGGGCACAATTTCAGAAATGCTTTCCAGAATTGTAGCTGTTGAGTTATTTCAGTGTGTTCAACTCTTTGTAACCTCACTGGGGTTTTCTTGGCAAATATATTGGAGTGATTTACCATTTCCTTCTACAGCTCATTTTACAGATGAGGAATAGTTGGACCAATTCACAAATCTACCTAAAGTATCTCAATAGTGTTCTTTTCCAGAAGCCCCTCTAACATTTGTATCTTTTCCTTTTACTGTCATTTTTAAAAATATAAGCAGGGTGAGATGAGTCCTCGGAGTGATTTTCATTTGGATTTCTCTAAATATTAGTGTTTCGAGCATATGGTCATAAATAGCTCGAATTTCTTCTCTTGGGAATTGCATGTTCATGTCGTTCGACCATTTATCAACTGTGGAAAGGCTTTTATTCTCAGAAATTTCAATTGTTTCTCTGCATATCTTGGAGATGAGAGCCTTATCAGAGAAAATTGCTGTAATGAACTTTACCCAGTTACCCTTTTCCCTTCTAATTTTGATTGCATTATTTTGAGTTGTGCAAAAATGTTTTATTCTTATGTAATTAGAATTGTCCATTTTAACTTCTGTGGTCCTTTTCCCTTCTAGAGAGCCATTCCATATAACACCGAATATTTTAAAGAAGAAAATTTAAAAAAGAAGAAGAAAACCAATTATGGCAAAAAATCCTGAAAAAATGGAAAATATAAGCAATTTTCCAAATCTGAGAACCTTCCGCTTCATTAAATGATGTGTCTTCTCATATCTATACTTTGGAGCCATGTGTATCCTTTATAACTTTGCCACATTCACTTTGATTTTTTTTTGTGGTGATTGTTTAAAATTATTGTAGTCTTTTTTCTGGACTCTGTTTAGAGGATACAAAAAAAAGATGAAAGATAGTCCCTGTCCTCAAGGAATTTGCAATTTAACGAGGAAGTCAACATGCAAACAAATATATGCAGAATAAATAAGATATAACTGAGAGGGAAGACACTGGAATTTAGAGGGGTTGAGGAAGGCTTCATGTAGCAGGTGGGATTTTAGTTGACGATACAAAAAAAGACATCAAGACGACAGGCTCACAAATACATTGTGGGTAGGAAAGTGAATTGGTCCAGAAATTCTGAAAATCCATTAAAAAGATGTCCCCAAAGTTAAAAAACTATGTATGCTTCTTGACCCAACTATGTAACTACAAGACCTAGACTCCAAAGAGATCAAAGGAAAAGGACCCACATGTAGAAAAATATTTTTAGCAGATTATTTTCACACTAGCCCCAAATTGCAAACTAAGGGTATGTCCATCTACTGTCAGGTTACAATTTAAGAAATTGTGCTATGTGAATGGGACTGTCATTGTGCCATGAGAAATGATGAAACGTACAGTTTCATAAGAAACTGAGAAGAGCTCTATTATTGAATGAAGAATGAAATGAACAGAAGTAGAGCAAGTTACAATAACATCAGAGATGAAAAATACTTTGAAAGATTTTGGAATAGTGATGTCAAACTGAAATAGAAATCAGAACACTAAATTCCTGCTGCCACATGTTGACTCAGAAAACCATATGGTCACATTATCTATGTTGTGTTGTATTTGTTTTTATTTTATTTATTTTGCTACATATTTCCCAATTACATTTTAATCTGGCAACCACGTTTGACAGCTAATGATTATTAATAACTGATTAATAAAATGAGAAAACCTAAGTCCAGAGAACTGAAAATGTATCACCTCCTTCCAGAAAGATGATGGACTTACAATACAACACAGACATGAATATGTGGATGTGGCCAATGTGGGAATTTGGTTGGATTATGCATATTTCTTGTGACAGTTTTTATTTGTTGTTGGTGCTGCTCCCTGTGGAGGATGGAAGACAAGAAGGGACAGTGACAAGGAAAGAGAATATTTATTCTCTTGTAAAAATTAATTTAAAGATTTTCAAAAAATTGCTCTTTGAAAACCAGTTAAATTAATTAGAAGGATCTATCTTGTGCCCCTTTTTAAGGTATACAATATAGGGAATTGTGCATATCTGTCCTCCTAACACAAATTCTCCTCTGCATCCAGTTCTCTGATTGGGGCAGGGACAGGGCACAAGAAAGAGGGTGATATTCCTAAAAGAAATGGTTTTTGAAATATTTAAATACTTCAGAACTTTGTCAATGTAATGTTCACCTACCATTCTAAAAGAATGTTTCTATCTCCCTCTTGACAGGGAGGTGACAAGCTCAAAATGCAGAATAAGCCATACATTTTTAGACATAGCCAACGCAAGGATTTGTTTTGTCTGGATATGCTTGACTGCTTCAAAGGTCTCATTTTTCTTTCTGTCTTTTTCCTGGGGGCTGGGGGTGAGTGGGAACATGGTTGGGGTTGAAAGGAGGTAGGGATAGGTTAGGGAAAAAAAAGAAACTTTTCCTAGATTCTTTTTGGTTTAAAGTAATTTTGTTATTATTTCACCCAATTTAGAAAATTGTTATCTTTCCATGGAAAACATTGAAATCATGCCTTCTGTGAGTCTGTTGCCCATATGAGGATTTGTGAAATTTCAGCAAAACAAACTAAGTTCATTCTGTAGAGATTTATGTACATGACCACTGTCATTCTGGTACAAAGTAACTTTTATGGAATTTGACTGTGTTTATATCAGGTTTATATTTATTGTTGTTGGCCAATCATTCAGTCCTGTCCAGTTCTTTGTGACTCTGTGGACCAGATCATGCCAATGTTGTCCATGAGGTTTTCTTGGCAAAGATACTAGTGTGGTTTGCTATTTCCTTCTCCAGTGGATTAAGGCAAATGGAGGTTAAGTGACTTACCTAGGGTCACACAGTTATTAAGTATCTGAGGCTGGATTTAAACTTGGATCTCCCTGACTCCAGGCCCAGCACACCTAACTGCAAATTCGTGGTACAGGTTACTTCAATGCAAAGGAATGGCATATTGCTACAGGGAAACAATATTAAACTCTCTGCCTTTGGAAGACTTTCATAAAATAAGTTTTGGAGACCTCCAATTGATGTCACATTGACATCACTATTGGGGAAAATGACAACTCCATCAGAAAAAAGAAGAAGTCTCTAAGAATTAAGTGTGTTTCTTGAGTGAAATACATTGGACTCATTCCTTTTCTCCAGTTCAGTCATTGTTGTAGTTAAACAAAGTCAGCTCTCTCTTTCAGTCCACATGAATGAAACTTTGCCTTCTTTTGAGAAAATTGCCTAGAAGAGTTGTTATTATTGTTTGTTCTTCATTCTCAAAGAAGACCACAACATCAGGAAGGTTGATGCCATGACTTGCAAGTGAATTAGATTAAAGTGATGGAGGGCTGTGCGAAGTCAGCAGCCTTTCCTTCTCCTCCAATGCCGTCTGGGTCCAGTGGCCAAATATAGATCAAGATGACTGGAGATGGCCCTGGATGTAGTGGGAGACCTTGACCTTTTTAAGTTAAGGTCTTTTCCAGGTCTCAATCTGACTGAGGCAATGCCCATTCACGAATTAAAGCTAGGTAAGGAAAGAGACAAAGAATGACCTCTTTTACCTAGCTAAAAAAACCAAAAAAACCCAAAAAAACCAAAACAATCTGGGAAGGGAAGACCCTCAGAGTTTTTGGCCAAACCAGAAACAATTTGGTATTTACTCTGAGGCATCAAGGCCCAAACAATGACCAAGTGAGGCTTGGGCTGAGACCTATTGTTGGCCAATCTATTTCCATACAAAATGTAGTGACATTTCTTATGACCTTGACATAAAGGAAGAAATAAGGGAGCTTCCTTGAGTCAAATAGGTACCCTGAAACGAATCTGATTCATTCCTATCGCTTGTATTTCATTCTTAACTGATAAACAGATTCCATCAATATAAAGGGAAGAGAAATTGTAAGAGGAAACTAAGACACTTAATTTTTATTTAATTTCTTGAGGAAGCAGAACCAAGAAACAATACAATGCCAACAATGAAAAGAAGAACAAGAGAATAAAAAAATAAAATGAAAATTATGAAGATCAAGTAGGACTTGAATGAAGAGATATGAGGGTTCCACTCTCCCCTCCCCCCCTCCAACCCCTCTTTTTGAGTAGGTGGAACATCCACAGGTGTTACACATTGCACATGTTTTTGGAGTTTTTCAATGCTTCCTTCATTTGTGCAAACTTTTCTCTCTCTAAAATATACTATTTGTGATATAGGATAGCTCTCTGGAAGAAGAGGGAATACTTGGGATACCTGTGATTATGTAAGAAGTTATCAATCAAAATGTAATTTTAAAAAATGGGGGAACCAGTCAATTCTTACAGGTGAATCTCTCTCTATTATGAAAGCCACTGACCCCATGCCTGATCCCTAAACTGTAAACCAAAATAAGAGGAAAATACTATTCTGGTACAAATGTTGTTGCTGGAAAAGTGATGGGAGAGGTTTGGCAAAGTCATAATTAAATTGTGGCAGCTTAGGAGAAGGAGACACCCCTGTAGATGACGCTGAGTGAGACTGGAGAGTTTTGCAAGGTCATCTCCCTTTTTTGCAGTCTGGATGATAAAGATGGGGCAGTTCAAGGGGAGAGGGCTCTTTCACTAGAGGCACTATTTACTGCTTAAAATTGCAGTCACCCTGCCTATTCATGTTATTATTGAAGGTCTGTCTGCCAACATTGGAGCTTGGAGCTCACTGAATGACAAAGAAAAATGCTAATGTTATAAGCCTGTCCTGCCACAGGGGTAATGGACCTAACTAAAAGGCAGGATGAGCCATACATTTTTTGACATGGTCAGTATGGGAATTTGTTTTGCAGGACTATGCCAGTCAGTCAATAAATATTTATTAAGCACCTACTATGTGTCTTGTTAAGGTGCTGAAGATATAAAAAGAAGCAAAAAGTTGTCCCTGCCCTCAAGGAGTTTCCAGTCTAATGGGGGGAGACAAGTAAACAAATATGTACAAGATAAATGGGAAATAAGAAAGGGAAAGCAGTACAGCTAAGAGAGGGTAGGAAAGGTTTTTTGTAGAAGATGAGCTGTTAGTTGGGACTATGCATATGTGGTATGAGGATTTGATATTTCTTTTCATTTTTTTGTTTTGTTTTAAATGCTCAATTGAGGGTGGCAGCTGTGGGGGGAAGACAATGCATGTTTGTAAAAGAATAAATCTGTAAATAAATTTATTTCTTAAAAATAAGTAAGTAAATAAATATTTGAATATGTGTAAAGAAAGAAAGGGAAGAAATAAGAAGAGGAAGGAGAAACAGCAGCCGTTGGAGGGAAGAAGGCTTTTGGAACTCACGACATGTGAAAAAAAAGATTGAGCCATACAGAGGAGAAGGAATCTCATCTAGCACTATGCAGGTAGCAAAAAGGGCACTGTTAATGTAAAGTGAATATAGTCATGAGCAGTTGAAACCTTATCTCCATGGCTGATGCATGGAAGGAGTGAGGTCCTTGTTCAGAATTTGACTGTTTCCTAAATGATGTCTCTGTGGCACATGCTGAGTCATATCCTTTCCACTTGTTATTTCCCAGTCTCCCTAACCACCTTTTATTGCTTCCTTCTTTACTGGAAAATGCTCACTGGGAATTTTCTGCCTCCATCTAAATTCTCTTTATCTGACTTGTATCTTTTTCCAAGGAGTTTTACCTCCATATTATGAGAAGCTGAATTTTGCGGCATTCTATGTGAGGATTGGCTATAATGGAGTGGAAAGGCAGGTGATGCCAGAACAGGAAAGAATTCAGAGCTACCAATTCCTTTGGACTTAAGAGAAACCAACCAAAAAGGAACTGCACACAATCGTCAAAGAAAATTATCTCTTGTCCTTACCCTGTTCATTCAAATGAAAGGGTTGGAGTCAAAGTCCCCACCCTCCTGGAATTCCTGCCCTTCAACAGGACAGCAATCATGGGAAAAATAGTTCATCCTAACAGATAGCCTAGTTGGTTGGTTGTTGTCCTTTATTCTCAAAGAGGACCAAAATGACATCACCATGATAAAGTGAAGTTTCAGTGTATCAACTGTGGTTGATTAGATCAATATGAGCTCAGAATGCTCTGCCACAGATTGGGCATAGATAGTCCGTATGAATATTTGGGGTGGTTACTCCAAATTTGTGCATCCTATGTTTCCTTTGTGCTGTCTCAATTCTGCTTTGCTCATAGAGTACAGCACCTTTCCTGATGTGGGCATGCCATGCTGAATGGTTCTGTGTCACTGTCTCCCATGTTGCACAGTCAAATACAAAGTTTTTGAGAGAGACCTTGAGAGTGTCCTTGTATCTCTTCTTCTGACCATCATGTGATGGCCTGCCCCATGTGATTTCTCCATAAAATAGTCTTTTTTGGCAAGCTTACATTTTGTATTCGAACACTGTGGCCAGCCCATCGGTGATGCACTCTCTGAGGCATAGTGCGAATGCTTGGCAGTTCAGCTCGAGCAAGGACTTCACTGTCTGGTACCTTATCATGCCAGGTGATCCTCAGAATCTTCCTAAGACAGTTCAAATGGAAGTTATTCAGTTTCCTGGCATGGTGTTGGTAGACTGTCCATGTTTCACAGGCATACAACAATGAGGTCAGCACAACGGCTCTGTGGACCTTCAGTTTGGTAGTCAGTCTAAAACCTCTTCTCTCCTAAACTTTTCTTCTGAGCTTCCCAAACACTGAGCTGGCTCTGGCAATGTGTGTGTCAACCTCATTGTCAATGTGTATATCCCTGGAAAGTACACTACCAAGGTAAGTGAACTTATCCACAACACTCAAAACTGGTAAATCCTGTGGGGTTCTCATTTTTCATTTAGCAGCCTCTGGATTTCCCCACAATTTTCATCAAACCAATCTTGCCGTTTGCGAGTGTTCAGATCCAGATGAGCAAATGTAGTGCTGTACACCAATCTCTAGAAGCTGCCCACTCCTTTCCTGCTCCACTGTTGCCAACTTTCCTTCAAGTTAGCAACACGCTGTTTGAGCTCAGAGAAGAGCTCTAATTTGTTGATATTAATTCTTCTGGTAGTCATTTTGCCTTGGGGGTTGCATTTTGGATGAATGCGAATATTTAGCTTGGAAAGGATAAGTTTATGATCAGTCCAGCACTGTTCACCACACATTGCCTTTGTCACTCTCACATCTTGTTCGTCTCTTCTCCTTACAATCACATAGTCTATTAGATGCCAATGTTTGCTGTGAGGGTGCATCCATGAAGTTTTATTATGTTTAGGTAAATGGAATACAGCGTTGGTGATGAGAAGGTCATGTGATGCACAAGTCCTCAGCAGTAAATGACCATTGCTGTTGCTGTTTCCAACTCCATTCCTCCCTAGGACTCCCTGCCAAGTCTGGTCTTCTGAGCCTATTCTAGCATTAAAGTCACCCAGAATTATAAGCTTGTCCTCTTTTGGCACATTAATGTAAGGGTCTCTAAGTCTTTCTAAAATTTTTCTTTGACCTCATCAAGGCTCATCATAGTGGGAGCATAGGCACTGATGATGGTGGTATGATGTTTTCCTGTAAGTGGCAATTGCATTGTCTGTCATTCACTCCTTTTGACAGGCATACCAACTCGTTGACTACTTTAGTTTTGATTGCAAAAATAATTTACAAAAACTAATTGCAAAACTTCAAGGCACTCCCATTCACAGTGACTATTACAGAAAAAATGTGCATCCAGCTCCAACTTCAGTAAGCTGGTCTTCATTTGTCAGCCTTGTTTCACTCAGGGTTGCTATTTGGATTCAATACCTGTTGAGTTCTCTTGCAATAAGAGCAGTTCGTCTTTCAGGTCTACTGGATTCTGTGTTGTCCATAAGCGAGCGCACTTTCTGTGTGCCGATGGTGAGTAGAATCATCTAAAAAACATCTAGATGTTTTTGTACATTTTGTACATCTTTTTGTGTTTTGACCGCATAGTGGGATTCCGAACCTGCCATGGTAATCAGGCCAGGGTTGGGTAAGCAGACAATGTTTAGGGCACCTTTTCTAGCCCCTTCCTCACACCAGGAGGTGAGCAGTGCGATCCTTAGAAGGCTGCTCAGATACCCAGGGGGCTGCCAATTTCCACTGCTGCTTCCAGTGAGAAACGACCCTATGGCCTGGGCTGCCTGTGTGCAGGGTTGTGACTACAGCTCGCAGTGTATCATCACCTGCTGCTTCATCACTTGCCTGTCACCACAGGGCTTTGAGGTGCAATAGTAAAATGGTATGGGTGATGTCTTTTGATTCATGTGTAAATTGGATTTAAGTGAGGCAGAGTTGCAGAAAGTTGTCAGCCTCACTCTCTCCTCTAGAGTCATGATAGTCCAGTGACAGGACATATTCAAGATGACTGGTGATGGCTCAGGATGCAGTGGATGACCTTGGCATCTTTGATGTCTGACAAAGCTCTAAGTGCTCCACATGGCCTGCTTCAGCTCCCTTCATGGCTGTTGTATCAAATTGTTCTCATGCAACCATTTTACCAGGGGAAGTCTTCACATGCTTGGGGTAGACTCCCCCCCCCACCTCACCAATGGGTTTGAGACCCCTTGGTTACCCTCAACTTGATTTGGCCCATCTGCCGAAATAGTTTACCAGAGTGTGGCCGCTGCTCATGCTGCAGCTTCTTGGAGCCACAGGTGAGAGTTTAGTGGAACACATGGACACCAAAGGTGGAAAGAGCCCTGAAAAGGGCCTGGCAGTCATCACACCAAAGGTTCTGGTCCTCCCTGAGCACACCAAGATAGCTTAGTATGATAACAGTAAAGTTTGTAAGGACTAAGAAAAATGCTTGAAACACAATTACGTAAAGTAGATTGCCTAAACCATGTGTAAAAGGTACTTTTTTTTGATTGCTTGAATTCTGAACCACGAGTTAGCTTCTTATCAATGACTTCCCCCTTATCTTTAAGATTGACATGTTTTCTTTTTAACGAACTGCTATGTTGTGGGTCCATGATTTAGACAGAAAGGGTGATACCATGAGCAAGGAGGAGTTGCCCTGACAGATCTATATTGAAAGAAAGTATTTATGATCAAATAAGAAATAGAAAGCATATGAGATATAATATAATTTTGTTTCTATTAAATTAAAAAATTTTTTGTACAAACAAAACCAATGCAAGCAAAATTAGAAAGAAGGAAGAAAGCTGGGAAGCAAACTTTTACAAGTGCCTCTGATAAAGGCCTCATTTCTCAAATATATACAGAAATGAGTCAAATTTGTAATAATACACATCATTCCCCAATTGATAAATGGTCAAAGGATATGAACAGGAGGTTTTCAGATGAAGAAATCAAAGCTATCCATAGTCATGTGAAAAATCACTATTGTTGAGAAAAATGAAAATTAAAACAACTCTGGGGTGCCACCTCACACCTAGTACATTTGTTACTATAACAAAAAACGAAAATGATGAGTGTTGGAGAGGATGTGGAACAATTGGAACACTAATGCATTCTTGGTGGAATTGTGAACTGATCCAACCATTCATTCAATTTGGAGCTATGCCAAAAAGGTCTATAAAACTTTGTGTATCCTTTGATCCAACAATACCACTGTCTTGTATCTTATTTCTCATAAGAAAAGAAAAACGACCTATATGTACAAAAATATTTATAGCAGCTCTTTTTGTGGTGGCAAAGAATTGGAACTTGAGGGGATGCCCATAAATTGGGAATGGCTGAACAAACTGTTGTACATGATTGTTGATGGAATACTGTTGTACTGTAAGAAATGATGAGCAGGCCGATTTCAGAAAAATCTGGAAAGACTTATATGAACTGATGCAAAGTGAAGTGAGCAG
Organism: Notamacropus eugenii; assembly: GCF_028372415.1. Classification (NCBI taxonomy): domain Eukaryota; kingdom Metazoa; phylum Chordata; class Mammalia; order Diprotodontia; family Macropodidae; genus Notamacropus; species Notamacropus eugenii. The sequence continues at coordinate 9,567,777 of NC_092879.1, read as the reverse complement.
AACCAGGAGAACACTGCACTCATAGTTAACAGCATTATTGCACAATGATCAACTATGTTTGCCTCGAGTCTTCTCAGCAATGCAATGATCCAAGACAATTACAAAAGACTCATGATGGAAAAATGGTATCCACCTCCAGAGAAAGAACTGATAGAGTCTAAATGCATATTTAAGCATACTATTTTCATTTTCTTTTTTTGTGTGCATTATTTTTTCCCTTTTCAACTATATTTTTTTGCACTGTTTCTTCTTCCATAACGTGACCAATATGGAACTAGGTTTTATATAATTGTGCATGTATAACCTATATAGAATTGTTTACCATCTTATGGAGGGAGGGAGAAAATTTGGAACTCAGAATTCCATAAAAATTAATTTAAAATTGTCTTTACATGTAATTGTAAAAAATAAAATACTATTAAAAATAGAAAAAAACAGTCTAGATTGCATCAGCTCATAGATTTTGAAGGGGTTACTCTATTGTGCAATAGTCTACATCTGAAAACTTGAGGGCTGCTGCAGAGTGATTGACAGAAGACCATGCAGTGGAAAGATGTGAAGCTAGCAGGGACAAAACTTGGATACAGATTGGCTATATCAGGTGAATATTAGTGAGTAGCTAAGGAGGGCACCATGCTTGAGAGCTTGTGCTACTGGGAGCATGGACAGTAAGAGGAAAGTTAGCAGGAGGGACATTTTGTTTTCTTTTTGAGGGCAGGAAGAAAGGAGAATGAACACATTTTTGGACAGAGTAAAGTGGAGAATTTAGGGCACCTCCATTTGGAGAAGTCCAGTCACTCGAGAATGTGAGAGAGGAGGATAGGGCTGAAAATACAAATCTGAGAAACTTCTGCATTGAGATGGCAATTGAATCCATGGGAGTTGACATCTTTCCTAAGGGTAATCTCTTGTGGTTCAGCAAGAGGAATACAAGCACCTGCCCCACATGCTCTCCACACTTGAGGCCACTTTCTCTGGGAATACTGGAAGGATGGTATGTTACAGATTTTTTTTTGGGGGGGATTTTTTTATACAGTTGCTCCCCTTCTACCACCGCAATCAATAAACCTTTCTAAAAGCTTAGCAACTGAGGCTGATTAAATTGATTGATTAAATTAGTAATAAGTTCTCAAAATTGGATTGAAGCCAACAGTAGAAAATGGCATGTGCTATATTATGGAAACTGTTAAAAGTGGATGCCTGTGTCCGGGAAAAGTTTTAGGGACAACATTGACATGACCTAGGGTAGGATCCTCCTGATCCTATTTCCCGTTTGTATAATTTTCTTTCTGAAAAAGAAATTTCCCCACTTGGTTAATCTTGAGCCTTGCTTTTAACTCTCTGTGACTTCATGATTAGCTGTCAGATATGACTCATCTCTGAAATCAAACAGAATCTGGGGATCTGGAGGAGAGAAAGCCACATCTTTTCCAGCTTGCTCTCCTCTATCCAATTGTATTCAAATTTATTTCTAAAACTATTTCAGATTTTGGGATCTGTTCTCATGAACGACATTTTCTTTTCTTTTTAATTTAAATGAATTTACTTTTAGTTTTCAACATTCACTTCCAAAAGATTTTGAGTTTCAAATTTTCTCATCTCTCCCCTCTCTGCACCCCAAGATGGCGTGTATTCTGATTACCTCTTTCCCCAGTCTGTCCTCCCTTCTATCAACCCCCCTTCTCTTCTCCCCTTCTCCTCTATTTTCTTGTAGGGCAAGAGAGATTTCTATACTCCATTGTCTGTATGTCTTATTTCCCAGTTGCATGTAAAAACAATTTTTAACATTCGTTTTTAAAACTTGGAGTTCCACATTCTCTCCCTCCCTCCCCACCCACTCCCTTTGAGAAGGCAAACAATTCAACATAGGTTATACATGTGTAGTCATACAAAACATTTTCATAACAGTCATGATGTGAAAGACTAATTATATTTCCCTTCATCCTATCCTGCCCCTAATTTATTCTATTCTCTCTGTCCCTTCTTAGAAGTATTTGCTTGTTATTTCCCCCTCACCCCATTTGCCCTCCCTTCTGTCATCCTCCTCTTATCCCCTTCCCCCCTACTTTCCTATAGGGTAAGAATGATTTTCATACCCAATTGAGTGTGTATCAACATTTTCTTTATTACTGATCTTTACTTTAAAGCCTTTCAGGTATCTATTTTGGGTTCCTTTTTCTAAACTGTTTCTATGTTACTGTCTTGTGGATCTTGCTCCTTGGTCCCCATGTGGCATGGGAAAGGTGCTTTGTGATCCTTGAAGCCCTTGTGCTCTTCATAGCATTTCTTAGTGTTCAAAGACATTTGGGAAATTCAAGAATTAAGTTATGTATTTGGGCTAAGGACAGACTTATTGGCAACTGGCTGGGAGACTATCAGTGAATCTTTGACTGCCATGATGCATGGCATGTAAACATTCATTCTCCTGACTCCTGTCCCCACAGCTGCTTTACATAGCTTCCTATATATCTCTTATATACTTCTCTAGTCAGTTTCTTTAATAATCTTTCTCTCATAATATGTACATATGTGCATATATGAATATGTATGCATATCTCCTGTTGTTTTCTTGTTCTTAGGGATTTAGATCAGTGTTTACCTAGCTGGTAAGACAAAGTGGGAAAGAAGCCCACCTCTCCTCCTGGCTGATGGTCATAATACTGGCCTGATAAGGAGCTAGCATAAAGGCCAGCAGGATTTGTCATTTCCTTGGAAACAGATCAGTTGCTAAGGCAACTCATGATTGAAATCAGTTGATTCATGGACATTGAATTCTTCCTTAGCAGGGACTCCTAAGTCTCAAGGGCAGGGTCCCTGCCTAGAGACCATATTGGGATTTTCTTCTTCTGCAGAGACTTTATCAGCATCCTGCTCCCTTTCGTCCCCTCATTCAAGACAAAAAGGAAAGAATCCAGATGAATTGAAAGGAGCACAGTAGTCCTCAATGCCCTCCCTTGGCACTTCTCTCCACCCAGCCTCCAACAGTCCCAGTGGGGATACAGGACCAGACCTGCAGGTGACCGTCAGAGAAGCATATTTCGATCTCCTCCTGCAGCAGAGACTTTGCCACATGTCATTTCCTCTCCTCCATCTCCCTTCAACAAGTGTCAGACACAGATTCCACCCAGTTATTTTAGAAAAATTGGGGTAGAGTTGAAGGGCTCTGAAAGTATATTGTATTTTTTTGGGTACAGTCCCAGATTAGGGACCTCCAAATTTGTAGAGACTCTGTCCAGGTTACCCTCCATACCTTCCCCCCCCCCCCCCCCCTCTGCAAAAAGTGATTGTGCTGATTCAAGTTAGATATAGAAGGAAAGGAGAGACAAGGGAGGAACTGGACAAGGAGCCATACTTGCTGGCTTTAAATCCCAAACCAGAGTTCTCTCCACTATATAAAAGTGAATGGGTGGAATTTATAGGTGAATGGTAGTAATACTAAAGGATATGAGAGGGGGCACATTCATATCTCTAAATTTTTCCTTCACAGAGAGACAGCTTCCCTCATGTCACCCACCACCAGCATCTGGCCTGTGGCAAGAGATGGTATACGTACAGTGCCTAATTGTGGTGTGAGGCTGTTTCTGAGATATTCAATAAGAATTGGATAAAATAAAAATGCCTTTCTCCCTAACTAGGTAGCACATATGAACTCATGTAAACCCAGGAAAGCTTAGCTCTCTGCCATTGTGCTGACTGTTACTAGCTGGTTTGCTTTAATTAGTCACAGTAATTGAACAAAGAGGTGAAGCATTTAATGGCTGTTGAAAAGAAGGGATAAAATGAAGATAATGAAGCCCCATCAGATAGAAAGTTAACACTAGGCCCCAAGATACTGTACTCTGGAGTACATTAAAAGGTTTATCCAACCAATGGGGAACAGGATGGATAGGTCTGCTTCACTTTTGACTGCTTGTTGAATGCCTCTTTTATAATGTCGCTAGAAGAAGAATTAAGGGTCCAGGATGTAAGTTTCAGCTGATCTAAATCATTAATTGCCATGGTGCCTTGTCTGTCTCCAATGTTGTCTCCAGCAAATTCTGTGTTGCTGGTCTTAATTCTAACTCCTTTTCAGGACTGTGTTATAATGGCTAGGACAACAGCAGGGGTAAGCTTCTAGTTTACTTGGCTCTGGATAGAAAGGTAGGCACAGGCATAAATCACTATGTGCTAGAAAATGCTGAAATATGAGCACACACACATCCACAGAAATATGCAAAGAGGAAGGAAGATTATAATGCCTCTTGAAGAAATGTTAGATATTAATATAATTCAGGGATCCATTGTGGGCAGTCCTCTGACTATGCAACTTCATCAATATCTCATAGACGATTTTATGAATTAATGTGGCCTGTACTTCTGGGGCAGAGCCAAGATGGCAGAGTAGAGGAAGCACTCAGCTGAGTTTTCCCAACATTCTCCTCCCAACCATTTTAAAGTAATTCCTCAAATTGAATTGTGGAGTGGCAGAGCCAACAAAAGGTTGCAGTGAGGCATTCTGCCAACCCAAGGCAACTGAAGAGGTTGGAAGGAGAGATCTGTAACACAGGGGTGGAGGCTGGCCTGGAGCCCACATGGATGAATCACCTGTGGTGGGACTAGGTAGAGACAGAAGTTGCAGCATCTTTGGGAGCTCTAAAGCCAAAGATGGTAAGGGGACCTGGAAACTTATCAGAAAGAGATTTTTAGGGGCCCCTCACTGCCAATTAAGTTTATGGACTACCTATTGAAAAGCCTTTAAACCTTAAAATATATGTAATTACTCTCCATTAAACATCTTTGAATGCTTTAGCAGGATCAGATACTGTTTGGCATCTCCATTGCCTATACTCACTTCTAGGTCATAGTTCAAGGGCATGGAGCAGCACTTTAGCTAAAGATGAGTGAAAGCCCAGAGGGGCAGCATCACTTCTGGTCCAAAGGGATCAAGGACCTTCCTGGGTAAGGACCACAGTACAGAACAGAAGAGCAGTGACCAAACCTCTCCCCAGATCTCAGCACCTTGGAATCACCCAAAACTCCCAGAACTTGCTCTGAAAACTGCAGTGCAAAAAAGCCTTAACCTTGAGACAGTGCTTCCTCCCCATGCTCCAACAGAGCCCAACTTTAACATAAAGTTCAAAATCAAGAAACAAAAAGGAAAAAGTAAGCAAACAACAATAACAAAGAATGTGGTCATAAAAAATCACTATGGTGGCAGGGAAGATTAAGACATACTCAGAAGAAGACAATGAAATAAACAAAAAAACTTACAAGCAAAGTATCAAAGGAAAACAAAACTTGTGAATTAGCTACAATCCCAACAAGAATTCCTGGAAGAACTAAAAATTATTTTCAAGATAGAATAAGAGTGGTAGGAGAAAAATGAGATAAAGGGAAAGAATCATGAAAAGACAATTAACAGCTTGGTAAAAGAAGCACAAAAATACTGAAAAAAAAATAACTCCTTAAAAAGCAGAATTAATGGGGGCAGAGCCAAGATGGTAGAGTAAGAGCAGGGACTTGCTGGAGCTGTCCCCCAAACCCCTCCACATATCTGTAAAAATTACTCTAAACAAATTCTAGAGTTGCAGAACCCACAAAATGACAGAGTGAAAGAAGTTTCCAGCTTAATGATATCCTGGAAGGTTGATGGGAAGGGTCTACCATATCTTGCCTGGAGTGGATCACAGTCTAGTGTGGGCTGTGCCAGTATAGATGGGGCCTGTACAGGCCTCAAGGGGCTGAATCACTGGCAACTGTAGTGATTCCCAGACTTTTCAGCCCACAAACTCCAAAGACAGTAGAGAAAGAAAGTCAGTGGAAAATCTCTGTTGGACCTGAGTGGAGGAAGGGCACAGTCTAGCCCCAGCCCCTGGGGTGGTGAAAGGGGCTGTGGTAGTGGTGGTAGCAGCAGTAGTAGTGGCAGAGACAGTAGCGTGGTGGCAGTGCCTGCTTCCAGAGTTCCCTGCCCACAGATAGTGTTGGGATCCAGCAGCTGATTAAAGAGCAATGTCAGGGATCTTTTTATTGGCTCTGACACAGGATTCTCTTTCTATGCCTGTACTTGGATCTGGGTTGCAGTACTGGGTGGCCTTCCTGGGATGAGGAGGAGTGGCGGTGTGGCAGAGCTTGTGGCTGCAGTGGAGAGGGAACCCTCCTTACAGTTCCAAGGTAGAAAAGAGTGCTTATGGTCACTCACAGACCAGAGCACAGGCCAGGAAAGGAGTACACACTTCTCCTTTGTTCATACCACCTTAGAGAAACTGAAAATTTACAGGCCCTTAGAAGTAGCTCTGAAAACAGCTGCACAAAACCCCTGAAGTTTGGCATAGTGCATTACCCCTTGCCCAATGGAAGCAGAGTTCTACCTTGACAAAGAGTTAGAAAGTCAAATATTTGACTGGGAAAATGAGCAGACAGCATAAAAAAACCTCAGACTATAGAGTATCACTTCAGTGACAAAGATCAAAACATAAACTCATAAGAAGACAATGAAGTCAAAGCTCCTACATCTAAAGCCTCCAAGAAGAATATGAATTGGTCATAGGCCACAGAAAAGCTTAAAAAGAATTTTGAAAATCAAGTAAGAGAAGTAGAGGAAAAATTGGGAAGAGAAATGAGAGTGATGCTAGAAAATCATGAAAAATGAGTCAACAGCTTGCTAAATGAGACCCCCCAAATACTGAAGAAAATAACACTTTAAAAAGTAGACTAACCCAAATGCAAAAAAGGTCTAAAAATCCAATAAAGAGAAGAATGTCTTAAAAAGCAGAACTGGATAAATGTAAAAGGAGGTCCAAAAGCTCACTGAAGAAAATAATTCCTTAAAAATTAGGATGGAGCAAATGGAAGCTAATGACTTTATGAAAATCAAGAAAGTATAAAACAGAAGGAAAAGAATGAAAAAATAGAAAACAACATGAAATATCTCATCAGAAAAAACGCTAACCTGGAAAATGGATTCAGGAGAGATAATTTAAAACTTGTTGGACTAGCTGAAAGCCATGATCAAAAAAAGAGTCTAGACATCATCTTTCATCTTTCACAAAATTATCAAGGAAAACTACCCTGATATTCTAGAACCAGAGAGGAAAATAGAAATTGAAAGAATCTACCAGTCACCTCTTGAAAGAGATCCCTAAAGAAAAACTCCTAGGAATACTGTAGCCAAATTCCAGAGTTCCCAGGTCAAGGAGAAAATATTGCAAGCAGCCAGAAAGAAACAATTCCAGTATTGTGGAAACACAATCAGGATAACACAAGATCCAGCAGCTTCTACATTAAAGAATCACAGGGCTTGGAATATGATATTCCAGAGGTCAAAGGAGCTAGAATTAAAACCAAGAATCACTTACCCAACAAGCCTGAGCATAATTCTTCAGGGAAGAAAATGGACATTCGAGGAGATAGAGGACTTTCAAGCATTCTTGATGAAAAGACCAGAGCTGAATAGAAAATTTGACTTTCAAATGCAAGAATCATGAAAAGGTAAACAAGAAAGGGAAATCATAAGGGACTTGTTAAAGTTCAACTGTTTACATTCCTACCTGGAAAGATATTTGTAACTCATGAGACACACAGAGAGGGCATACATAGGGTGAGTTGAATATGAAGAGATGATATCTAAAAAATAAAATTAAGGGGAGAGAGATGAATATATTGGGAGAAGGAAGAAGGGAGAAATAAAATGGGGCAAATTAGCTCACATAAAAGAGGCAAGAAAAAGCTTTTACAATGCAGGGGATGAGGAGGGAGAAGACAGGGAATGAGTGAACCTTACTCTCATCAGATTTGTCTTAAGGAAAGAATAACATACACATTTAATTGGGTATCTTACCCTACAGAAAAGTATGGGGAAGGGCATAAGGGTGGGTAATGATAGAAGGGAGGACAAATTGGGGCAGAGGGTAGTCAGAAGCACATGCTTTAGAAAAGGAACAGGGTCAAAGGAGAGAATAGGATAAATGGTGGTTGTGATAGGATGGAGGAAAATATAGTTAGTCTTTCACAATACGACTATTGTGGAAATGTTTTGCACAATTACACATGTCTAACCTATACTGGATTGCTTGCCTTCTCAATGAGGGTGGGTGGGGAGGGAAGAAGGGAGAGAATTGGGATCCCAAAGTTTTAAAAACAAATGTCAAAGTTGTTTTTACATGCAACTGAGGAATAAGATGTATAGACAATGGGGTATAGAAATCTATCTTTCCCTCCCTACAAGAAAGTGATGGGGAGGGGGATAGGAGGTAGTGATAAAGGGGAGGGTAGACTAGGATAAGGGGAAATCAGAATGCAAGACATCTTGGAGTGGGGGGGAGGGCAGAGATGGGGATAAAATTTGGAACTCAAAATCTTGTGGAAATGAATGTTGACTAAAATAAATTAATAAGAAATAACAACATAATTAATCAAGTAACTAATAAAAAGAGATTATATATCTATATTATATATAATTATAATATATGATTTTATATATATATATCTTCTAAGAACTTTATCATTGATAGGGCGGTTAGGATTCTACATAGAAAGAGGGCATGGAGTGAGTCAATTATGTTGGAATAATGTAAGAAAAGGCGATAGGCAAGAAAGCAGAATGTCCTGGGAGATGGGGGAAGGGAGAGGAAGAATGGGGAAAATTATCTCACATAAAAGAGGAAGGAAGAGATTTTACAAGAGAGGGGAAAATGCTGGGGTCAACACTTGAACCTTACTGCCATGTACATTGGTTCAAAAAGGGAGATATACATACGTATATGTATACACGCATATTTTAAATTGGTAACAGAAATCTATCTTACTAAAAAGGAAGTAAGAGGGGAAGGGAGAGCAATAAGAAAAGACAGCAGTTAGAAGTAAAACAGATTGTAGAGGAGGGTCAGGATAAAAAGAGAGAGGGATAAACAGAAGAAAATAGACTGGAAAGAAATGCACAGTTAGTAATCGTAACTGTGAATGTGAATGGGATGAACTCATCCCTAAAATGGAAGTGGAAAACAGAATGGATTAGAAACCAGAGTCCAAGAATATGTTTTTTTTTTTTTTTAAAAAGAAGCACAATTGAAATAGAGAGGTACACACCAAGTTAAAATAAGAGGCTGGAGCAGAGCTGAAGTAAAAAAGTCAGGAGCAGCAATCATGTTCTCAGAAAAAACAAAAGCAAAAATAGACCTAATTAAAAGAAAAACTACATCTTCCTAAAAGACATCATAGACAATGAAGTAGTATTAATATTAAACATATATGCATCAAATGGCGTAGCACTGAAATTCTTAAAAGTAAATTTAAATGAATAACAGGAGGAAATAAAACTATACTAGTAGGGGATCTCAATTTCCTCTTCTCAAAGCTAGATAATTCTAGCATTAAAATTAAATAAGGAAGCAGTCAAAGAGATGAATAGAGTCTTAGAAAAGTTAGATATAATAGACCTGTAGAGAAAACTGAATAGGAATAGAAAGGAGTATACCTCTTTTTTCACTTGTATATGGCTCCTTCACAAAAATGAATCATATATACAACCAAATGCAGAAAAACAGAAACATTAAATGCACTCTTTTCAAACCATCATGCAATAAAAATTGCATTCAATAAAGGACCATGGAAGTATAGATTACAAATTACTTGGAAACTAAATCATCCAATACTAAAGAATGAATAAATCAAAGAGCAAATCCTAGAAACAATCAATAATTTCATTAAAGAGAATGACGATGATGAGACAACATTCCAAAATTTCTGGGATGCAGTCAAAGCAGTACTTAGGGGGAAATTTCTATCTCTAAATGCATACATCCTTAAAGAGTAGGTCAATGAATTGTACATGTAACTAAAAAAAAACCTAGAAAAAAAGCAAATTAAAAATTTCCCCAAATCAAAGAAGAGATTAATAAAATTGAAAGTAAAAAAACCCCAAATAGTGAACTAATAAATAAAGCTATGAACTGGCTTTATGGGGAAAAACCCACAACAAAATGGATAAATCATTGATTAATTTGATTAAAAAAAGAAGAAAACCAAATTACTAGTATAAAAAACGAGAAGGATGAATGCACCACCAATGAATAGGAAATTTAAGCAACTATTAGTAGTTATTTTTTCCATTTCTTTTTTTAATTTAGTATTTTTATTTAATTACATGTAAACATACTTTTTAACATTTGTTTTTAAAATGATGAGTTCCAAATTCTCTCTCTCCCTTCCCTGCCCCCCTCATTGAGAAGGCAAGCAGTTTTATATAGTTTATACATGTGTAGTCATGCAAAACATTTCCATAGCAGTCATTATGAAAGAAAACATACACCAAAAAAAAAAATTCAAGAAAATAAAGAAAGTTAAAAAAGGATGCTTTAATCTATATTCAGATACCATCAGTTCTTTCTCTTGGGATGCATAGCATTTTTCATCATAAGTCCTTCAAAGTTGTCTTGCATCATTGTGATCCTATTCATCATTTCTTATAGTACAATAGTATCCCATAATTGCCATTCCACAATTCATGGGCATCCCCTCAATTTCTAATTCTTTGCTTCCAAAAAAGAACTGCTATGAATACTTTTGCACATATAGGTGCTTTTCCATTTTTTAATATCTCTTTTGGGATACGGACCTAGTAGTCATATTGCTAAGTCAAATGACATGCATGGTTTTATAGTCCTTTGGGCATGGTTCCAAATTTCTCTATAGAAGGGTTGAACCAGTTCACAACTACACCAAGAATGTATTGATGTCTAATTTTTCCCCTTCCTCTCCAATACTCATCATTTACCTTTTCTGTCCTATTAGCCAATCTAATAGGTATGAGGTGGTACCTCAGAATTGTTTTAATTTGCATTTCTCCAATCAATGGTAAGGTAGAGTCTTTTTTCATATGGCTGTAGATAGCTTTGATTACTTCATCTGAAAACTGATCCTATATTTTGATCATATATCAATTGAGAAATAGCTCTTATTTTTACAGATTTGGCTTAGTTCTCTCTATGTCTGAAAAATGAAGCCTTTATCAGAGAAACTTGCTTCAAAACTTTTTTCACAGTTACTATTGCTAACTGTATTTCCCTTCACCCTATCCTCCCCTCTCATTTATTCTATTCTCTCTCCTTTCACTCTGTTTTTCCTCAAAAGTGTTTATCTTCTGACTACCCCTCCCCCAATCTTCTCTCCCTTCTATGACTCCCTCCCTTACCCCCTTCCCCTCCTATTTTCCTATTGGGTGAGATAAATTTCAATACCCAATTGAGTATACATTATTCTCTCTTTGAGTCAATTCTGATGAGAGTGAGGTTCACTCACTCCCCCTCACTTCCCCACTCCCTCCACTGTAAAAGCTTTTTCTTACCTCTTTTATGTAAGATAATTTACCCCATTCTACCTCTCCCTTTCTCTTTCTCCTATCATTCCTCTCTCATCCCTTAATTTTATTTTTTATATAGTATCTTTTCATATTCAACTTACACCTGTGCCCTGTGTCTATATGTACTCTTTCTAACTACCCTAAAAATAAGAAAGGTCCTATGAGTGGCAAATATCATCTTCTCATGTAGGAATGTAAATAGTTTAAACTTCTTAAGTCCCTTATGATTTTTCTTTCCTGTTTACCTTTTTATGCTTCCCTTGAGTCTTGTATCTGAAAGTAAAATTTTCTATTCAGCCTTGGTCTTTTGATCAAGAATGCTTGAAAGTCCTCTATCTCATTGAATGTCCATTCCCCCCCCCCCCCGAAGAATTATACTCAGTTTTTCTGGGTAGGTGATTCTTGGTTTTAATCTTAGCCCTCTGGAATATCATATTCCACCCCCTCCAATCTTCTAATGTAGAAGCTGCTAAATCTTGTGTTATTCTGATTGTGGCTCCATGATATTTGAAATGTTTCATTTTGGCTGCTTGCAATATTTTCTTCTTTACCTGGGAACTCTGGAATTTGGCTATAATATTCCTGGTAGTTTTCATTTTGGGGTCTCTTTTAGGAGGTGATTGGTGGGTTCTTTTAATTTCTGTTTTCCCTTCTGGTTCTAGAATATTAGAGTAGTTCTCCTTGATAATTTCTTGAAAGATAATGTCTAGGCTCTTTTTTTATTATGACTTTTAGGTGGCACAATAATTTTAAAATTATCTCTCCTGGATCTATTTTCCAGGTCAGTTGTTTTTTCAATGAGATATTTCACATTGTCTTCTATTTTTTTCTTCTTTTGGCTTTGTTTTATTATTTCTTGATTTCTTATAAAGTCCTTAGCTTCCATTTGCTCAATTCTAATTTTTAAGGAAATTTTTTTGTCAGTGAGCTTTAGAACCTCTTTTTCCATTTGATCAATTCTGCTTTTTAAGGCATTCTTCTCATTGGCTTTTTAGATCTCTTTTAAAATTTGACCTATTCTATTTTTAAGATGCTATTTTTTTCAGTATTTTTTATGTCTCCTTTAGCAAGCTGTTGACTCATCTTTCATGATTTTCTTGCATCGCTTTTATTTTTCTTCCCAATTTTTCCTCCACCTCTTTTACTTGATTTTCAAAATCCTTTTTGAGCTCTTCCATGCTCTGAACCCATTCTTTTTTTCTTGAAGGCTTTGGATGTAGAAACTTTGACTTTGTTGTGTTCTTCTGAGGGTATGTTTTGATCTTCCTTGTCAGCATAGTAACTTTCTATAGTCAGAGTCTTTTTCCACTGTTTTGCTCATTTTTCCAGCCTATTACTTGACTTTTAACTATTTGTTAAAGTAGGACTCTGCTTCCAGGGTGGAGGGTGTACTGTCTCAAGCTTTAGGGGTTTTATGCAGTTGTTTTCAGAAATGCTACTAAGGAACTGTAAATTTTCAGTTTTTCCAAGGTGGTATGATCATATGAGAGGTGATTATTACTCTCCTGGCCTATTCTTTGGTTTCTGAGTAACCACAAGCACTCTTTTCTACCATGGAGCTGTGAGGAGGGTCCTTTTTCCACTGGTGCCGCCAGCTGTTCTATGCTAGTGCTCCTCCCCACCCTGGGACTGCCACCTAGGACTGTGACACGGATCCAAGTATGGGAAAAGCAATAGAGTCCTGCCTCAATGTCAGCAAAAAGATCTGTAATCTCCTTCTGACAAGTTGTTTGACCCCCTTACTGTCTGTGGGGTGAGAGCTCTGGAAGCAGCTGCTGCCATTGCTTGATTTAGTCACTACCAAGGCCTGCTCCTGCTTTGCTGTGGCTATGGCTTTGTTGGCACAGCTTGTGCTGGACCATCTCCACTCTCACTCTGGTGTGACAGTTCTTTCTAAGTTGTCGTTGTTGTTTATGGGCTGAGAGGACTCCATTAGTAGTTATTTTGCCTCTCTCTCACTATCTCTCTCTCTCTCTCTCCATATATATATATATATATATATATATATATATATATATATATATATATATATATATATATATATATATATATATATATATATATATATATATATATGTATGTATGTATGTCAATAAAACTGATACTCTAATGCAACAGATGAATACTTACAAAAATATAAACTGCCCAGGTCAATAGATGAGGAAATAGAATACTTGAATAACCCTTAGTTAAAGAAATCAAATATGCCATAAAATAGCTCCTTAAGAAAAAAATACCCAGGTCCATACGGATTTACAAGTGAATTCTACCAAACATTTAATGAACAATTAATCCCAATACTATATAAATAGGTAAAGAAGGAGTCTTATCAAATTCCTTTTATGACACAATTATGGTTTTGATGCCATGGAGAGCAAAAACAGAGAAAGGAAACTGTAGACCAATTTCCTTAATGAATGCAACAATTTTAAATAAAACACTATCAAGAAGATTACAGCAGTATATCACAAAGACCATATACTATGACCAGGTGGGATTTATATCAGGAATGCAGGGTTGGTTCAATATTAGGAAAACTATCAGCACGATTGACCATATCATTAACAGAGAAACAAAAATCATGATTGTATCAAGAGATGCAGAAAAATCTTTTACAAAATATTATACCCATTACTGTTTAAATGTTAGAAAGTATAGGAATAAATAGAACCTTTCTTATAATGACAAGTATTAGCTATTTAAAACCAAATGCAAGCATTCTCTCTACTAGAGACCAGCTTGAAGACTTCCCAATAAGATCAGGGGTAAAGCAAGGATGCTCATATAACAATTATTATTGAGTATTGTACTAAAAATTTTTTGCTATAGCAATAAGACAAGAAAGATATTGAAGAAATAAAAATAAGCAAAGAGGAAGCAAAACTAGCATTCTTTACGATGACATAATAATATACTTAGAGAACCCTAGAGAATCATCTAAAAAACTTCTTGAAACATTAACAACTTCAGTGAAGTTGCAGGATATAAAATAAACCAACCCACATAAATCATCAGTACTTCTATATTTTACCAACAAAATTCAGCAGGAAAAGTTTCAAGGAGAAATTCCATTTAAAATAACTTCAGACAATAGAAAATATCTGGGAGTCTACTTGCCAAGATAGACTCGGGAATGATATGAACACAATTATACAACATTTTTACAGAGAAATAAAGTCATCTAAAGAATTGGAGAAATATTAATTACTCATGTGTAGGCTGAGCCAATATAATAAAAATGATATTTCTACTTAAATTAATTTACTTATTTAGTGACTTGTCAATCAACCTACCAAAGAATTATTTAATAGAGCTAGAAAAATAGCTAAATTAATCTGGACAAAAGGTTATGTATATCAAAGGAATCCATGAAAAAAAAAGGAGAAGGAAAGTGGCCTAGCTGTATCAAATTTCAAACTGTATTACAGAGTGGTTCTCATGAGAACAACCAGTACTGGCTACGAAATAGAGTGGTGGATCAGTGGAATAGATTAGGTACACCACACACAGTAGTAAATGACCACAGTAATCTACTTCTTGAGAAACCCAAGGATCCAAGCTTTGGAGGACAAGGACTAATCATTTGACCCAAATTTCTGGGAAAAGTGGTAAACAGTTTGGCAGAAATCAGGCATAGACCAGCATCTTATACCATACACCAAGATAAGGACAAAAATGGATAAATAATTTAGACAAAAAGGCTGAAATAAATGAACAGAGCACGGAAAAGTGTACCTGTGTGACCTATGAATAGGAAAGAGTTTATGATCAAACAAGAGAAAGAGAGGATCATGAGAAGTAAAATGGATTGTTTTGATTACTTGAAATTAAAAGATTTTTGCACAAACAAAACTAATACAGTCAAAATTAGAAGGAAAACAGGAACCTGGGAAAAAATTTTACAGCAAGTTTCTCTGATAAAGGCATCATTTCTCAGATATATAGAGAACTGAGCCAAATTTATAAAAATAAGCCATTTTCCCCAATTATAAATGGTCAAAATCTATGAACAGGCAGTCTTTAGAAGAAGAAATTAAAGCTACCAATAGTCACATGAAAAATGCTCTAAAGCATTGCTAATTAGAGAAATGAAAATTAAAGCAACTCAGATGTCATCTCAAACCTATCAGATTGGATAATGTGACAGAAAAATAAAATGACAAATAATGGAAGGGATGTGTAAAAATTGGGACACTAATGCTTTGTTGGTAGAGTTGTAAACTGATCAAACCTTCTTCTTTTTTCTAATAATAATGAATTTATTTTTAGTTTTCAACATTCAAATCCATAAGAAATTGAGTTTTAAATTTTTTCCCCTTCATTCTCCTCCCCCCTTCCCAAGATGGTGTGCAATCTGATATAGACTCTACTTAGATATTCATATTAAATATATTTTCACATTAGTCATGATGTAAAGAAGAATTAGAACTAATGAAAGAAACCATGAGAAAGAAGAAAGAAAACAAAGCAACAAAAGAAAAGGAGAGCAAATGGTATGCTTCCATCTGTATTCAGACTCAAAAGTTCTTTCTCTGGATGTGGATAGTATGTTTCATCATGAGTCTTTTGGAGTTGTCTTAGATCCTTGCATTGCTGAGAAGAGATAAGTCTATCAACATCAGTCATTGCACAGTGTGGCTGTTACTGTTACAATGTTCTCCTGGTTCTGCTCATTTCACTCAGCATCAGTTCATATAAGTATTTCCAGGTTTGTCTGAAATTGGCCTGCTCATCATTCTTATAGCACAATAGTATTCCATTACATTCATATACCAGAACTTGTTCAGCCATTCTCCTTCTGATGGACATCCCCTCAATTTCCAATTCTTTGCTACCACAAAAAGGGCTGTTATAAATATTTTTGTACATGTGGGTCATTTCCCAGTTTTTATGATCTCTTTGGGATACACACCTAGAAGTGGTATTGCTGGGTCACAAATCACAATTTTATAGCCCTTTGGACATAGTTCCAAATTGCTCTCCAGAATAGTTGCTGATTCAACTTTCTGCAGAACAACTTGGGACTATATCTGAAAAACTATAAAACTGTCCTTTGATCAGCAACACCACTACTAGGTCTTTATCCCAAAGAGATTAAAAAAAGTAAAAGTGACCTTTTGTATAAGCATATTTATGATAGCTCCTTTTGTGGTGGTAAAGAAATTGAAACTGAGTGGATACCCATTCAGGAATGGCTAAACAAGTTGTGGTATGTGGTTGTGTCACAATTAAAATTTAACAAAAGGGTAAATTTAGACAAATAACTGAGCAAGATAACATTAACAGGGTCATGCTGCTTGTCAATAAATGGGTCAAGGATTGCCTTCATTTATGGCAAAAGGACAGTTCCTCTTTTATAGATTTTGGAGACTACAGAATAAAGAAAAGAACAGGATAGATGACATCATGAAATTGAAGGCAACATGATTGTTTACAGAGCTGAGGTTCAGGGAAGAACATGATTGGGTGGAAGTTTGGTAATGGAGGCTAGCAATGACCCCCCCCCCCCACTTCTTTTCTCATGAGATTAAGAAGTGTTCATTATTCAAGTGCAGCTGTAAGGTTTAGAGATAACAGACCAGACTTTTTTGGACAGCAAAGCAGACATCCTTGAAGGACAGCTTGATGGTGTAAAGATATCAGGTCCTTTGTGTTCATATACATCCCCCAAGGTCAGTCAAATTTTTTGAAGCAGGAGAGCTGGATTTCTAAACTTAACCCATTACAAACCAGCTGAATCTGATAAATAGCCATGATAAGCCATTACAGGACAAAAGCAGTTACAATACAAAATTAATTAATTGCAAATAGAATCAATAAATAAATTATACAGGATCAATCTTAATCTTCCCAGTTGTGATGGAATACTATTTTGCTTTAAGAAGTGCTTAGGGGGATGGTTTCAGAAAAACTTGAAAACTTATATGAACTGATGTAGAGTGAAGTGAGAATGAGGAGAAAATTGTATACAGTAACAGCAATGTTGCATGATGAACAACTGTGAAAGACTTGGCTATTCTGACCAATTCAATAATCCATGGCCATTCTAAAGGACTTATGAGGAAAAATGCTATCCATCTCCAGAGAGAGAACAGATGAACTCTGAAGCATACTTTTAAATTTTCTTTATTTCTGCTTTTTTACTCTGCGTTTTCTTTTGCAACATGGCTAATATGAAAATATGTTTTGAATTACTTCACATTCATAATTGATATCAAATTGCTTGCCTTCTCGGGGGGGGGCAAAGGGTGGGAGGGAGAAAATTTGGAACTCAAAATTTTAAAAAAATGAATGCTAATTTTTTTATTACTCACCTATCATGTCCCAAGCCCTATTCTGGGCTCTGGGGATATTAATACAATGAATGAAACAGCTGTACTTCCAAAATCCAATGTATATTACTTACA
Source organism: Notamacropus eugenii (assembly GCF_028372415.1). NCBI lineage: Eukaryota > Metazoa > Chordata > Mammalia > Diprotodontia > Macropodidae > Notamacropus > Notamacropus eugenii. The sequence goes on along the minus strand of NC_092879.1, from coordinate 9,550,035 downwards.
TGCCTTAGGGATTTGTTATATCTTATCTCCATCACCAAGAAGCCATTATAGAAATGCATGCCATTGGTCTAAAGCAGGATTTGGGATGGCAAGGGGGAATGGCCCAGTGCATCTCATCCTGACATATTTTCCCTAAGGCAGAACTCATGGACTCCCCTTGTACCAGAAGATTTTCTTTCTTTCTTTCTTTCTCTCTCTCTCTCTGTATATACATACATACATATGTGTGTATATATGTGTATACACACACATACACACACACACACACACACACACATATATATATATATATATATATATATATATATATATATATATATATAGAGAGAGAGAGAGAGAGAGAGAGAGAGAGAGAGAGAGAGAGAGAGAGAGAGAGTCTCAGGCCTGGTGTGTTCATTCTCTAGGCTGGTTAGGGCAGAGTGATGAACTATTAGGATCTTGAGAAATTAAATGCTTTGACATTGGAGAGATCCTGATGTAGAAAACAAGACTGTCCACAAGACTGACCTTTGATGTAGGCAGGATATCTGTCTATGAAGGGTAATTTCAGGGACACAGAAAGTGTTCTTCATCCCCAAATCTCTCTACCACTGACCTATAAATTCCACTCATTCACTGTGATGTAGTGGAAAGGCTTCTTGTGTGGGATTTGGAGTCAGCAAGCATGTCTCCCTGCCCAGTTCCTCTCTTGGCTCTCCTTTTCTTCTGTTTCTGGGCTGAATCAGCATCAACCATTTCTTTCAGTGTGAGGCGAGAGTGTCTGTCTCTACAAATTTTGGGTCCAGCACACTTTTAATGCCCCCACCCTTACTCCCACTCCTCTAATAACTGGGTAGAATCTGTATCTGACACTTGTTGAAGGGAAAGGGAGGTGGGGGAAGGGCATGAAGCAAAGTTTCTGTAGCAGGAGGGGATCATATTACGAACCCCAGGCAGGAATCCTCAAGCCAGTACCTGTATTTCTACTGGTACTGCGGAGGCTGGCTGAGGAGGAGCACCATGCTAAGGCATTAAGAATTACCGTGCTCCTCCCCTTTCAATTCATCAGGATTCTATCTTGCTTGAATTCTCTCTTTTTTGTCCAGAATTGGGGAATGGGAGGGAGCAGGATGCTAACAAAGTCTCTGCAGGAGGAGAAGTTCTCAACTTGGACTCTAGGCAGGGGCCCTGCCCTTCAGACTTAGGAGTCCCTGCTAAGAAAGAATTCACTGTCTATGAATCAGTTGGTTTCAATCATGGGTTGCCATAGTGACTGGTCTGTTTCCAAGGAAACAACAAATCCTGTTGGCTCACATGTTAACTCCTTATCAGGTCTGTATTATGACACTTCAGCCAGAAGGAGAGAGGTGGACTTCTTCCCCACTTTGCTCTGAGTGGTCAGAGCAAATCCCTAAGTAGAAGAAAACAACAGGAGATATGCACACATATTCATTCATATATGCAGAAAGAAGGTGAGAGTGAGAGTGAGAGGGAGAGGGAGAGGGAGAGGGAGAGGGAGAGGGAGAAAGGGAGGGAGGGAGACAGAGAGACATCAGACAGGGAGACAGAGGGAGAGGCAGACAGAGACAGAGACAGAGGGAGATAGAGAGAGAGAGGGACTGAGAGGCAGAGCCAGAGAGACTTTAGTAGAGAAGCTGACTGCAGGAGAGGATGTACAAAAACCTAAGCGAGAAGGAACAAAAATGCCATCCTTCATGGCAGTCAAAGATTCACTGATGGCCTCCCAGACAATTTCCAGTAAGTCTGTCCTTAGTCAAAGTGTGCGGTCCAATTTTTGAATTTCCCAAGAAAGTCTCTCAACAGTAACAATACTATGTAACAATGTCATGTAATGCTAAGTAAGAGTAGCAATACACAAGGTTTTCAAGGATGACAAAGAAACTTTCACATTCCACATGGGAACCAAGGGGAAATATCTACAAGACAGTGACATAGAAAGAGTTTAGAAGAAGGAATCCAAAACAGGTAATTCAGAAATTGTAATTCTATGAGGGAAAAAGGGAATGGTTAAATATGTATCAGGGTCATGAATCAAAGAATGAAAGCCTAGAATTGATAGAAGCAGAAGATAATTAATGAAGAGGAGGGAACAAAATTCTTTTTAGAAAATCTGCATAAAATAACATTTTAGAAACTCATGAATAAAAGTGTTGATGGAGAGGAAGGAAAGAGGGATTCTCCTTGACTACTCAAGTGGGAGGAATAAAAAAGCAAAAGAATTTAAGAACTAAATACAAAGAAGACAGAAAAGGAAACTAATGAGCAAAACTCCAAAACTAGGGAAAGGGAAAACAATCCAGAGGGTGGAGGGAAGGGTGAGAGAAAGAAAGATGGTGAGAGTAGATTCTCTTTAAACCATACTTAGCTGAAATAACTAAAGAGACCATATGCTGTATTTATATAGTAAGAGAGTAAAGAATTCTAATTTGGGGAAAAAACACAATATTAAAGAAAAATGGAGGAAAATATTCACCTAACTCTCATAACTTTCAAAGGGAAATGGATTTTAAAAAATCCAATGGAAACAAGAGTGATAGATTGGATAAGAAAATCAAGCCTTGTTGTTTAAAAGAAACAAAAAATGACAAAGAATAAAAACGAAGAGTTAGACAAACATTTACATCAATAAATACCAAGTGAATTCAAAAAGGCAGTAGTTATAATCTTGTTCTATGACAAAGCAAAATCAAATCATCAAAACACTAAAAATGATTAACAAAGAACCTACATTAGGCTGAAAGAAATAAGACAACAAACCAATATCAATAATAAACTTCTGTGCTCTAAATTCATAAAGGAACATCATGAGTTGAACATCAAGAAGACACAGAGAGTAACAGAATAACTGCAGCAAATTTCAAAATCCTCTTGATAAACACAAGGGAAAATATAGGCATGAACAAATTGCTAGAGAAATGAGCATTTAAAGACTTAGGGTATCTTCTAATTGGGACTGCTGAAAAATCTTAACCCTATATCTTTATATGACATGGGATTTTTTATGAAATTGTGCCATGTATGAAGGTTCAGATATATTTCAAACAAATGTAAAACAGCAGAAATAGTAAATAGAGCCTTTACAGACCATAATAATAAAGCTAACAATCACTTCAAGGATCACAAACAAGGAACAAAGACTCAATGGGGACAACAGTGAAATTCTAAATAATGAGTGTGTCAAAGAACATGTTGCAGAAAGAATAATTATGTGAAAGAAAATGATAATGATGAAACAACATACCAACATACCATAGAGATAGAGCAGTATTTAGGATAAAAATCATACAACCACAAATATACATATATGTGTATGTATGCATACACCAAATAGGATTAATGATCTGAACATCATTGAAAACAATAAAAAAATCAATAAGTACACAAGCCTAAAAATAGTATAAAGAAGATATTAAAAACTAGAAGAGAAATAAACTAGAAATCAAAAAGCCCTTTTAGAAATAAGAAAAAAATTGTTGTTTTGAAAGGCTAATAAAGTCAATAAATCTTTAGCCAATCTGATTAATAAGAGGGCAGAAAACAAAATTTAAAAAATAGCAAATGACAAAGTGAAATCACAAGAAAGCCAGAAGAAAGTAAAAGAATAATCAGAATCAGTTATATGTTAGCAAAATTCAGAAGTACAAAAAATAGAATATCTTCAAAAATGGAAAATCAACATATAACAGAAGCTCAAATAGGAATCTTAAATAACTTAATCTCATAAAAGGGAAATAGATCTAGCTGTAAAGGAATGAACAGTGAAATCTCCTAATACTGATGGATTCACAAGAGAATTCTATCAAACTTAAAAAAAAATTAGTTCACAACCAATTTACAAATCTTTCTCAAAAACTGAGAAGGAAAACACCCTATAGACATATTTTATGAAATAAGCATATTCTGAATACCTACACCAGGGAAGGATAAAGCATAGAAGAGCTCACTAATGATATTGGTTCAAATATTTTAAATAAAATCCTGGCAAAGTACAGCAATTCATCCAAGAAATCATACATCATACCCAATAACATAATTATTCATATTAAAAATCAAAACATCCCAAACCACAGGACCATCTCAATAGATGCAGAAAAAGCCTTTGACAAAGTACAACTCCTTTTTATGCCAAAAGGCATAAAAAGTCTAGGCAGAGGCACATTTTTTTGGACCACAAAAAGCACCTAAAACCAAAAACATTCATTATGTGCAATGGGAAGACACTAGAAGTTTTCCTAATAAATGTAAGGATGCCTATTCTCTCCAATATCATTAGATAAAATTCTGGAAATTCCAATAATACCAATAAGATGAAAAAAAAAGCAAAGGCATAAAGATAGGTCAAGAGGAGATAAAAATGTATCTATTTGCTAATGACATAAATGTCTATTTGGAAAATCCTAGGGAATCAGCAGAGATACTGAGTCAAGATATAGCTTCAAAAAAGTTTCAGGTTTCAAAATATACTCCAACCTCAATAGCATTTCTTTATTATAATGACAAAATAAAATAAACAATGCAAATACATAAATATGTTTTCATATATATGAAAATATAAAATAACAAAAAAGAGGCTATAATAGAAAGGGAAATTTTATTCCAGATAGCTACAAAATGTATAAAGTGTCTTTGGGAACCAAACCACCAACGCAAATCAAAACAAGCCTGAGGTTTTACCTTACTCCATACAAATGCACAAAGATGACAAAAGATGACAATAGTTAATATTAGCAGGATTATGGAACATAGACAAATTATAACATTGTTGGTAGAGCTGTGAATCAGAGCCACTTTGAAAGCAATTTAGAATTATAAATTGACAATTAATTTGTAATTATAAATTACAAATAAAGTGACTAAAATATTCATGCCTTTTGACCCGCAAATTCGTTACCAAGACCAATACCTAAAGGAGATCATTCAGAAGAAAATCCTAGTATGCATCAAAATCTTTCCAACAGCTGTGGTGAATGAAAATTTCTGAGACACAATTTCTGAATAAATTACAATCAACGTTAATAATTTCAGCTACCAAGTAATCAATAAAATGAGCTCATTTGTTCACCTTAGTTACTAAAGAGAATGGAATCTTCAATGCTTATAAAACTTTTGGAAAAAGGGATGCACCTGAAAATAAACTCTGATTGGTTAACAAGTAATGAGATAATATTATAAGGTAATTGTGGGTGTGGGGAATGTGACTCTGGTCACTCGGTCTTGGTGAAAGAGACTTATCTATACCCATATCACCCCATCTAGGGTAATCTAGACAAAAGGGGGAATCCACTTTCAGCCAGACATGTCTGACTAAAACACAGTGAACCAGAATCCACCAATTCACCTAACTAGAATTTCTTTGCCTTTTGATCACATCTAAGTTTCCCTGGTTGAGTAAGTTTCACCCAAGAATTCATGTCGCTATCAGTTTTCCACTTCAAAGGCTGTTTGCATAGATGACAGAGATTGATTTTGGAATGAGGAAATGGGGGGAAAACCTTATCCCTAATTAAATAATTGGTTATTAATATAAGAGAGAAATAATCATTTCTCTCATAGCACTTTTTGTGATAGCAAAGGACTGGAAACATAGCAAATGCCCATTGATTGGGGTATGACTAAACACATTGTGGTGTGTGAATGTAAAGGAAGATTACTGTGTTGTAAGAAATGATGAAAGAATGAATATAGAGAAGTGTGGAAAGATTTACAGAAACTGGTGCAGAGTGAAGCAAAAAGAGCCAAGAAAACTACACAAAGGCTACAACAATGTAAATGGAAAGAGCAACCACACACATACACACACACATATACACACACACAAAAGAGTGAATGTTGAAATATTAAAAAGAACAAGCATAGCGTCAATGAAAAAGATGAGGAGTCACTTCAGATGCAAACAAATGCTACATATGGCATGTATTTTAAGACTTCACTTTGAAAGCAATGATGCTGATTTTTTCATTTTCTTATTTTTTAGATTTAAAAATAATATATTTATATGGAATGACTCTCAGGGAGGAGTGGGATGGCTACTGTAGGAAATTATGACAACATAAAAAAGATAATAAAAACTTATTTTAAAATAAATACATTTAAAAATTTAATTAAAAGATGAATGTTGGAGAAAAGGCAGGGTTTTATCTGAGCTCTCCCATAAACTCCTCCAAACAGCTTTAAACATTTCCCCAAAACAAATTCTGGAGTGGCAGAATCCACAGAAAGGGTAAAACAATTTTCTATCTCAAGACAACTTTGTTCTTTCCCCCCTTCCTGCCCCTTCCCCTCTCAAAGGCTACAAGTATGTGCAGACATATTTACATAGAGATGCAGATACACATATTCATATATACATACATGCATATAAAGACATATACCTTTACAAATTCTACATCTGATTTTTATTTTTATGTTTGTGTGTATGTCTTATTTCCTATCCCTCTTGATTCCTCTACTTTACTTCTCTCTGCCACCTTGCCCTCCTATTACTTAGCCTTCCCTGCCTGCAAGGATCCTTCCCCATCCTCCCATTCTCATAAGTCTAAATGCCCTTCTATAACCTTGTTTTGCCTATTTCCTCAACCTTCCCTCTAGGGATCCCTCCCTTATCCTCTCCTCTTCCTATCCTCTTACCATTCTGAATTTAGAAGACTTTTATATTCTTCTAGATATATACGTATTGTTGCCTCTTGAACCCATTTTTGATGAAAGTAGGTTACCAGACCTACCAGTCCTCCTCCCCCATCTAATTCCTCTGTGTTGGTTCTTCCTCTCACATCTCATTTATATATAAGATAATTACTCTTTTAACTGTTCCTAGATGGTTTTACTTTTAAAAGTCATATCATACTCAGGTCTACCCCAATCTTTCTTATGAACTACCCAATTGCTAATGTCAATCTTAGACATACATTGTACATTTTACATTCATAAAAGGTAAATGGTCTGTCCTTATTGAATCCCTTGTATTCAGTCTTTGTTATGTACCTTATATTTCTCTTGGCTCTTGTATGTCAAATCTTCTATTAAGTTCAGAGTTTTTTTTGGAAATGAAGCCCTGAAAGTCTGACAGCTGATCAAATATCCATTGTTTTTTCATTCAGGATTATGCTTAACTTTGCTGAGTATGATATTTTTGGCTGAAACTCCAGTTCTTTTGTTCTTCAATATATAGTGTAACAAGATCTGAGGCCTTTTTGTGTCTCTGCTGCTAGGTCTTGTGTGATTCTAATTGTGGCACTCTCATATTTAAATTTTTTTTCTTGCTCTTGTATTTTATCCTTGAGCTGAGGGTTTTAGGATTTGACTAACATTTCTATGAGCTTTCCTCATAGGATCTCTTTCAAGTGGTGGTCGATGGATTTTTTTTCCTATTTCTACTTTTCCCCATTGTTCTGGTGTTTCAGGACAATTTTCTTTAATTATTTCTGGTATTATTGCATCAGGACTTTTTCAATCACAGATTTCAGGTAGTCCCATTATTCTTATGTTTTCTCTTGTTGATCTGTTCTCCCAATCAGTCTTTTTTCTTATAAGATGTTTCACTTTTTCTTCTATTTTTCCATTCTTTATATTTTGTTTAATTATTTCTTGATGTCTTATAACTTTGCTGATTTCCCCTTGCTCAATTCTAATTTTCAAGGAGTCATTTTCTTCCTCAAGATTCTGGAACTCTTTTTCTAATTTTCTTTTCATAATTTTCTCGTTTTTCTTAGATTGTTCTTATTTTTCTTTAGTATTTCCTCAATCTCTCTCATTTGATTTTTACAGTATTTTTAGTTTTTCTATAAATTCTTTTGGGACAGGTGACCATTTGAAGTTTCTCTTTGAGTCAGAACAGGTGGAGCCAAGATGGTGGAGTGAGAGCAATGACTCACCTAAGCTCCTGGACAAACTCCTTTGGATACCTCTGAAAGGACAATCTGACCAAATGTTGGAGGTGCAGAATCCAGTGGGAAACAGACTGTGATGGATTCGGAGCCCAGGTTAGACTGGAAGGTCCACAGGAAGGATCTGTTCCGCGGGGGTGAGCCCCCAGCACACAGCACAGCGTGGTCAGCACAGTGGAGCAGAAGGGACCCAAGAAGCCTGAGAGCGGGTGGGAGGAACCAGCGGAGCGGGAGACAAGCCAAACCGAGCTGGTGAGAGCTGCTGAGCGTCAGATATCAGTGCAGCAGCTCCTGAGACCTTCAGCCTGAAGATTAAACTTCGGTAAGTCACCTACTTGAACTTCCGGGAGCCAGGATGGCAGAGTGATCAGTAAATGCTCTCTTCTCCCCCCCTGATGACTGTGAAAGAACCATAAAATATTTCCCCAGAAAAATCCTGGATCAGCGGGAACAGCAGAAGGGGGCAAATAGTCTCATAAAACCCGAGGCTAGGAAAATAGCTAAGGGGGATTCCTCCTACTGTGGCAGAGGTGAACCGGAAGGACAGAGGACCCAGGGCAGAGAAAACTCTCACTAAGACCCAGGCAAGCCTCAGAGCCAGGAGAGGAGCCCCAGGAGGGGTGGGAACACGCATTAGCATCTAGGCGTGCCTCAGCACTCCAGGGGAAAGGGAAGACAATAGGGAAGCTGGGATCACCACCCCCTGAGCTTGCCTTTGCCTCAGTTCAGCTGAGGAGATCTCCTGTGACCAGACCACTCCTCCCACACACTTAACAAGCTAACCCCAGGGTTGATCTGGGAAACAAAAAACAAAAACCTGCTTTTAGCTTTTTCACACATCAGCTCAACACAAAGTTCTGTAGCTTCTGACTGAAAGAATCAGAAGCTACAACACTCAGTCAACATCATGAACAGGAAAAGGCAGACGAAGGGTGAAAAAACCATAGAATCTTTCTATGGGGATAAGGACCAAAACACAAACACCAAAGAGGTCAGAGCTGAGACTGTACTTCCATCTGAAATTTCAGAAGGGACTATGAACTTCTCGCAAGCACAAGCAGCTCTCCTGGAACAGCTGAAGAAGGAAATAGAAGAAAAACTGGCCAATGATTTTAAAATCATAAAAAAAGAATTCACTGATGAGAACATCACTTTGAAAAGGAAAATTGAGCAAATGGAAAAGGAAGTTCAAAAATTAACTGGAGAAAATAATTCCCTAAAAGGAAGAGTTGATCAAACGGAAAAGGAAACCCAAAACCTAATTGGGAAAATTGGTCAAATGGAAAAGGAAACACAAAAATCTCTTTGAGTCAGAACAGAGTTGCTTCAAAATCCTCCTCTGAAGATAAATCCTGGTCTTCTCTATTCCCATGATAACTTTCTATGGTTCAATTCTTTCCCATTTGCCTGTGCATTTTTTTGTAGTAACAGCTTAATTTTTTACAATCACTTTTTAGTTCAGTGTATGGTAGATTGTGTCTCTGGCCTCAGATCTTCAGTTCTCCCCTCTAACTTGGAACCAAAACCAAACCTGCAGCCTCCTGTTAAGTGCCCACAGCCAGGGGCATCCTGCCCCGCTGTTTCTGTACTTACCAGGGGTGTGCTCTTTTCTTCTCAACCACTCCACTCTTTTCTATTCTCAGCACAGCTGGGTCTGTCATTCTTTGTCAGCAGAGATTTTCTTGATCTTCCCTGGTTCAGTACCCCAACTCCCTGCACTGTCTGGGAGTAAAAGTTCCTGTGGTCTGGGATAGCCTCCCCACCAAGCTAATCTCAGGACTTGCCCCTTGTTGTTTAAGTGGACCCTAGCCTGGAGGGGTTTATTCTTCTTGGGGACTAAACCTCATCCTAGAATTTTCCTTCAGATCTTCTAGGATTGTACCAAGAGGGCTGCAGTTGTGCCTGTACTTTTATTTATTTTTATCTGCATTTTGTTTGCCCTGAGGTAGTATTTTATCTCTTTTATGGGGGAAAATCTTGAGAGCTTAGAATTTTCTGGCTGACTCCATCATCTTCCCAGAATCCTCTTAAAATTTCTAATCATTAGAATTGTTTGGAAATGGAATGTGTTGGTGTGTGAGTTAGGGAATTGCTCATCACTTTGGCATTCAAGTAAATGCTGGATGATCAATTATTTGGAAGGTTGTAGACAGGATTGGTATGGAAGATGGAAAATTTGGAGTTTTGTGTGGTGCTCTGAGCCCCACAGTTCAGGAAAACCATTGATATGTTGTAGAGCATCCAGAGAGGGGAAAGCAGAATGATGGAGGGCCTTGAGCTCAGTCATAGGAGGATCCACTGAAGGAAGTAGGGATGGAGAAGAGAAGTCTCAAGTGAGGACAAGCTTCTACTCTTAGAAGGACCATCAGGAGGAAATATTAAACTTGGCCCTAGTGAACAGAACTAGGAGCAGTGGGTGAAAGTTGCAGAGGCAGATTCTGTCCCAATGTGCAGAAGAATTTCCTCTTCCTTGGAGCTGTCCCAAAGTAGAACATGTCCTGGAAGGTGGTGGCCTTCAAATGGAAGTACTTATTAGGAGATCTTGTGCAGGGAATTCACATTTAGGTCAGAATAGTGGCCTGAAATCTTTTCTAGCTCTGAAATTCTGTGATTCTGGAATAGGAGGGAGAACACAAAAACCTATTACTAACATCAATGAATTAATTAACCAACTTATTTCTAAAGTGTAATATTGGCCTAAACATTTCACTAAACTTCAGTATCCAGTAACAGCAATAGATGGCAGGGAAACACCACACTATGTTTCTCAATGGCAATTAATTGTTCAAAAATCCTTTATTAAGCCCTGAGTTTACGTTCATCCCTGTCCTAGGTGCTGGTGATACAAAGACAAAAACGAAACAGCTGTTGTCCTTAAAGAGCTTATATGCTAATGGTGGTACATGGAAAATATATAAACAAAATATAAGCAGAATGCAAGTTAATCTTGAGAGTGAGAATGTGGGAGATCCAACTTTGGTAGGAGTGGGGTTGAAAATGTGGTCAGAAAAAGTGTCGTGGTATCACTGATGAAACTAGGAATTCTCAGAGGCAGAAGACATGGAAAATGGCTTTTGCAAAGGCATGTAAATGGTAAATATTTTCACGTGTGAAGATGTATGTGTGATGCTCAGGTAGAAGACGAATTTGATGAATTTATAGGGTGCATGAAGGAGAATAATATCAGGGCTAGAAAGGGAGAACATAGTCCAGTGATGAATAGTTTTCAATGACAGAGGAGTCTGTATTTGATCCGAGATATATTAGGTAACCCCTGGAGCTTATGGAGCAGGGAATGGACCTGAACCCTAAGAATTTCCCTTTGCCATCTGAGAGGAAGATGGGTTGGAAAAAGGAGATTAAGGCAGGGAGATCTACTAGGAGGCTACTACAATATCCCAGGTAAAAAGTGATGAGGTTGTATGAGTGGAGAGAAGAGGAGAGATGCAAGAGATGTTGTGTAATGGCAGGGTAATGACAGGGCTTGTCAACTGACTGAATATGGGAGCTGAAGGAGAGTGAGGAGCATGGGCTAGAGATAGATTGTATCTGGAGATTGGAGAGAGAGAGAAAGAGAGAGAGAGAAACAGAGACAGAGAGACACACAGAGAGACAGAGACACACAGAGAGAGACAGAGATATAGAGACAGAGACAGTGCATTTATTAAGTATGTGCCAGGCACTGTGCTAAACACTGGGATTCACACACTCCACCATATCTCCCCCTTCTTCCCCTCCATTGTAAAAGATTTTTCTGGCATCTTTTATGTGAGATAATTTACCCCATTCTACCTCTCCCTTTCCCTTTCTCCCAGTACATTCCTCTCTCACCCTGTAATTTTATTTTTTTTTAAGATATTGTTCCTTCCTTTTCAACTCACACCTGTGCCCTCTGTCTATATATACTCCTATCTGCCATAATAATGAGAAAGTTCTTATAAGTTACAAGTATCACCTTCCCATGTGCTAAGCCCCAAGGACATAAATACCATCAAGGAAGACAGGGCAGTCCCTGCCCTAAAAAAGCTCTCTTTCTAGTGGGGGGAGTGAATGCATCAAGGGAATCTGGAAAGGAGAGGGAGCAGTGGCCTAGTGTGGAGGTGATAGCTGGGAAATGAGGTGGAGGCGTGGTCCTAAGCAAGATAAGGTAGGTGCTCACCTATCAGAAAATAACTGAGGAAGCAACCCTGAATGACTGGGAGGATGATGTTATCCCAAGATTAACTTCCATTCTGTTTATATTTTGTTTATATGTTTTCCATGTACCACCATCGGGATGTAAGCTCCTTAAGGACAAGGGCTGTTTCGTTTTTGTCTTTGTATCACCAGCACCTAGGACAAGGATGAACATAAACTCAGGGCTTAATAAAGGATTTTTGAACAAATAATTGCCATTGAGAAACATAGTGTGGTGTTTCCCTGCCATCTATTGCTGATACTGGATATTGCAGTCAGTGAAATGTTTAGGCCAATATTACACTTTTAAAAATAAGTTGGTTAATTAATTCACTGATGTTAGTAATAGGTTTTTGTGTTCTCCCTCCTACTCCAGAATCACAGAATTTCAGAGCTAGAAAAGATTTCAGGCCATTATTCCGACCTAGATGCAAATTCCTTCCACAAGATCTCCTAACAAGCGCTTCCATTTGAAGGCCACCAATGACAGGAAAGCTACCACCTTCCAGGAAACAAGTTCTACTTTGGGACAGCTCCAAGGATGAGGAAATTCTTCTGCCAATTGAGACAGAATCTGCCTCTGCAACTTTCACCCACTGCTCCTAGTTCTGTTCACTAGGGCCAAGTTTAATATTTCCTCCTGATGGTCCTTCTAAGAGTAGAAGTTTGTCCTCACTTGAGACTTCTCTTCTCCATCCCTACTTTCTCCAGTGGATCCTCCTATGACTGAGCTCAAGGCCCTCCATCATTCTGCTTTCCCCTCTCTGGATGCTCTACAACATATCAATGGTTTTCCTGAACTGTGGGGCTCAGAGCACCACACAAGACTCCAAATTTTCCATTTTCCATATCATCCTGTCTACAACCTTCCAAATAATTGATCATCCAGCATTTACTTGAATGCCAAAGTGATGAGCAATTCCCTAACTCACACACCAACACATTCCATTTTCAGATGACTCTAGTGATTATGTCTTCCTTATTGATTGAGATGAAGATCTCCCTACTTGTTTCTCCTATTTTTGCCTGCTGATGGTAAGCAGAACAAATCTAATCCTTTCTCCATACCATAAACATTCAACGATTTGAATCAATCAGTCCATCATTTGTAAAACATTAAGCACATATCAGGTGTTCTATTAGGCAACAAGAAGCCCTCAAAGTGATTACATTCTTTTGGGAGAGACTACAGGTGCATATAGGACATGCATAATGGATATATAAATGTAAGATAAATTGAGGGGAAAGGCACTGGCACCTGGGGGCCTGGGAGAGATTATGAAAGGCTGTATACAGACATTGGAATGTGAGCTCTTGCCTGTAGAGAAACTAGGGACTATCAGAGGCAGAGGACAGGATGGTGCCTGTGAAGAATCACGAAAAGGAGGTACAATAACGTGTGAGGAAAAGCAAAGAGAACATGGGTGGACCATAAGGAGCATAAAGGGGAATAACATATAAATAACATTAGGAAGATTGATTTGGGCCATGTCATGATGAATTTCAAGTGCCAAACAGAGCAGCTTATATTCCAATTCGAAGGTAATAGGGAGCCATTGGAGTTTATGGAGCAGAGGAAGTGATGTGACCAGAACTGAGCATTAGCAAGATTGCTTTGGCAGTTGTATGAAGGACAGATAAGAGAAGAAATTGAATTAAAGTAGGATGTTCTAAGCTAGGTCTGGCTCCAGTCTGTCCCTTGGTAGCACAGATTTAATACCAGAAGAAAAGAGGTACCTATAGGTCATTCAGCATTTCAGGAGAGAACATTTGCATAGAGATATTCAGAATTTCATTGTCTCCATTTGAGTCTTTGTCCCTAGTTTCTTGTTCCTGAACTGATTGTTTTATTGTGCTTTGGTTTGTGAAGGATCTCTTTACTATTTCTGCATTGCTTCATTTGTCTGCAATATCTCAGAGCCTTTATTGGTGACACACTGTTAGAAAATTCCCACACCGTGCTGAGATAGTAGGTTTTTATTTTTAACAGTCCCATTTCGAACATCTTGTAAGGACTTTTGTTCTAACTTCTCTGTCAATTTCTTCATTTTTTCATTTTTGCTTCTCTTTCCTTTATGCTTATCTAAAGCTGAGAGGACTTGGAAATTTCTTGCTACTATTTTGTTTCTGTCTATGTCTTCTTTTAGGTCAGTTAATGTTTCTTTCATGAATTTAGATGCTACGGTATTTGGAGCACAGAAGTTTAATACTGACATTCCTTTATTGCCTATGATTCCTTTTAGTCTAATGTGGTTTCTTTGATGATAACTTTTAATGTTTTGATGACTTGCTTTTACTTTCTCATACAGCAGGATTGTAACTTTTGCTTTTATGGGTTCACATGATGCATAGTAAGTTTCTGGTTCCTTAAAGGAAACATTTTTTCAATGTTTCCTTTGAGCAACATATTGTGAGGCTTTGTTTTTTTCATGCAATCTGTCACTTTTTTAATTGAATACTTTTAATTCATTCACATTTAAAGTTATGAGTGTTAGGTTAATATTTTCCTCTGTTCCTAATGTTTTTTTCTCTCAAATAAGGAATTTTCTTATTATTTATTTTACTAGTTCTTATTTCTTATACATGGAACTGTGTCTCTATTTATTTCACTTGTCTTTTTTTTTTAAGGCAATCCTACTCTCATTAACATTGTTTCTCTCCCCCTTAGCTCTCCTTCCCATCTGTTCCCCCTTTCCCTAGTATTGTAATTTTGCATAGTATTTCCTATTTCCAGTCTTCCTTTTATCTAGTTCTTAAATTCTTCCCCTCTTTTATTTCTCCCAATTAAATAGTCAGGGTCAATTTCTCTAGCTCTTCCCCTTTTAACATTTTTATTCATGAGTTTCTAAGATTTCATTTTTTGAAAAAGGATTGTGTTCCCTTTTTTCTTCATTACTTAATTTTACCTTTTTCTATTCTAGGCTTTTATTCTGTTAATTATCAACAGGCAATCACACTTCAAGAAACTTATGTGAATACTAGGTTTATTACAAGAGCAATTATCACGCATATACAAAGGCACAGAGTTCCCATTCCACATAGAAGTTTGCATATTTATGACAGTACAACAAAGGAAGGAAGAAAAGCCAGAAATCTCCTCCTAAAGGGGAGTGGCATGGAAGGGGGAAAGGTGCAGTAAAAGTGGGAAAAGGACAAAACCCTTCTTGAAGGGGAGGAGCAAGGCAATAGCAAAAGTTGCATTCTTTTCCCTTGGGAACTATTAGACCATGAAGATTTGATAGTGTGCTTATGCATACAGTTTCCCAGTTGAGTGAAGACTGACTGGTTCTATCTTGATTCCAAGGACACATAGGGAGTCCAATTTGGTATGAAAACATCACATTATGTCAACTTCATCCTTGACACATTCAGGGTCTCCTGTATTTCCAGTATTTCTGGAAAATATGGCAATTCAAAAAGACAAGTTCAGGAGACCCCTTAACACTCCTTGACATATTCTTGGCTCTTAAACTTCTTTAGCCATTTTTTATTCTCTTTATTCCTTACAGGAATAAAGCTTCTAAATGACCAGTGTTGGATTTCTTCTACCAAACTGTTCCTCTGTGTTCTTTCCCCTTGTTCCACAGATGAACTTGTCCATTCCTGGGAAACTCTGAGATATCTACTCTGTTCTGACTAGCAATTTCTTATCATCCACTACCCCCATGGTAAACTCTTGGGAATCTGTGCAGTGACCAGCAGTTTCTAACTGTCCTTGTTCCTAGACAGAGATAGCTCCAAGGACTCTTCTACATGCCCTCCCTTCCTGCCATTCAGCAATTCTGTTGACCCTGCCTGCCTCTGTAGGCTACAAATGACCTAAAACCAATCCTATGGTTTTCCTAGGAGTGTGCCAACATCCTGCAACAAAGAACTTGGGGAACCAGGTATATAACCTCTGTCTGGAACTCCCCTCACTGAACTTCCCTGCCTAAGTAAGACTATGTTGCTCAATCCTTGATCTGGAATAAATGCCTTACTTTATTTCTTGTTCACTTTGTTGATTTGATTTTCATACAGGAATGACAGAAGGTACTTTGGCATCCTTGAAGCCCTTGTGATCTAAGGGAACTCCTTATTATTCAGAGACTTTCTTGGGAAATTCAAGAATTATGTTACATATTTGGGCTAAGGACAGACTTACTGGCAACTAACTGGGAGGCAATCAATTCATCTTTGCCTGGCATAATAGATGGTAATTTGTTCCTTTTCGTGATCCAAGTTTTGTTACCTCAGCTGGTTATATCGTTCCTACAATTATTATTCCGGCAATGGTTATCTTTTCTATTAATCTTTCTAGGGCTTTGCATGTTTTTATATCTGTGCATGTCTCTCCTGTTGTTTTGTATCTAGGGATTTAATTCTGTGCTCACCTAACTGTTCAGACAAATGGGAAAGTAGTCCACTTCTTTTCCTGGCTGACAGATTAGAATATGGGCCTGATAAAGAGCTAGAATGAAGGCCAGTGGGATTCTGGGTTTCCTTGGAAACAGACCAGTCACCATGGCAACTGGTAATTGAGATCAACTGACACCACCTTCATGGACACGAAATTCTTTTTCCTAAATCTATAGAACTGGGTCCCTGTCCAGAGACCATGTTGGGATCTGCCCCTCTTTCAGAGATTTTGTTAGCATCCTGCTCTCTCCCATCCCCCCATTAAGGACAACAAAGAGAGAATCCAAGCAAGGAAGGATCCAGATGAATTGAAAGGAGAGGAGAACAGTAGTCCTTAACGCCCTCCCTCAGAACTCCTCCCTAACCAGCCTCCATAGTCCCAGTAGGGATGCAGGAACCGGCCTGTGGACTCCTGCCTGGGGTCCCTATTGCAATCCCCTCATGCTTCAGAGATTTTGCCAAATGCTATCTATCATCCCTCACATCCCTTCAATATGTCACACACAGATTCTGTCCAGTTATTTTAGAAGAATGGGGGGGGGGTAAGGTTGAGGGGCTTTGAAAGAGTGTTGTATTCTGCCTGGGCACAGTCCTATGTCAAGGATCCCCAAATTTGTAGAGACTGTGCCTGTTACCCTCCATATTCTCTCCTCACACTCCAAACAAAAAAAAAATCATATATGCTAATTCAGGCATAGGAAGAGAGGAGAACCAAGGGGGAAGTGGGCAGGGAACCATGCTTTCTGGCTCCAAATAATAAAAATAGAGATTTTTCCATTATGTCACAGTGAATGAGTAGAATTTACAGGTCAGTGGTAGAGGGACTTGGGGGTGAAGGAGTGGGCACTTTTTGTGTCTTTAAAATTACCCTTCACAGACGGACAATCTGATGAATTCAGTGTCCACAAAGGTGGAGTCAGCTGTTCTCAATTACCGGTTGCCATGGTCACTAGTCTGTTTCCAAGGTAACCCCAATCCTGCTTGTCCTCTTGCTATGTCCTTATCAGGCCTTTATAAACCTCCAGCTAAGATGTGACATGCACACATAACCATTTATGCATATGGAGAGAGACATAGAGACAGAATCTCTCTTTCTCTCCCCCTCCTCTCTCTGTCTCGGTCTCTCTCGCTCTGCCTATTAGTTTCTTTCCTTCTGTCTCTCTTATTCTCTTTCTCTGGCCCTGGCTATTCGTATTTCTATGTGTCTGTTTTTATCTCAAACAAATCCTATACCTCTCACAGCTTTGGGTCAGACATATATCCTTAACTAAATAAAAGACAGAGGTAATTACAAAAGATAAAATAGATAACATTGGATTACATGAAAATGAAAAGCTTCTGCACAGAAAAAAATGAATGCATTTAGGATAAGAACAAGCAGGGTGGAATGGGACAAAAGTATTTGTATCAAATTTCTCTGATGGGTGTTTGTTTCCAAGATATAGAAACAGTTAATAAGTATATAGAAGACTAATGGCCATTTGCCAATAGATAAGTCTCAAATGATATGAACAAAAAAATCTCAAAAGAAGAATGCCAAAAGTATTCACAACCACACATAAGAGAAATGAATATTAAAAGAACTGAGAGGTTTCACCTCTCTCCCTGCAAATTGACCAACATAATAAGAAAATGACCACTGTCAGTGTTGGAAGGCTTGTGGAAGGATAGGCACACTTAAATCTCAAACAATTCTCATCTCCCTCCCCTCTTTCCTTCTACTATAATATGTTTTTGTGTATCTTCATGTGATGTTATTTGCCTTTTGCTGCCTTCTCTTTTCTCTTCTGTTAAAATCCCTTTGCATCCTTTAAATACATTTTTTATCCTCGCATCAATTAATTTATACCCACTCTATCTATTTAGATTCATTTAAAATATCATAATAAATATACAATTTTCAAGATTAGCAAATATTATCCTTCCATATAGGGATGTAAACAGTTTGCCCATACTGAATAACAAGTTTTCCCCCCCATGTTTACCTTTATATGCTTCTCTTGAGTCTTATATTTGAAGACCAAATTTTCTATTGGGCTCTGGCCTTTTCATAAGGAAGATCTGGAAATCTGTTATTTCATTGAATGTCCATCTCCTTACCTGAAAGATTATACTTAGTTTTTCTGGGTAATTGATCCTTGGTTGCATTCCCAGCTCCTTTGTCTTATGGAATATCATATTGTAGTCTGTCCAATCTTTTAATGTAGATGCTGCAAGTTCCTGTGTGGTACTGACTGTAGTTCCTCCATATTTGAATTGTTTCTTTCTGCATGCTTGTAGTATTTTCTTTGTAATCTGATAGTTCTGGAATTTGGCAACAATTTTTCTTGGCATTTTCAATTTGGGATGTCTTTCAGGAGCTGATTGGTGGATTCTTTTGATGACTATTTTGCCCTCTGAATCTAGGACCTCAAGGCAGTTTTTTTTTTTTTTTGATGATTTCATGGAAGATATTGTCCAGACTCTTTTTTTCATCATGGCTTTCTGGTAGACCAATAATTCTTAGATTTTTCTCTGTTGGATCTATTTTCCAGGTCAGTTGTTTTTCCAATGAGATACTTTACATTTTCTTTTATTTTCTCATTCTTTAGATTTTGTTTGATTCTTGATGTCTCATAGAGTCATGAGCTTCTATTGCTCAATTCTAATTTTTAATAAATTGTTTCCTTCAGCTAACTTTTGTACTTCTTTTTCCATTTGTCCAATTTTCCCAGTTAGATTTTCTGCTTCCTTATTCATTTGGCTAATTTTCCTTTTTAAGGAGCTGTTCTCTTCAGTGAATTCTTTTTTCATTTTGTTAATTGTATTTTTGTAATCGTTGGCCATTTTTTCTTCTAACTCTCTAATTTGGCTTTTAAAATCCTTCTTGAGCTCTTGAGCTGCGCTGGTGCAGCCTCTCTGCTCTGTGCTCCCCCAACCCCATGTAACAGATCCTTCCTGTAGACTTTCTGGGCTATCCTGGGCTGGAAATCTGCCACACTGTCTCCTAGTGTATTCTGTCACTCCAAAATTTGTTCAGATTCACTTTTTAGAAGTATCTGAAGGAATTTGTGATAGAGCTCAGGTTTGTCTCTGCTTTCACTCTACCATCTTGGTTTGGCTGCCACCCCCCTAATTGGGTCTTGAAGGAAGCTAGGGCAATCAGTAGTCAGAGCAGAGGAAGGAGAGTATTCCAGGCTTTGATTGGACAGTTTCATCTTCCATTTTTTCAAACAATTTGGTACTCAGTATAAAAATAGAGGGGTCAATTAGTGGAACAGATTCGATATAAAACCTAAATACATTAGATACACAATATACAGAAGAAAGCAAACAGCGGCAGAATGTTTGATAATCTTGATTATCATTTAATATCATGTCAACCTCAATAAGGGCCAGAGTCTGAACTAATCAACCAGAAGGAGAAAAGGCCTTAGCCTAAAAGGATCAGGTTCTCCCATTGCATCCTGGGCATCATTCTCTCCAGTCATCCTGATGAATATCTGGTCCCTGGATCCAGATGGCTCTGGAGGAGAAAGTGAGGCCAGTGACCTTGCATAGCCCTCCCTCACTCAAATCATAGTCAACTGCATGTCATGTCACCATTTTCCTGATGTCATGGTCCTCTTCAAAAACGAAGGACAAACACAATAACCTCGGCCTAACAGTTATCCCTTTGTTCTCTGATTAAACTTGGAGAATACTTATTCCTATGTCAACAAGTCCAGATTGGGCTAACTTGAGAGCATTTTTTTCTGTTTACGGCTATTAAGGATGAGACCCTTAACCTGAGACACTATCTTGAATAAGGGGACTTCTTATCTTAATATTTTAGGGACATATACTATTATGGCATGCAAATGGTAAAGAAAACACAGATGTCCTGGATTGTAATTTCAATTGACACTTTATCAGCTATCTTATCTTATTGTATTTACCATCTATTCAATTAGGAAAATTCCTTTCTCATAATATGGTTAAACACATATGGAGAACATAAATTTGAGTTAGAGACCCTGAGTTGGAATTTTTCTAAAACATAAAAAGTTTGTCATTCTTTTATCACAGTCAGAACTTATGTTTTGGCCCTGTGAAAGAACATAGCTGGCTTTGAGGGAATAAACAATATGAATTTGTATATCACCTAGCCTGTTTGCCTTCTTTTACCAAACTTTCAGGTCGACAAACTCAAAAGTGCCAGTTACTGAGGGAAGATTTTTGCAAAAGCTGTCAAGACAAATGGTGAGCATTTGGGTAGAAATGTAGCATGGCCACAAACCTGACACCACATGACAGTATCCTAATGGATACATGCCTTAGACAGAAAAAATGACATTATAAGAACAAGAAAGAAATTGCCTGTCAGATCTATGAATAAGGGAAAGGATCATGATTAGTTAGGGCTAGGGTTAGAGTGAGAGGATTAGGGTTAGAGTTGAAGGTAGAGTCAGAATGAAATAAGAGATGACTACAAATAAAAAAAAGACAATTTAAGGTATGTGAAACATTTTTGCACAAAAGAATCTAATGCAGTTAAATAAAATTAGAAGGAAAGCAGATAAGATAAAACAATCTTTGCAGTAAACGGATAAGTTGGAAAGTATTTTTGTAGTATTTGAGTGAAGACTTAAAAGAAGCCAGGGAAACCAATAGGTGGCGATGAGTAGGGAGGGTATTCCACGTGTGAGAGACTGACAGAGAAATTGACCAGAGCCAAGAGATGAAGAAGGCCAGGAAGACCAGTGGCATTGCACTGAAGAAAAAATGGTGTAGAGTGAGATGTAAGAAGACTGGAGAGGTAGGAGGGGGTTCCATTATGAAAGGTTTTGAATGAAAAACAGGACATTTTGTATTTGATCTTGGAGGGAAATGAAGCCCAAGAATTTACTGAGTAGAGAGGTGACATGGTAGGACCTAGGTTTTAGGAAAATGTGAACATTACCTTTAAGTTTGAGGCCCACTATAAATGCTTAAAAGTAGGACTAGTGGAAGTGATGGAATTCCAGTGGAGCTTTTTAAAGCTCTAAAGGATAATTCCATTAAAGTGCTACACTCAACATGCCAGAAAATTTGGAAAACAACAGTGGCCACTGGCTTGGCAAAGATTAGTTTATGTCTCAATCTTAATTATCCCTATATGATTTATGTAAAACATCAAACTGATTAATACTGATTGGAATAGAGTAGGGGGTCCAAATGAATCATTTTTCACAAGATCCACCAGCAGGCTATTACAATAGTCTAGTCATGAGTTGACGAGTTACTGCACTAGAGTCTGGCAGTTTGAGGGGATAAGGAGATAACACAAAGGTAAAATTCACAGACTTTAGCAAAAAATGGCATTTAAGGGTTAAAATATGTAATGAGCAGTGGAGGGAAATACTCTGGTTGCAAACCTAAGGGACTGGGAAGATGATATTCCCTTTACTGTAATAGGAAAGACTGAGAGTGGGAAGATTTAGAGGGAATGATGAGTCTGTTTTGGACTTTGGACCTGTGGAGTTTAAGTCTAAGTCTAATATGAATTATCTGAAAGATTGTTGCAGATGTAAGACTTGAGGTCATCTTAGATGTTAGAAGAGGATATTTAAATCTGATAATTGTCCACACAGAGATGGTAATTAAATCCGTGGTAGTTCACCAAGTGAAGTAGAATAAAAGGAGAAGAAAAGGCTCTAAACAGAATCCTCTGGGGTGCATGGGTGTGATGAATAAGAATCTAGGCAAAGAAGACTGAGAAGTGATATGATAGGTAGGAGGAGAACCAGGAGAAAGTGGACAACACCAGCAAACCAAGAAAAGAGAGACTGTCAAGGAGCAAAGGGTGACCAACAGTGTCAAAAGCTGCAGAGATATTGAGTAGAATGAGGATTGAGAAAAGGTCATTTGATTTGGCAATGAAGACATTATTGATAATTTTGGAGGGAGGAATTTCAGTGGAATAATGAAGTCAGAAGCCAACTGATAAGGGATTAAGGAGAGAGAGAGAGAGAGAGAGAGAGAGAGAGAGAGAGAGAGAGAGAGAGAGAGAGAGAGAGAGAGGCAGACAGACAGACAGACAGAGAGGAAGTGGAGGCATCTATTCATGATAGCCTTTTTAAGGAGTTTAGCCAGAAAGATCAGAAAAGATAAAAGTTCATGGGGAAGGAAGGATCAAGTGAGGATTTTTGAGAGTGGAGGAGACTGTAGGGAGTAGGGGAAGGGAATTTGATACTACAAAAGACTTCACTATGGATGGACAGACATCAAAGTGGCTGAATCATGATTGTCAAGGCAATATACCAAGGGAGACTCTATAGGAATTGTGGAATCCCTGAAGTTCAAAGCCCCATAGCCTTTTACTTCAAGTCACACTGTATCTAATAGAAGCAATATTGGAGACCCTCATTCCTTGAAAAAGAGCCTTTGGGCAGGCAGAGCCAAGATGGTGTAGTGAGAGTAATTATTCACCTAAGCTCTTAGACAAACTCCTTCAGATACCTCTAAAAAGAGAATCTGACTGAATTTTAGAGGGGCAGAATTCAATAGGAGACAGACTGTGGCAGATTCACAGCCCAGGACAGACTGGAAGGTTGAAGGATCTGTTTCATGAGACTGGAGGAGCACATAGTGCACAGCACACATGCTGTATGAGAGTGTCCTTGCTGTGGCAGGGTTGAGTAGGAAGCCCCAGGAGGTCTGAGGTAGTGGTTGCATTGTGGAATTTCAGTCATATCAGCCCAGGACAGGAGTCCAGTGGAACCGGAGCAGCTGCTACTGAGACTATCAGCCCGCAGATTAAATGTCTGTACATCACCTACTTGAACTTCTGGGAGTCAAAATTGAGGAGTGATTGGTAAATGCTCTCTCCCCCTCCGCTTGGTGACCTTGGAAAAACCATAAAGTATTCCCCCAGAAAAATCCTGGAACAGTGGGATCAGCAGAAGGGGCAAACAGTCTCTTAGCACATGAGGCTAGGAAAATTGCTAAGGAGGGTCCCTCTTGCTGTGGCTGAAAGGGAGCAGTACAGGACTGTAGCTGTCCCAGACAGCCCCACCTCAGCAAACCAGGAGGAGATCCAGAGCCCCAGGGAGGTGGAGGCCTGCAACCACCAATACCAGGACCCCAGGCGTGCCTCAGCACCCCAGGGGAATCGGAAAGGCACTAGGGCAGCCAGGATCACCAACCATTGAGATTTTCTATGCTTCAGCTCAGCAGAGGAGGCCTCCTGTGACTAGACCACTCCTTCCCCACACTTAACAAGCTAGCTCCAGAGTAAATCTGGGGAAATACAAAAAGACTTCACCTGGTCTCTGCTTTCTCACACCAGCCAGCTCAGCACCAGGTAAGCTGCAGCACTTTAGCATCCAGCTGAAAGAACCAGAGGTAACAGTGCACAAAGCCTCAAGTTCAACATACAAGAACTGTGGGACAGAGCCTCTCATGCTCTAGAAGCAGAAATCTAGGTTAAAAGTCAGGAAAAGGGTGATCATCATCATCATGAGTAAGAAGCAAAGCAGGTAAGAAAAGACCATAGAATCTTTCTATGGAGACAAGGACCAAAACATGAATACCAAAAAGGTCAGCATTGAGACTGTACTTCCATCTGAAACTTCAGAAGGGACTACGAATTGGTCACAAGCACAAAGAGCACTGTTGGAAGAGCTCATGAAGGATTTTAAAAGTCAAATTAGAGAAATAGAAGAAAAACTGAGCAATGATTTAAAAAGTATGAAAAAAGAATTCACTGAAGAGAATAACTCCTTAAAAAGGAAAATTGGACAAATGGAAAAGGAAGCACAAAACCTAACTGAGAAAATTGGACAAATGGAAAAGAAAGCACAAAGCCTAAATGGGAAAATTGGACAAATGGAAAAGGAAGTAGAAAAACTAACTGGAGAAAATAATTCCTTAAAAGGAATAATTGGACAGATGGAAAAGGAGATGTAAAAATTAACTGAAGAAAACAATTTGATAAAAATTAGAATTGGGCAAGTAGAAGCTAATGACTCTATGAGACATCACGAATCAGTCAAATAAAATCTAAAGAATGAAAAGATAGAAGAAAACGTAAAATATCGTACTTTTTATTTTTTTATTTTTAACACAGTTTATAACAGATAAAGCAATTCAGACTTTTGGTCAGGTGATACATCTTTTTAAAGTATTTACAATATGGACCACAAAAGAATTTTTTTTTTAAAACATTAACCAACTGAGACACAGATTAATATTTATGTTGCTAACTTGACAAGCTCTTGACCTAATTGTCTCCACAGTACTACTAAGAATGAAAGGACCCTAACTTAATGTTTTTGGTCTAAAGTCCTATGCCTAATAGCTTGATTTTAGACAACCTTGGATGTTCCCCTATCCGTAATCTATAATTGAATAGATCTGGTATTAAGCTTACAAACCTTTTGACTATAGGAAATTGCCACCAATAGTAAAGGACATTGCAGGGATACAATATCTCCCCAACTTCATGTCAATTCTAGGCAGGATTAGATTATTCACTTGCATTCAGTCAGGCTTGAAGTCTACCAGGTGTCAGTGGGGAAATTGAGTCAGGAGAATCCCACCTCAGCCCATGCTGAACAGCTGCTCTCCCACCCTTCCCTTGAGATCACCTATGCGGTTCATACCAGCATCTCATCAGCTTACTGGCATCATGTATTGGAAGCTCAGCCCGCCTTTCTTGCTATCCATACCTGGAGCTAGACTCAGAAGAACAGTCACTTAATAGTCCCATAGCATCTAGAAATGGCAAGTTCCAATAACCAGGTTTCAAATATGATTATAGTTTCACTTTGGCTAAGGAACATTTTTTGAGGCAAGTCTTAAGTGGCTTACGTGTCTTTCTATACATATTCTAGTTCCTGGTTAAATGGCAATCATAAAATCAAATTTACCATTAAAACCTTGACTTTTCCCTCAATGCCAGATTTTGTGTGTGTGTATATACAATCTCTCCAACTATCCAAATACTGAGAAAAGATTCAAGAGTAAAAGTATTTTCTTTCCATGTAGTAATGTAAACAGTTCAGCTTTAGAGTCTTTTACAATTTTTTTTTTGTTTACCTTTTCATGCTTCTCTTGATTCTTGCCTTGGGAAGTCAAATTTTTAAATACAGATCTGGTCTTTTGCTCAACATGAAATCTTGAAACTTGTCTATATCACCGAATGACCATTTTTTCCCTTGAAGTATTATATTCAGATATGCTGGGTAGGTGATTCTTGGCTTCAATCCCAGTTCCTTTGACTTCTGAAATATCCCACTCCAAGCCCTTTGATCAGTTAAAGTTGAAGCTGCCAGATCCTGTGTTATCCTGATTGTATTTCCACAGTACTCAAATGGCTTCTTTCTAGCTGCTTGCAGTATTTTCTCCTTGATCTGGGAACTCTGAAATTTGGCCACAATATTCCTAGGAGTTTCTCTGTTTGGGTCTCTTTCAGGAGGTGATCTGTGGATTCTTTCAATATCCATTTTGCCCTCTGATTCTATAACATCAGGGCAATTTTCCTTGACAATTTCATGGAAGACAATGTCTAGGCTCTTTTTTTGATCATGGCTTTCAGGTAGTCCAATAATTTTTAAATGATTTCTCCTGGATCTATTTTCCAGGTCAGTCATTTTTTCAATGAGTTGTTTCACCGTATCTTCTATTTTTTCAAATTTTTGGTTTTGTTTACTAACTGATTGGTTGAACTCATAGCCATTCGTTTCCCTGGACTCAATTTTGTCTTTCAAGGAATTATTTTGTTCAGTGAGCTTGTGAACCTTCTCCTCCACTTGGCTAATTCTGCTTTTTAAAACCTCCTTCTCCTGGTTGGCTTTTTGGACCTCTTTTTCCAGTTGAGTTAGCCTCTTTTTAAAGCTGCTATTTTCCTCAGCATTTTTTTGTTTCTCCTTTAGTAAGCTGTTAGCTTGTTTTTTAAGGTCTTCTATTGTCTGAGCCAAGTTTAAGTCCTCTTTGGAGGCAGGGGCCTTGACTTCCTCTGACAGTATGCCTTGTTCTTCCTCATCTGAAAGGATGGGGGGAGACACCTGTTCCCCTAGAAAGTAACCTTCTATGGTCTTATTTTTTTCCCCTCTTCTGGGCATTTTCCCAGCCAGTTACTTGACTTCTGAGTTTCCTC
The DNA here is from genome assembly GCF_028372415.1 of Notamacropus eugenii. NCBI lineage: Eukaryota > Metazoa > Chordata > Mammalia > Diprotodontia > Macropodidae > Notamacropus > Notamacropus eugenii. The sequence goes on along the minus strand of NC_092879.1, from coordinate 9,523,479 downwards.
TCCACACTCACCTCGTCTCCATTTCTGCCAAGCCAGCACTTGGGGGCTGAGATTCAAACCCGCTGCTCCCAAGCCTTAGGGACTTAGGGGTGGGGCTGCTATTCAGTGTGAGATCAAGTTCAGCTGCTCAGGTGGGGGCAGGGCCGCCACATGGGGTTTAGTTCCCTTGGGGGTTTAGGAGGAGACCTTCAACAATGGATTCAAGCTCCTGCCTGCTTTGGGAGTCCCTGTCTGCTGCTGCCTCCGCTGCTGCCTTCCGAAGGGGCCTGAGTTATGGGGACACCCCGCTTCCCTCTCAGCCAGCCAAAAAGACCCTCTTACTGACCTTTGGTGCCTGTGTGTTGAGGGACATGTGCTGTTGCTGGAGATTCTGTTCCTGAAGTCTGCTTGGATCTGCTCCTCTCGGTGCCGAATGACCAAGGCAGGGCTGGCTCTGCTCCACTTCCAGTGTGCGACCAACCTTTCTTGTTGGTTTTTCAGGTCTCTCTGGGCTAAAAATCTCCTCCACTCCATTGTTCTGTGGCTTCTGCTGCTCTAGAATTTGTTGGGAGTTCTTCTTTACAGGTATTTTATGGGCTGTGGGATAGGAGCTAAGCGTCTGTGTATCTTTCTACTCCACCATCTTCGAAAACATAAAATATTTAATTGGAAAAAGAGCCTTTGATATATTCCTCATGGTAAACTGAAGTCTTGCTGTCATTCCACTCAATTTAATAAATTTTTCTCTTTCCACAGAAAACAATGGAATCTTATCTTCCATGACTCTGCTGTCTAGATGAGGATTCCATTCCAGGAAACCAAACTAAGTTCTGCCTTTCATGTCCAAGGCACACCCTTGGGTTAGCCAAATACTTTGCTGTAGCCTAGTGCATCCCATGAATCCTAGGTGTTTCATTTCCCTTTGGTTCATATTGTTCTTGGTGGGAGAGGTTACTTCAATGTAAAGGGATGGCATGCAGAGTACAAGGAAGTAACATATTTTACTCACATTCAGTATTTCAAGGAAATGGAGAACTCCCATTGCCATCACACACAAATATATATGTACATATACATATGTGTATATATACATATAAATTTGAAAAAATTATGACTGCATCAGAAAAAGACTAAATTAGTGTGCCTATAGAGTATCCCTGTCCAGTCCTTGAAATTCAATACCTTGGATACATTTCTGAACTTTTTCTCTATGATGGTTGTTCTTACAGTTTTGATGAAGGGGACTCTCTCTTCTAATCCCTGAGGATGAAACTTTGCCTTAGACTGAGAAAACTTCTAAGAAGAGGGTAACTGGTATTTGTGTAATCAAAACACAGTGGCATCTCTTGGCACCTTGGTACAGATATGGAAATTGGAATCTTCCTGAAGTCAAATAAGTGGTCTCAAACTAATTTGATTCACTCCTTTTATTTCTGTCTGGTTCTCTCCAACAATGAGATAGATTATATTCCAATAATGTAATGATATAGACTTTGATGTTAGCAAGACTCTTAATTCTCTTTAAATTTCTTGTTGATGCTCGTCAAGCAGCCCATCCATCCTTCCTTTTCATGTTTACATTGTGGCCTAGAGCAGAAATTATGGATTCCTTGAAAGTAAAGCTTCATTAATCAGGGACTTTGACAAGTGATTTGGCACACCGAAAAAAGTCAAATGTCTTGTAACTTTCTATGGGAGCATAGAATTCCTAGTTACATATTAAAAACTTACTGTGGAAATCCTAAAGTCTTCCCCCAGCCTTCTCCTATTCAGCATCATTAATCCCTAGAAAGAAGCAAAATGCAAGGGAAGGGAGAAGGTGGAGAGATGACAGATTGAAACTCTGCAAGTGGTAACCTGCTTCCCTTTTGTCCCTATCATAGCATTTAGTTGGAAGAGGAAGTGTTGTGTCCCAGGATCACTGAGTTGGTTCAAGTCATTTAGTTACAGTGGAGGTGTTATCCACAGAAGAGAGACAGGTAGAAATTTCCATGTTACCAGAGTAGTTGTCAGGTATAGAAGCCTAGTGCCTTTCCTTACACCGTGGCCTTCTCCTTAGGTGAAGGCTTCAGACTAAGCATGAAGTAGTCAGTGCTTCCACAGGGCTCAACTGTCCCTAAGGAGACAACTCTGAGGCACCCACAGATCACTTCCTCTCCTTGCCCCTCAGAGAGCCTCAGTGTCATTGCCATAAATTTTGGTTTCAAGCGAAGAAAATGGATTTTCTCTACTTCCTGGTGTTTTATTTATTTTGCTCTCTTCCTTTTCTCCCTACTTGTAACTAACAAAAGGATTGTGAGGTAGAAAGATCTTTTTTTTATTCATACTTTTCTTTCTCATTTCAAAATTCTTTATATGGGTGCAGCTGGAGAGAGGAACTGGTAACTTTCTTCGGAATGAAGAATCCCAGTTTGTATATCAGTGTTAAAAAAAAAAACTCAGACAAGATTTTCATAGAAAAAGTATGTGTCCTTAATATTCATATTAGTATTTAATTAGTAGTTTATATTAGTAGTATTTAATCACTTCTCCCCTATAAAGAAACAAGGCAAATATTCTTGCAGAGAATAATTAGCAGAGTTTGAAGATTCATTTTGAGTTAAGTCTACTTTGTTTGCCAAAGCATTGTTAAAGTTATACTAACTAATGTTTGTTATACTGATATTATTTATTAATCAGTTTTCATTCCCATACAGAACCTACTAAGAGCTTTTCCATGCACCCATGTCTGTCAAAAATTATTTTAAAATAAAGTTCCTTTTGTTGTAGAAGAAAAACAAGAAGTGATTTGGGTCTTGTAAAGAGACATCCTATGGTCCTCATGGTTTAGAGCAAATTCATTATTACTTAAAATTTAAATGACTTAATTTAAAATATTTTAAAATATTATTTAATTAAAACAAATGCTCTTTTTAATGGAAAACATTGAAATCTTGCCTTCTGTGAGTCTGTTGCCTAAATGAGGATTTGTGACACTTCAGCTAAACAAATAAAGTTTATTCTCTAGAGACCAATATACATACTTGCATAACCACTACCCTGCTGATATCAAGTAACTTTCATGTAACTTGACTGTGTTTATATTGAATTTATAATGCTCTCACTCCATGGTACAGGTTACTTCAATGTAAAGGAATGGTATATTGCTACAGGTGTTAAACTCATCCCATCTTTGGAAAAATGTCATGTAATAAAATTTAGAGACTTCCTCTTGATGTCACATTGACATCACTATTGGGAAAAAATAGCAACTCCATCATAAAAAGACAAAATCTCTAAGATTAGTGTGCTTAGTTAGACTAGTTGAGCATCAGGTTCATTCTTTGACTGAAATATATTGAACTCATTTCTCATACTTTTCTCCAGTATAGTCACTGTGGCACATTAAGAAGTCAACTGTTTCTTTCAAACCACATGAATGAAACCTTGCCTTCTGTTGAGAAAACTGCCTAGAAGAACTTGCCTGGTTTTTCAATGTACAAAATATAGTGACATTTCTCAGGACCTTGATATAAAGGTGCAAATAGAGGAGCTTCCTTGAGTCAATTAAGTGGACTAGAACCAATCTTGTTGTTTTTTGTGTATGGTTCTCAACTGCTGAACATATTGTATCAACATAAAGGCAAGAGAAGATATAAGAGGAAGCCACAGTACTTAACTCTTATTTAATTTCATTGGGACCTTCATCAACCTGCCCATTTTCCAACTTTATAGCATATTGTAGCCAATAGGATGAATCCAGGAGACCCTCAACCTCAATAAAAAGCTCAACATAGTCTGTCAGAATCAAATAATGTGATCAGTGATTTGGGACATTCCTTGACAAATAGATTTTGTTTAAATTCCTCATAGTTTAGAACAATTTTGTGGTTATTCTATGGAATTAAGGGATTATTTCATTTTCCATAGAAAACAATGAAATCTTGTCTTCTGTGAATTGGAATATGATATTTCAGCAAATCATAGTAAGTTCATTCTGCATAGACTGAGATACATACCTACATAAGCAACAACACCATACTATGTTAACTAAGCAAAATGGAGGGCAGCTAGGTGGCAAAGTGGATAGAGGGCAGGGTCTGAAGTCAGGAAGACTCCTCTTCATCAGTTACAATCTGACCTCAGACACTTACCAGCTGTGTGACCCTGTGTAATTCATTTAACCCTGTGTGCCTCAGTTCCTCATCTATAAAATGAGCTAGAGAAGGACATGACAAACTACATCAGTGTCTTTGCAAAAAAAACCTAAATGGAGTCATGAAAAGTTGGACATCACTGGAACAACTGAACAATAATCACAAAAGTGTCATGGAACCCAACTCTTTGATTTTATATTGGGTTTATATTGCGCTCAATCCATGGGATAAATTTTGTTGTTGAGTCATTTTAGTCATGTGCAGCTCTCTCTGTGTGCCAAAGACACTGGAGCGATTTGTCATTTCCTTCCCTAGCTCATTTTGCAGATGAAGAACTGAGACAGTTTCCTAGGGTCACACAGCTAGTAAGTGTCCGGGGCTGGATTTGAACTTAGGTCCTCCTAACTTCATGGCCAGCAATCTATCTACTGTGCCACCTCGCTGCCCCACAGGATAGGCTACTTCAATATAAAGGAATTCCATATTACTCCAGGGAAGCAAGATATTGAACTCTATTGTAAAATTGAAAATTTATTTTAATTCTATTTTTAAGGCTTAGTCAAGCTAGATTTAATCTTCCCTTTAAAGGTTCCTCCTTCTTGGAAACTTTACCTATCACCCACATCAGAAAAACTTGTCTAAAGGTCAAGCTTTATGTATTGTAGTTACCTCTACCTTTGTAACTCCATCCAATCACCCACTCTCCATAGATCTGTGGTCAACCTAAAAGGCAAGATCTCATCAATTTAAACTAGTGTAGCAATTCCTGTGCCTGAAGACCACTCCCATTTCCTGGGACAATGGTCTCAAATCACATGTCTTGGATGTGGTTAAGGGGGTTTCAGAAATGGTGGTCCAAATGTTGTAATCTCAATTCTAACTATATCATCAATAGCCAATCAGAAGAAAGCACACCTAGGTTGCTTGAGATTTTGCTTTATCATCTTGTGAATCGTTATAAAAGACCCTCTCAACTCTCGCTCAATATATTTGGTCACTGAGAGGGGCCATTGACCCAATTTATTGTCATTGCTGTCCTAACTAATAAATTGATCATTCTCAGAAACTTGTCTCTCAGTTGAACTTAATTTCATTTGTGACAGTTTGACAACCACTAAGGGATTGAGAGAGTGAGGCTGGTCGTTGGGGAATTTTCTTCAGGGAAATCCTTCAGTGTTTCAGAGAAATTTTTCCCTGAAGGATTTCTCTGAGGAGGATACCACCAGAGACCTGACTCCTCCTTAATTCCAGCATTTCTGAGACAAGGCAAGCCTCCAGTTGGGTGGGGAAGGATATCCCTGGAAAGTCCCTCCAGGGACTTAGGAAATATTGTTAACAATAAGGCTAGTGGAGGTGAATTTCAGGTAAGCTATTTAAAATCGATGATACTACTAAGGTGCTGCATTCAATTGCCAGAAAATTTGGAACAATCAATAGTAGTCACAAAACTGGAAAAGATCAGTTTACATCCCAATCCTAAAGAAAGGCAATGCCAAGGAATATTAAATTACTGAACAGTGTCCATGTGCTATTGGGGAAGTAGTTAGCTAATGTCATCCTCCACTATGGTGGGGAAATCTCTTCAAGAGAATAAGGTCTCATGGTGAAGTCTCTATAAGGGGAAATGGTATCGAGTAGTATTTGGAACCTTGGATTATTGTTCAAAGTAAAAGTTTTGAAATTCCCCTTAGAAAACTGTAAGCACTAATTTTTGATTAAAAGTTTTTCAGTGGGAGATTTAAAAAAATGACAGCTAGTCAAAAGAGGTATAGGGTGTGTTCAGGGAGGTCCAAGACTTTTGGTGTGATGGCTGCAGAGCCCTTTTCAAGGTCCTTTCCACCTTTGGGGTCCATCTGTTCCACCCAATTCTCACCTGTGGCTCCAAGAAGCTGCAGCATGCACAGTGGCCACACCTTGGTTAACCATTTCAGAAGATGGGCCAAACCAGGTTGAGGGTAACCAAGGGGTCTCACACCCATGGAGGAGGCAGTGGGTTGTCTACCCCAAGCATATGAAGACTTCCCCTGGTGGAATGGGCAGATGATAACAATTTGTTTCAATGGCCATGAAGGCAGCTGAAGCAAGCCATGTGGAGTGTTTAGAGCTTCTTTGGACACTGAAGACATGAAGGTCATCCACTGCAACCTGAGCCATCACCAGCTGTCTTGACTCTGTCCTGCCACTGGACTATGATGACTCTAGAGGAGAGAGTGAGGCTGACGACTTCGTGCAATTCAGTCTCACTTAAATTCAATTTACACACAAATCAAAAGACATCACCCATACCACTTTACTATTATACCCCAAAGCCCTGTGGTGATAGGCAAGTGATGAAGCAGCAGGTGCAGTAGCTGTAGTCACAGCCTTGCACAGAGGCAGCCTAGGCCATAGGGTCATTTCTCATTGAAAGCAGCAGTGGGACTTGGTAGCCCCTGGGTATCTGGAGCAGCCTTTCAAAGATTGCACTGCTCACCTCCTGGTGTGAGAAAGGGGTCTAAAAAATGTGCCCTAAAAATTGTCTATTTACCCAGCCTTGGCCTGATTACCACTGCAGGTGGAGAATCCCATGATGTGGTCAAACACCAAAAAAATGTACAAAATGTACAAAAACATCTGCAAAGATGATTCTACTCACCATCAGCACATGAAACGTGCTCACACTTATAGATAACACAAGATTCAGTAGATCTGAAAGATGAACTGCTCTTGTTGCAAGAGAACTCAACAGGTATCACAGTCAAATAACAGCCCTGAATGAAAGAAGGCTGGCAAATGAAGGCCAGCTTACTGAAGTTGGAGCTGGATACACATTTTTCTGGAGTGGTTGCAATGAAAGGGAGCTCCATAAAGCTGGCATAGGTTTTGAAATCAAAACTAATCTAGTCAGCAAGCTAGTATGCCTGCCAAAAGGAGTGAATGACAGGCTCATGACACGTGCAGGAAAACATCATGCCACCATCATCAGTGCCTATGATCCCACTGTGATGAACCCTGATGAGGTCAAAGAAAAATTTTATAAAGACCTGGAGACCCTTATCATCAATGTGACAAAAGAGGACAAGCTTATAATTTTGGGTGACTTAAATGCTAGAGTAGGCTCAGACTATCAGATTTGGCAGGGAATTCTAGGGAGGAATAGAGTTGGGAACAGCAATGGTCATTTACTGCTGAAGACTTGTGCATCGCATGACCTTATCATCACCAACGCTGTCTTCCATTTACCTAAACATAATAAAACTTCATGGATGCACCCTCACAGCAAACATTGGCATCTAATAGACTATGTGATTGTAAGGAGAAGAGATGGACAAGATGTGAGAGTGACAAAGGCAATGTGTGGTGCAGAGTGTTAGACTAATCATAGACTTATCCTTTCCAAGCTAAATATTCATATTCATCCAAAGTGCTGCCTCCAAGACAAAATGACTACCAAAAGAATTAATATCAACAAATTAGAGCTCTTCTCTGAGCTTGAACAGTGTGTTGCTAACTTGGAAGGAAAGTTGAGCCAACACAGTTAGCAACAGTGGAGCAGAAAAGGAGTGGGCCGCTTTCAGAGATTTGGTGTACAGCACTGCATTTGCTCATCTGGGTCAGAACACTGGCAAACACCAAGACTGGTTTGATGAAAATGGTGGGGAAATCCAGAAGCTGTTAAATGAAAAACAGGAACTCCACAGGATATACCTGAAGGATAGTTCATCCACCTCTAAGAAGGCACCATTTAATTCCATGAAAAGTAAAGTACAAGCAAAGTTTAGAGAGATGCAGAATTCCTGGCTCAGTAAGAAGGCAGATGAAATTCAGTTTTATGCTGATAGTAACAATCCAAAGTGCTTTTATCATTCCCTGAAAGCTATTTATGGACCAAAAACCTATGGTGCATCACAACTAGTCAGCGCTGATGGAGCCACATTGATTAGTGATAAAGACATGATCCTAGAGAGATGGGCTTAATACTTTCATAGCATTCTCAACAGACCATCATCAATAAATGCTGTGGCCATTGACTGTTTACCTCAGGTTGAAGTCAATCCCTTCTTAGCTGAACTTCCAAGTGAAGAAGAGGTTTTGAGGGTTATTAGACTCCTTTCATGTGGCAACGCACCTGGTGCTGATTCTGTTCCAGCAGAGATTTACAAGGTAGGGGGACCATTGTTCATGCAAAAGCTGACTGAAATTTTCCAGGATATAGGCAAGAGGAAGTTATTCCTCAGGAGTTCAAGGATGCCTCCATTCTCCATCTCTATAAAGGTAAAGGGAAGAGATTGTCCTGTAACAATCACAGAGGGATCTCTCCCTCAGTCATTGCTGGCAAAATTCTTGCTAGAATTCTTCTTAAGAGGCTGATCCTTCACCTGGATGATAGTCATCTACCTGAGAGCCAGTGTGCCTTCAGAAAAGGCTGAGGAACAGTCAATATAGTGTTTGCTGACTGACAACTCCAGGAGAAATGCCAGGAGAAAAACAGAGGTCTGTACACAAGGTTTGTAAATCTGACCAAGGCCTTTGACACTGTCGGTTGTGAGGGCTTATGGAAATTTAAGTCTAAATTTGGTTGCCCAGAGAAGTTCATCAGTATTGAATATAATTTCATGATGGCATGTTTGCCTGGGTTCTGGATAGTGGACAATGCTCTCATGCCTTCCTAGTCACCAGTGGAGTGAGACAGGGCTGTGTCCTTGCTCCCATGCTTTTTAGCATGATGTTTTCAGCCATGTTGTTAAATGCTTTCAATGAGGATGAACACAGCACCAAGGTCAACTACCGTACTGATGGTAAGTTCTTCAATTTGAAAAGGCTACAAGCAAAGACCAAAGTGGAGGGAATGTTGGTGCATGAATTTCTGTTTGCAGATGATTGTGCACTCAATGCAGCCTCTGAAGCTGGGATGTAACAAAGTATGGTGGATCAATTCTCTGCTGCCTGTGCTAATTGTGGCCTAATAATTAACACCAAGAAAACACAGGTGTTCCATCAGTCATCACCACACCATCCATATGTGGAACCATCCATTCATTACAACAAATGGAGAAGTTTTGAATATTGTGGATAAGTTCACTTACTTTGGCAGTGTACTTTCCAGGGATGTACACATTGACAATGAGGTTGACACACACATTGCCAGAGCTAGTTCAGTGTTTGGGAAGCTCAGAAGAAAAGTTTGGGAGAGAAGAGGTATTAGATTGATTACCAAACTGAAGGTCTACAGAACTGTTGTGCTGACCTCATTGTTGTGTGCCTGTGAAACATGGACAGTCTACTAGCGCCATGCCAGGAAACTGAATAACTTCCATTTGAACTGTCTTAGGAGGATTCTGAAGATTACCTGGCAGGATACTAGGTAGCAGACTCTGAAGTCCTTGCTGGAACTGAACTGTCAAGCACTCAAACTGTGCTTAGAGAGACCAACTGCCATGGGCTGACCATGTTGTTCAAATGTAAAATGTATGCTTGCCAAAAAGACTATTTTATGGAGAACTCATATGGGGCAGACAATCACATGGTGGTCAGAAGAAACGATGCAAGGACATTTCAAGGGCTCTCTCAAGAATTTTGGATGTGATTGTGTTACATGGGAGACACTGGCACTGGACTACTCAGCATGGTGTGCCCACATCAGAAAGGGTGCTGTGCTCTTTTAGCAAAGCAGAATTGAGACATGACAAAGGAAACTTAGGACGCACACATTTAGAGTAACCATCCCAAATATTCCCAGGGACTATCTGTGCCCAATCTGTGGTAGAGCATTCTGAGCTCATATTGGTCTGATCAGCCACAGTCAGACACACTGAAATTTCACTTTATCATGGTCATGCCATTTTGGTCCTCTTTGAGAACGAAGGACCACAACCAACCATTGTCAAAAGGGGCAAGTAAAATAGAATAAATTAACCTAAGTTCCAATCTTGACCTGAAAAAAGAATTTTTAAAAAACATGTGCACACATTCTTCTGGAAGCTTCATTACTGGGGTTTAAATGTTATTGTATGTTTATTTGTTGGTCTGATCAACTGGTGGAATGTTGTCTGTGTAAAAGGTAAAAACTTTTTTCTTCTCTGGAAAGACTTAACAAGAAAATTTCTCTTTAATTTAAAAAAAACCAAAACAATAAAACAAAATACCAATCAAGTTAAAAATGCAAAAAAAAGACACAGCTAAGAGAAAAGGGGATTTTTGTTCCCTAGTCTGATAAGGAAAATCTGCAAAGAAAAAATTAATTCAGTGGAGTAAAGATTGGTTCTATATGATCGGGTAATAATAAATAGAGTAGAAGGTTAGTTTTGTTTTGTTTTGGACTAGAAATGGTGAAGGCAGGCTTAAGTAATGCAATAGCATGGTCTCTCTCGCCATCTTGTGACCAAATTGGGGAGAGCAACATGCGTATGTAATGCTAAAGTTTGTAGTTTTAAGTTTCATCATTGATGTTTAGTATTTGTTATGTGACAACATTTCTTTAAGTCATTTAAAAGGGAGAGACGGTCTTCTGGTTTTGCCCCAATGTCGTCCTCTATTTAGTTTATAACCTGGGTCTCTATTAGTCACTGGAATACCTTAATTTGAAATTGTATCAGTAAAGAATCTTTTTAACTTCCCGAAACTGAAAGGGTTCCTTACTTGACAAGGAGAGACGAAATTCATAAAGTAAAGCACAGCCTTCTATTGAAGCTTCAAACTAATAATACCAGTGAGGAATCTTCATATTCATTGCCTTTGCAGGAACTCTCAACAGCAGTCCATCCGGTTTTTTTTTGTAATTATTTTGTATTATTTGTTTTGTGTTTTTGTACTTGTAATTTTCTGTCTCTGCATCTTCTTGTGTTTCTGTGTTGGGATAGAGTAAGTTAACTTCTTGTGGCCATGAAAAGTAAGCCTAGAATGTAATCAGCCTTAAATATAACCTGGCTATGAAATGAGTGTGTTTGTGGATGTTATGTCTTTGTGGTACCTGAAAGCTGTTAGAGTTTGTTTTAGGAGAAGAAATGATTACATGAAGATTGCTTTTATCATTTTAGGGAGGGAGATTTTTTCCCCCACCCTGGTTTTAACAATATCAGACCACTGGAAGTCAGCTTCAGTAAGATTTCACAGAATTTGAATCTCCCCTGAAAGGAGAGAAGTTTGTTTTAATCATGGAGTGACTTGAGGATGGTGAAACGTAACCCTGACTTTTAAGTAGCATCAGTAAAACTAATTTCAAATATTAGAAATTATAAATCCATATCTAATTGGGGTCTGAAGCTAAATTTTGTAGATGATGGCCACTTGCATTGTCCATTCCAGAATTTGGAGTATTTTTCAATCTCTAGAAGAATCACCAAACGTTTTGAAAATGTAGATTGTGCAAAAACACTAAGCATTAATTAGATCTAAATGTGAGTGATCTACAAATTCAGCTTCATCAGCTGGTGTCAACCAGACATCAGGAAACATTTTTTTTAACAGAAATGGTCCAGGGTGGCATGACAAAGGGATTGATGAGTTAAAAGATATAGTCCAGCATGTCTATGGGGGGAAAAGATAAAGAAAAAGAAAAATTTTAGCCTAAGGCCCAGATTAGATATTCTCATTGTCTGAAAAAAGGTCATGTGGTTAAAATTGTAGAAGAAGAGATGGATGTGTTTGTGGAATAGGTATTGCACAAAGAAGAAGGATTTGAGGACTAAAGATAGCCCTTAAGATAAAACTAGCCTTGGGGAATATTATATGTAGATTATTGGTGCTGAGTGTAATTTTCATGTTGCCACCCAATATTTGACATTAGGACAGCTAGATGACACAGTGGATAGAGTGCTGCACTTGTCCTCCTGAGTTTAAATCTGGTCTCAGATACCTACTAGCTATGTGACCCCAGGGTAGCTAGGTGATGCAGTGGATAGAGCACCAGTGCAGGAGAAGGACCTGAGTTCAAATCTTACCTCAGACACTTGACACTCAAGGTCACTTGTGTGACCTTGGGCAAGTCACTTAAACCCAATTGCCTCATCCTGGGTCATCTCCAGTCATCCTGATGAATATCTGGTCACTGGATTCAGATGGCTCTGGAGGAGAAGTGAGGTTGATGACCTGCACAACCCTCCCTCACTCAAAACAAAGTCAAGTGCAAGTCATGTCATCATTTCTCTGATGGCGTGGTCTTTCTTCAGGAACGAAGGACGAACACACATGTGACCCTAGGCAAATTGCTTAATCCTGTTTGCCTCAGTTTCCTCATCTATAAAATGAACTGGAGAAGGAAATAACAAACCACTTCAGTATTGCTGCCAAGAAAACCCTAAATGGGCTTATGAAGAGTTGGACAACGGAAATAACTGAATAACATTATTAGGGCAATGTGTTTAAAAAAGTACAAAAATAAATTCCATCCTTAAAGTGTATTTGTTCAAGATTTCTCTGTATTAGTCTTGAATATAATCAGGTAAGAGTGTCAAAAATTAATATTTAAAAATGTGTGCTACTAACGTAAAACAAAAAATGTTAAGAATTGAAAAAATGTCTAAGGACATGTAGAGGGCAGTCCTCTCTGGGTAATGCAAAATACCAGAAGGGGCAGTCCCCTACTGAGGAGCAAGGGTGTCAACAAAACGGGAAAATGGAACAACTTGTTAACATACTGAAATTGAGGGCAGTCTAGCACACAAGGGAGGTGGAATTTACATGTCCTTCAATTAATACAATGATCAAATGTCTTTGTAGCCCATTGCCAATGTCCATTTAATCTTTAGGAGAGGTTCAGATGTTTCAGGTCTTAAATGTAGTCGCTAGAAGCAACTTCTCAGGGTGTAAGTCTGAGTTAATGGCAGCTCTGAAGGTGGGACTTTATAGGAGAGCTGGTCAGTTACAGGGGTTCCTCTATTTCTGCTATGACCCTTTAACAAAACAAATCTTAATGCAATTTAGTTCAATCACTTTAATTTTGCTTTGCCAATAACTAGGTCATATGGTGAAAATTAGTTCCAATTCTATGGCCCTAAACCAATAATAGACTTATATGACAATTTACATTTTCCCATATTCCTTATTGCTACTGTCTTTACCTAAACCAAGAAATAGACACAGCTGATAACAGGCTGAAGAAAAAATCTAATTTGTAGAATGCGCTCTTCTAGTTAAATATTCAATGTAGCTAAGATTCAACAAGCTAAGATTCAGAATAACTTTGAAATTGCCATTGACTCCATCATCATTTTATTCCCTTAGATTGGTGTTCAGTTATTTTATTCAAGCCCCCACAAGGGGAAAAATTCAGTTTTATCAGCAAATTGATATGTTAATATATTGGGGCATATAAAATTCTGAACCCAGTTTTTAGAACTAGTTATCAAAACTTATTCATATCCTTTGTATCCCATTAGAAATATTTATATTTGACAGACATATTCATCTGCTCTTGTTATTTTCTCAACAAATCTTTACTTCAGCTATTCACTCTCATTATTTGCTAATTATTTACTTTTTAGCTGCCCATTCCCCTAAATATAAGCTAACACAAAACAAAAAATGTTCCTGATAACCTATGAAATAATAGATTTACACAAACTTTCAAAACATTGTCTAATTATTCACATGACACTGAGATATTTCTAGAACTTTAAGGAAATGATTATAATTTCAGAGGAAGTATTGTACGTCTTGCATACCTGTATCTTTAACTTAGATGTGCTCTTGTATAGACCTACAAGATCAAGATTTAACCTACTGTCTATGACCTGATTTGGGCATATTAACAAAATCAATTTGTAAATGTTCAAAAAGGGGGATAAGCTAAAGGATGGCCACCAAAAGCAGTGGCTCAAAATGCCTGCTGATTGAAAACTAGGCAGCTTGGATAAGTGGCAGTTCCTGGTGGGGTGATGACTGGAGTTTCCCATCCTTGCCTAATTGAATCTATTATCCCTTGCATGCCCTAATGCCGACTCCCTCCCCCCCCCCCCATTATGAACTGAAAGGTATACCTGGTCATAGAAATTCTGGGAGAGGAGTGGCTTACCTTCCTCAGTTACTCAGACACCTGAGACCTGTTTAGCCTTGTATTGCTGCTTCCACTTTTCAACCTCAGCATCATTATAGGGAATAGGATGCCACTGGTTAAGAGTGGTCAGTGGATGATGGAGAGTTGTGGTAGCACTCTTGTCTACAATAAGGGCAACGAGTTCAGCAACCTGGGCACTTAGGTCAGAAAGCACAGAGGCCCTAGTGTAGTGCTTGACATCAGTATAGAAAACAGTCTGTTCTCTAGTCAGTATGAGGCTTCCCAGACAAGTCAACAACTGAGGTGCAGTCACGCAATGACTCAACAGAGATAGGTAAGTCAGGGAGCAGTGTTGCAGACTGAGAACAGAACAATGCTGTGAGATGACATTCTGTTTCCCTAGCAAAGTCACTTCTGACTTTGCAAATCTCTGTTCACAAAAGGATTGGGTGTGGTGGGGTAGCAATAGGGCCTCATCTTTCTGGGGGGAGGCACTGTACTTTTAAAGGATATCCTAGTACTAGATCACATTTTCTCCACTAAGAGGGCAGTAGCTACTACTGCTCACAGGCAAGGTGTAGTACCTATGGCTATACTATTCATTTGAACTGAAGAATAGCCCACAAGGAGCATGGTGGGTCCTGATGGTTGCATTGGGACTCTGGAAGCCATCTACATATGTTCATGAACAAAGAGAGTAAAGGGCTGTAACTTGGGTTAGGAGAAGACATTAATACTTTCCTCAGGTGTGTCAAAGCAGCAAGATGATCTAAGATACTGTTCTACCTCAGGCTGACACCAGTGCACCTTTGATATGGAGACCTTATGGCCTCTTTGAAGAAGGAGATGACCATACTTCTGGCAGATCTCAGTGGTGGATGATACTAGCAGAAAGTCCTTAACATATTAGATTAGAACAGAGTCTGTAAAAAGAATCAAAACTAGCTCTTGATGTAAAATTTAAGAGAGCAAAGCTAGATTTTTGACATATCCTTGAGGTAAATAAATCCATGTCCACAGTTCGTTGTTCCAGGTGAAGGCAACAAATACTGGGAATATGGGTTGATGGGAATTCTATAAATATGTAGAGCCCAAATCTATCACAGTGAAGCAGGTTGCCTCAGAAAGAACAGAAAAAAATAATTGTAGTGGGATTAGGTACTATAGGATGTCTCTGAAGAAACACATGGCATTTCCCTTGAATGATCATCTAATGGACTACTAGTATCTAGTGACTAGTGGTTAGAAACTTATGATGGAAATTAAAGTTTCAGAACAGCAAAGTCCCAAGAAACTTTTCCTCAAACAGCAGAATTTCATTAATTTCACCTTAGGTCTAGGTTACTGTTACTTTTTACATGTCTTAATAATAAGTAAAAATAATTAGTAATAATTAGTAAAAACAATTGCATTCTAGAGTTGTACTCATACACAAGTGAACACCAATTCACACATACAGTGAATAGTGAGTTCAAAAATGTAACTTTACTATATACTTATTGTAATTTCACTTTTAAATTTCTCTGCTTTGGGTGGGAGAGGCACTAGTTCCTCAAATTGTAATGATACTGAGTTTCACAACATACTGTCGGCAGGGCCATTAAGATCTTATCTCTTGGAAGAGGATTCTGGGAAGATGACAGAATAAAGCAGAAAATTACCTGGCTCTCCCAAATTCCCTCTCCCTCCCCCCCCCAATAAGTTAAAATAAAGCCTCAAAGTGAACTGTGAGTGGCAGAAATAATTAAAAGTCAAGGTAAAGCTGTTATCCACCTAAGATAATTTGGGAGGACATTAGGAAAAATCCAATCTCCTGGGGTGGTTGTTTGACCTGTTTGAAGTGCAAATACCTCCTGGCAGATACTGACAAATCAATGCGGTGGGGGCAGCTGTGACTGGGTGGCAGCCCTAACTCCAAGAGCTTTTGCCTCAAGTGTGGGGATGAGACAGTTGATTAGAAGATTGAAAGTGCTGGATTCCGACCCAGGTGAGCTGTCCCAGGTTGTGGCTATGATTCAGGAGGAATAAGCACAGGGCAGTGGATGCAGTAGCAGAGAGGCAGGGATCCTGCTGGCTGTGGGCACTTGCAGGGGAACAGTTTTCATGGTTGTAGCTGAAGAGTGAGCTGAAGCATGCAGTTGTAGACTTTTGCAACAGTGTTTCTGGGCGACCTGGTCATAGCTCAGGGGTAGAGAAGAGTACCTGAGCTCAGGCCTCCAGAAGGAGCTCAGAAGATATTAGCATGAAAAACCTGAAGACTGAAACATATCCCCCCAACACCTTGGGACTGGAGCTTAACTATAACAAAAAAAGTTAACAGCCGAGAAATAAGCTGTTAAAGAAAATGAGTAAGCAAAAGAGAAAGGACGCAACCATAAATAGCTACTATGCTGACAGAGAAAATCTGGGTTCATATTTGGAAGACGATAGTAAAGTTCAAAGAGTTACTTCTACTTAAAAAATGTTAAATAGTCACAAACCCAAAAAGAGTCCTAGGAAGAGCTTTAAAATTCAAATAAGAAAGGTTGAAGAAAAATTAGGAAAAAACAAGAATGATGTAAGAAAATCAAGACAATTCTGAAAAGTCAATCAATTGAAAAAAGAGATTACCAAAATTCACGAAATAAAATAGCTCCTTAAAAATTAGAATTGGACAAGAAGAAGCTAATCACATTATAAGACACCAAGGAATAATAAAATAAAACCAAAAGAATGAAAAAAATAAAAGAGAATGTAAAACATCTCATTAGAAAAACAGCTGACCTGGTAAACATATTGTGGAGAGACAATATAAGAATTGTCAGATTACCTGAACATAATGATAAAAAATATAAAAGAATTTAAACATTATACTTCAAGAAGTTATTAAGGAAAATTACCCTGTTTTAAAATGAAAGGATAAAATCCACTGATTGGCTTGAAAAAATCCACCAATCACCACCTGAAGGAGATCCCAAAATGAAACGTCACAGAAACACAGACAAGTTTCGAAGCTCCCAGGTCGAGGAGAAAATATTACAAGCAACTAGGGAAAAAAATTAATTACTGTGGAATTACAGTCAGGATAAGATTTTTTCACTTCCATATTAACTACCTAAGGGCATAGAACATTATATTTTGAAGAGCAAAGAAGCTGTGTTTGCAACCAGGAATAATTTACCCAGTATATCATACACGGAGTGTAATTCTACATGGAAAAATAGATATTTAATGAATTAAAGGATTTTCAGGCATTTGTGAAGAAAAGATCAGAACCGAACAGAAAATGTGACCTCTAAGATTTAGGAGAAACATAAAGAAGTAAACCAATTTTAACGGATTTAATAAAGTCAGACTGTTTACTTCTTACATGGGAAAATGTTATCTGTAGTTCTTAAGAATGTTATCATTACTCGAGTAGTTTGAAAGAGCATACATAGATAGAAGGCTTCGGGTTGAGTTGAGTATGATGGGATAATCCTAAAAAATAAAATTGGATAGGGAGAGGTAAAATGGAGCAATTATTTCATACAAAAGAAATATGAATAGAAGACCTTTTACAGTGGAGGCAGGAGGGGGTGGAGGACTGGTAGTGTTAGAATCTTATTCTCATCAGAACGGGTTTAAAGAGGGAATAACGCACATTCAAAAGGATATAAAAGTCTTCTTAACTTACAAAGAAATAGAAGGGTGAGGGGACAGGATGAAGCAGGGACTCTTAGAAGGATATTCAGATCAAGAAATTTGAGTGTAAGGTGAGAGGATTGGGGAGGATTAAGGGGTGTGGATTAGGGAGGGAGTAGTTGAACGTAAATTTAATGTTTGAGGATGGATAAAGTGAAAAATAGAAGTAGAGAAGGATAAAGAGTGAGAAGAATAGGATGGAGGGAAATACACAATTGGTAATTAAACTTTGAATGTGAATGGAATGAACTCACCCACAAAATAGAAATGTATAGCAGAATAGATTGAAAAACAGGATCTGACAATATGTTGTTTATAAAAAACACATTTAAAAATGAAAAATACAATGGAATAAAAATAAAAGGCTGGAGCAGAATTTATTTTGCTTCAGCTGATGCAAAAAAGCAGGGGTAGCAGTCATGATCTCAGACAAAGTCAAAGCTAAAATAGATTTAATAAAAAGAGATAAATAAGGAGACTACAATATGATAAAAGGTATCATGAAGTAATATCAGTAATAACCTACATACACAAAATGTATAGCATCCAAAATGTTAAAGGAAAAGCTAAATGAATATAGGTGGAAATAGATGGCAAAACTATTATTGTGGGGTATTTCAACCTTCTCCTCTCAGAACCAGATAAATCTAACCAAAAAGTAAATAAGAACTCAGGTAGATGGATAGAATCTTAGATAAGCCAGATATGATAGATATCTAGAGAAGACTGAATGGAAATAGAAAGGAATATACCATTTTCTCACTGGAACATGGTACCTTTACAAAAATTGGCCATATATTAGGGCATAAAACTTTGTAGTTAAATGCAGAAAAGCAAAAATATTAAATGTATCTTTTTCAAATCATAATGCAGTAAAATTTGTATTAATAAAGGGCCATGAAAAAATACAGATTAAAAATTGATTGGAGACCAAACACCCTAATCTTAAAGAATGAGTGGATTAAAGAACAAATCATAAACATAAACAACAATTTCATTAAAAAGAATGACAACAATGAGAAAACACACCAAATCCTATGGTATGCAGCAAAAGTAATTTTCAGAGGAAAAATTTGTATCTCTACTTGTTTATATTAATAAAATAGAGAAAAAGCAAAACAATGAACTGGTCATGCAATTTAAAAAAGTAGAAAAAGAACAAATAAATATTCCTTAATTAAGTATCATATTGGAAATCTTAAAAACTAAAAGTGAGATTAATAAAACTGAATGTAAGAAAACCATTGAATTAATAAGACTGGTAGTTGGTTTTATGAAAAAACCCCAATAAAGTAGAGAAATCATTGGTTAATATGATTTTTAAAAGAGAGAAGAAAAGTAAATCACTAGTATGAAAAAACAACGATAAATAAACCAATAATGAAGATGAAATAAAAGCAATTGTATACAGCTAGTTTGTCCAAATATATGCCAATAATTTGAACAATTTAGTTGAAATGGAGGAATTCTTAGAAAAATATGAACTGCTTAGATTAACACAAGAGGAAATAGAATATCCAAATAAAACTATTTTAGAAAAAAAATTGAATAAGTCATACATGAGCTTCCTAAGGAAAAAGCATCAGGACCAGATGGATTTAAAAGTGAGTACCACCAAATATTTAAAGATCAAATAATTCAAATATTAAATAAATTATTTGGAATAACAGTCAAAGAAGGAGTCCTACCTGACTCCTTTTATGAAGCAAATATGATGCTGATATCTAAACCAGGAAGAGAAAAAAAAGAGAAAGAAAATTATAGTTCAATTTCACTGATGAATATGGATGTAAAAATCCTAAATAAAATACTAGCTAAGAGACTATAATATGTATCACAAACATTATTTATCTATTTAAAATTTATTTTATCACAAAGTGTTATTTATATCAGGAGTGCAGGGATGGCTTAACATCAGGAAAGCTATTACTATGACTGGTTATGTAAATAATAAAAGTGGCAAAAATCATATGATTATATCAATAGATGCAGAAAAAGCTTTTTGACAAAATACAATACTCATTCCTATTAACAACACTTGAAAGCATAAGTACAAATGGATTTTAGGTTAAGATGCATTTCCTTAAAACGCATCTACCAAAAACTCATCAGCAAGCGTTATTTGTAATGTGGATCAGCTGGAAGTCTTTCCGATAAAATCAAGAGTGAAACAAGGACTACCAGTATCATTAATATGATTCAATATTGTATTAGAAATGCTACCAATAGCAATAAGAGAAGAAAAAGAAATCGAAGGAATAAGAACAGGAAA
Organism: Notamacropus eugenii; assembly: GCF_028372415.1. Taxonomy (NCBI): domain Eukaryota; kingdom Metazoa; phylum Chordata; class Mammalia; order Diprotodontia; family Macropodidae; genus Notamacropus; species Notamacropus eugenii. Next base: position 9,503,456 of record NC_092879.1, on the reverse strand, counting down.
TGAGATAATAAGGCATATATTATATACACACACACATACATACATACATACATACATACATACATACATACATATATATATATATATATATATATATATATATATATGATAACATACTTGGGAAATCCTAGAGGTTCAATTAAAAGTCAGTTGAAACAGTAATTTTAGCAAAGGAGCAGGATATGAAATAACCCTGCACAAATCATCAACATTTCTATATATCACCAACAAAACTCTGAAAGAAGAGATAGTAAGAGATACTCCATTTAAGATAACTATAAACAGGATAAAATACCTGGGAGCATACCTTCCAAGACAAACCCAAGAACTACATGAACATAATAATAGAGCATTTTTATACAAATAAGGTCAGATTTAAATTATTAGAAAAATATTAATTGTTCAGGTGTAGGCAGAGCCAATATAATGAAAACGACAATTCTATGTAAACCATATTCTCTTTTATTTTTCTTTCATTCTTTTGATTTTGTTGTATTATTTGTTGGTGTTTTCTAACGTCATTCATTTCCTGCGTGTTGGTGACTGTTGATCAGCAGTTGCGGCCAATGAGGAAGGTGGGCTCCACCTTCACAATGATTTTTCCCCTCAATGATATATATGAGAGCTGGGCTGGAAGCAGGGGTGGTGGTTTGGAGATCCTGTTATTCCCAAGATTCTGGAGTTAAAGGCATGGTTCTGTCTCAATCTAGGTCTGTGGAGAGATATTGGACAAGGTGGTATTGCTGTATTATTGACTTGTCTGGCAAAATCAATTGCCACCACTGTCTAAAATAGTTAATAGACCTCTTCAAGCAATCAGAGCACATCCTGAAGGAAAATTAATCTGCAAAATAGTCATGGAAACGGTTGCCATGGCGACCACATCTTCTCAACTTCTCATTCCACTTGCATTTTCATGATGATTTTGACACACTGCCTTTAGATTTTTTTCCAGAGATAAAATGGCCATTGATTATTTAATGGCCATCACCTATTCAAGGAGAGCTGTGTAGTGCCACTCATGAGTGAATAAGTGAAAAAGCATTGGTTAAACAGTTACTATGTGCCAAGAATTGTGCTAAGCACTGTACTACATACCTCTATTGCCAATTCCCACTTCCACTTTTTGAATCCCACAAATCTATGCTCATGTAATGAATGTTATTCTCACAAAGCATCTTCTAATTTGGTGGAATTGACCAATAGGAAGGAGATGAACAGAGAGAGACTATTTCTATTTCTGGGATTTGCTTGAGAATGCTGTTCCCCCTCATCTCTACCCTTTTGTCTTATCCCCCCACTCCACTCTTCTGCAGATCCTAGCATCATACTGACCATTCAGTAAGTGCTCCACAAATGGTATTTATTTTAAAGTGAATTGACTTAAATCTAATCAACAAGGAACTGTCTAACTCTGATTTTGCTGATTGTCAACTCTGCACTTTCTCAAATTTTTGATCCTGGGAATGGAATTCCCAATTTTCCCAGTTCTTTCATGTATACAATTCTTGTTATGATTGTTCTTCCTCTGTGACTTTGCCACACACTAAACGTTTTTACCCTGCAGGCCAAAGCAGGAGGAGTTTTCCTTTGGACAGTATCAGTGAATGAGAAATCTCTGAGCAGATATCTCTCTTGTGATAGGCTGTTAGAGGAAACTCGATTGCCAGCAATATCTTAGTTCAGATTCAATACTGGGGTAAAACAAGGTACTGGGAATTCAGTCATTGGACAGTTAACAGAAGCAAGTTTCCTTTGAGCAAGCATAGCTTTGGGGACGAGGAGAGAAGAGAAGTTTATGAACTCCTCCTGTCCCCTCCTCCTCCTCATCTCTTCTGTTTAGTGATGTTTAAATTAATAATGTATTTATTTTTGTTCAGGTTTTAACCAGCATCTGGTGAAAGGGGTGTTTCTATGTACGTTGTTGTTGAATAGAAAGAGTGGACTGTCCGTGAATCTGCACATCTCTATGATTTACAGATTGAAAGAACAGAGTTGTCTTAATTTTCACTTCTTTAATTATGAGGGGTTTGGAGCATTTTGTAATAAGGCCTTGACTTCTTCCTTTGAAAACTTTGTGTTCATATCCTTTGACCTCTTGGAGAATGGCTCTTAATGATTCCTGTTGGAATCAATTCCTTATATATCTGGCATATGCACCATTCATCAGATAACTTTACTACAAAAATGTTTTACCTCACTGACCTGCTACCCTTCTAATTTAACTGCTTTAGATTTGTTTGTGCAAATACATTTCAATTTTATAGAAATAGAATTATCTCTTTTATTTTCTGTGATCCTCTCTGTCCTTTGTCCTGTCATGACCTTTTCCCCTATCCATAGATGTGAAAATAATTTCTTCTTTTCTCCTCTAATTTTCTAACGATTTCCCTTTTATATCTAATTCCTGTTTCTGTTTGCAGTATAAATTGAAACATGGTGTGAGGCACTGATTTACTATCAATTTTTTGACAAATTGCCTTCCTCTTATCTCATGTGTTTTTTTTTTTGCCAAATACAAATTTGCCCATGAATTTTGGGAAGGGAAAGAAGGGATTCATGTGCCTGTAGAAGGAGGGGATCAGCCCAGAATTCAAGGACACATGGGACAGAAAAACAAGAACAGGAGGAAGATGCAGGGATGAGGCCAGCCGTGTGGAGGCCTGGTTGGAACCAAGAAAAAGAACATGGGGTTCAGATGTGTCGGGACTGGAAAAAGAGCACTGGACTGGAAATCAAAAGACCTGACTCACATCTGGGCTCAGACTGTTGGGTGATCTTGGGCAAATAAGGCCCCTTTGCTGGGCCTCTGCTTGACTACTCTATAAAATGAGTAGATGACCTCTAAAACTTTTTTTTTCACTTAGAGGAGAGGTGCCAAACATGAGGAACCATGTTAAAATGTAATTCAGAAATATTTAATGAAAGAAATAAAACTATGAAAAAAGAAAAGTCCCAAGGAAACAAGCCACAGCGTCTCTATGAGGTCTCCTATTCATGTCATAGATGCTTGGTCTTGGGGGTTACTGACACTCCCTCCTTCAGAAAGAACAGTTGTTGGCTAAGGATGTGGGGAACAGGCTGACACTGCGAGATGGTGAGGGTGAACCCAGAGCAACACCAGCTGGAGTGAGGTGTCTTGGAAGCTGGTGGCAAGTTCTTTTGTCCTGTGTTGGAGAGAAGGATCAGAGATGAGGGGCTCCTTTCTGCTCCCTGGTCTGTACATTATTGCCAGTTGCCCAAACCCTGCCTGAATTCAAGACTTTTTGGAATCCAAGTGCTAGTGTTGTAAGGGTCCTGAGAACACTGAGTGCATGAGTTGGAAGGGACCACAGAACATATGGTGACAGATGACAAAGCTTTCCTGGCCACCCTTTGCAGCAGCAGTTGCACCATCATTCATTTACACTCCCTGCCTCCAAAAGGCCCCTGCCAAAGGTCAGAGAGTTGAAAAACTCCTTTCTTCCCAATGCCACAATCAGGCTCTCCCTCTACCACCTTCATTCAGTAACCTCCCCAAGTCCTTTGAGCATCATTGGATCTGCATTTACCACCCAGTCAAGATTATGGTGGCTGCTACCTATGGATGCTCAAGGCATTCTCTTTTCCCCTGTAAATTTAGTGCCCATGCCTCATAGCCTATCTCCTTCCTAACTCCTGCCCTTTTACTAGAGGACATCAGTTTACATTCACATACTGTCTCAAACATCCTACCCTTCCAGTTCCTGAATTTACTCACTTCCCATGACCTTCTCCTCCACCCATTTTACAGAGATGGCCGCATCCTTCATCCTCAAGTGTTTGACTTCTATCTTCATGAACTCTGAAATTCCTGTATCTGATAACAATCTGTTGAAATTCCATTTCTCTCTCTGTCTTGCAACCCCAAACTCTCCTCTTTACCCTCACCTGCAACTCCACTCCCATGACTTCTGAATTCTTTCCCAGGTCATCACCCTTCCATAGCCTACACTCTCCTCCCTCCTCCTTCTCTTGACTCTGTTGCCCTTTCACCTATAGAAGAGCTTTCCTTTCCACACATCATTTCTGGATGACTCCCATCATCCATTGTCTTTGCCCCTTCTCACTTCATGCTAAATGAACCTGGAGAAAATAATGAAACCAAGGTTGACTGGGTTCATGACAAATTTCTATTGCATCAATTTAACTTGGTTCTGATTGCAGCAAGACAATCCTTTGTTATCTCCCTAATCATTTCAGTATCCCACTTACCACTTTGTTTTTTTCCCAGATCTTGTCTTCTCTCCTTCTTCCCCCACTCTCTCAGCTAAGAATTTTCTTTGATTTCATTGAGAAAACTGAGCCTACTCACTGACAGTTCCCTCTTCTCATATCTCTCACATTTCCTGTAACCCAGATGCCTTCCTCCACTATCTCTTTCTCCCCTGTTTCTCAGGAAGAGATGATTCCTCAGAGCTAATTAATATCACCTCATCCACTCCCCACATTCTACCCCCAACATTTCAACTGTGGCAAGAGATGGAATGTGAAGTAAAAATGGATTCTACCTAATCTTGGAGTGAGGACTTCTGTGTGATTTTTTGGTAATAAATGAAGTAAAAGTGTATTTTCCCTAATAAAGCAGCATGTATGTTCATGTGTGAACCACATAAACTCAATAGAGCTTAACTCCATGCTAATGCATAACTGGCTAATGATATTTGGCTTTATTCAATTAATCATTTTAACTGACTAGAATGGATACATTTAATGAACATAAAGAGAAAAGGAAAAAGATAGGGGACTTCATAGTCACTGGGCAAAAAGCCAAGGAAGCTTTATCCTGGGGTTAAAAGGAGGACTGTCCAAACAACGGAGAGCAAGAGGAGGGTCTCCAATGTCCAGATCAAGGGGGTCAGATAAACATAGCCAGAATAACTGTTGAATATTCCTTTTATAACCTCAGTAAAGGAAAAAATTAGCGTTTAGGAAGGTGGCGTTAGTTGGTCTGTCAGTGCACTACCAGTTCTAATCGCTGGTTGCCATGGAAACTGGTACATCTCCAAGGATACAATGAACCCTGAATTCCATGCATTCATTCTAGCTCCTTATCAAGCCTGTGTTATGATTCATAAACCAAGAGGAGAGGGAGGGTTCTTCTCCATTTTTCTCTGGACTATTAGATGGGCATAGGTATACTTCACTAGATACTATAAAATATCAGGAGATATGCAAATATGCACACATACTCATGCTTAACTATTGAGAGAGACAGGAAGAGAGACAGACAGAAAAAGAGTCAGAAAGACAGACAGACAAACACAGAGAGAGAGAGAGAAAGAGAGAGACAGAGATAATCACAGAATAGTATGGATAAGAAGATATGTAAACCAGATGCTGCACCAAGACCTGAAGCACAGGAAATAAACTTGCCAACTGTCATCCCAGGCAAAGACTCACTGATTAGCTCTGAGCCAGGTGCCAATAAGTCTGTCCCTAGCCTAAATACATGACTAAACTTTGCCAAAACAGCTTCTGACCTTTAGGGTATGTTATACATACTAACACAAACTGTTTTCAGGATGACAGGGACTTTTCACAAGCTCCATCTCATCCTCACAAGATCCCAATGTAAGAGAGTATACTTCAAAAACAATATACTTATTGTTTTTTACATTTTTTTAGATAAAAGGAACTGAGTCTCAGAGGACAGAAAAGACATGCTTTAGGGAAAACACTCCTGGTTCATCATGTTCCTAACCTCCAGAGACCATACCTTGGGGGATTTCATTCGTTCAGTTTGGGAATTCCTCTTCTGGGCCCCAGCTGTCCTAATGGGGAAGGAAGAACAAAGACACCTAAACCACTCTATGGAGCCAGCCTAAGACTAGCCATCCACCCAGGCCATGCTCGGGTCTTGCCATTTGAATAGGACTGATATGGGAGACATCTGTATACTACATCACTACTTAAGTACAACCTGTGTGACCTCATCTCCAATGAATTGGGGGATTAGATTAGGTTTACCTTGTCTTTCAGAGCCTCAGTCTTCTCAACTGTAAAATGGGCTGATGGTACTTGCATCACTACCTTCCAAGGGGGGCTATGAGTAAAGTGTTTGAAAACTTTAAAGCCCTTTGAAAAGAGTTGATGTTCTCTCCCACTTTAAGGACTGAAAATCATGTTCTGTGTGTAAAGGTGAGGGTGGATTTGAATACTGAACAGCTTCAACAAGTCAACGGAACAGAGGTGTGACCCCAGTGTGAAGGAGGCCGGGACATGTCTGGAATATCATTTCTCATGCCAGGAAGTCAGCCCAGATTGGTCTAGGAACTTGGCTGTGCCCTGTGGGGTAAAAGAATTTTTACAGAGAATCCTTGTAAGTTTACAAAAGAGATTTTACAAGGCCTTTTCTTCCTACCTTTTCCCCCACACATAAATCAATGATCAGTTTTCCTTGAAAATACCCGTGTAAATACTTGATAGGTTTTAACACTATAACAGTAACTCCAAATACCTTAGTTAACAATCTTGTAACTTTCATAAGTTATAGGCAAATAATTTTATGTGAAACTTCCTCTTCATAGGTAAAATTGGAAGTTTATAAGTTATTGATTAGAGTACTTCAGAATATTACAGCACGTGGTCAGCAGGGCTAATAAAATGATCTAACAGATTTCTAATCTATTTTTTCAAGCCTTCTTTTAACAATACAATTCTTAATCTAAACTATATCCAGATTATGAGAAGTTGTTTTTCTAACAACATAGCTGACACAATTGTTTACTAAATTTCATGATATAAGAAAATAATAATACCATAAATAATATCATTTATTTGAAACTTGAAACAAAACTCATTACCAATCAAGTAACCTCAATTCCATTTAACGCATTGCCAAATTACCTTATGCAGAAAATCATTCATCTCATTACCTAGCATATTAATTTCATCTAAAACTCTTTATACAGTTATCAAGTTTGAACCAATTACATCTTAATTATCCTGAGAGAAGAACACAGACCATATTCTAATTTCCTTCAGGACAGCTTTTGGTTTAAATCAAATCAAATCTGGATTTATGTTCACTGATGACAACATTTCAAAGGCCTAGTGCCCTTAGCACTTCAAAAAATGAATTATTCATAAATTAAATTCTTTTTCTTTTTCTGAAAGACATGTAGTGGCAATTCCCAACTCTGTATAATCTTTTCCTCTACTTCCTTATAAAGCTGGATCAATTTTCAGTCCCCTGCCTCCTTTATCTGTCTTTAAGACCTTTCAAATAAGGAGCTGGCCTAAGAATTCACCTTCATTTCCCAATATAGGCATATACTTTGAAATACGTATAAAATTTTACAAAAAGTTAAACTGTTATGTGGAGCAAGAGCGGCTTGAAGCATGTGCTCCTTCTTTTGCCCACATTCTTCATTTTTATTCCCAACCCTTTTTACAGCTTACAAAAGGTATGACTTGCCTACTTAAAAATAAAATTCTGTTATGTTGCCCAAGAAACAGTTCTGCAAATTAAAAGTTATATTCACCCTTCTTTCTTGCCTGTTACTCCTCACCCCTTATAATCTGGAGAGAGTTAACACCCAATAATTTCCAAATCAAGAGAACTGTATTTCTCTCACACCTCACCAACATCACTTATTGCAATGCATTTTAAAAATAAATTGCTGAATCTAAAAGTGATTATATTTAAGGCTATTATAGAAAAAAAACGCTGATCAAGGTGTCTTAAAAGACAAAAACGGTTTTGCAATTTTAAGCACATTGTTGGATATATTTTTTTGGGAGTGAAGACAGTTCCCTAAATTGAATTTAAACAATCTACAAACTTTAGCTTCAGGGATCCAACTAAACCTGAATTCATAAACTTTTTGGGAACCAAAAAAATCCCTTTTGCTTAGTGGTGTTAAGTGGTTAATCAGCCTCACTTGAGATGGCAGATTTGCCCACTAAAAATTCAAGGGAACTTCCCCACATCAGTCCTTACAGGGTATGACCATGCGGCTTGGTCTAGATCTTTATCAGCTTCAAGCTGCTTCTAAGGCTCTACCCAAGGGGAAAAAAAATAATCACTTCGCGTTTTTACCCAGAGAGAAATTCCTTCACTGATTCTTTCAATTAAACACTTTTATATATGGGGGAAAAGTTTCCCTTTCCCTGTCCCTCTTCTGATTTTTTTCCAATTACCTTTTTTCTCTCCAAAGACAGATAGCATGAGGGAAGCCTCACCCTCCTACCTAGCAAATGAAGGCTATATCTTACAAAACCTCAGAGAGACAGAAATGCACACATACATATAGAGTTTAAATGACCAGAAATCAAAACTGAAACGTAGGCTACTTTATTCCTTCCCTCAAGATCTCAATGAATTTGCTTACTTACCAGAAAGCAAGAATCTTTTACCTAAATTTAGTACCTAATTCCTTCCTTTACTTAAGGAGTTCCTTTTACACATATAGCTTAATTTATATGTAATCCCCAAATAGTTGAATGCAAAATTGTAGGCTAGAGGTTCTCTCACAGGGTGATGGTCCAGATTTCCCTTTTTGGAAACCCTATTCCAGCAAAAAAAATTCAGACTAGATTGATAGTACTTTGGAGTCTCATAGTAATCAACTGGATTTTCATAAGATGAAGTCCAAAATGTCCTGCATTTTCCAGGTAGCCTTTTACTGGTACACAGGTCTTTCCCTTTTATCCTCATATAGCTTACTTCAGGAGATTTCTTTCAAGTAGACCCATATATTTGACATGATGCTCCACTATGAGAGTGAAAGTCAGAAAGCTGCAGCTCAAACACTTAAAACAGAGCATATAAACTTACCCAACAAAAAGTGTAGTTATTGGTAAAAAGGAGAGTCAGATCATAGCCAGAGTCCTAATAAAGAACTCACCTTGTGGACAATTTGTTTATGTGGAAACCAAAATGAGGGACTTTTTTGGTTGAGAATCCAGGGTGCAAGACTCTGGTCCCTCTACAGTCGCCATACAATAACACTTAAAAAGTTCGAGAGACATAGTTTCTGGGTAATTAAATGTTTTATAAATAATGCTAGTATATTACGGAAAAATTGAGTCTGTGACACTCTTAAATGCCAAAGATGAATCATGGCGGTAGGGTCGCAATTTATATGCACTTGGAAGGATGGGTATTCCTGAGGGTGGCAATTAACTATGATTGGTTAACAATTAATGAGAAAGAATATTACAATGAGAGGGGGACCTATTCTAAAGAAGGGCTGGCGAAATGTAACTTTGATTATGTCATTTACTTCCAAGTTGCACAGCCTTGGGCAATCTAGTCAAAGAATTTATTTCCATCAATACCTGTGTATGAGCTTCCCCACCTTACATTAAATTTCTTGTAAGGTTGGGTGGGGTCTTATCAGCCCTGTTCGTCAGAGACTGAACAACTTATAGGCTTCTCAAAAAATCTTGGTCCTAATTCCATAATTGATTACTAAGATGAGGGAGAAATAATCATTTTTCTCCCATTGTATATTGAGATAAGGTCAAAATGGGTACAGAATTTAGACATAAAGGTTGACCTCATAAGCACGTTAGGGGAGCATGGGAAAATGTACCTGTCAGATTGATGGATAAAGAAAAAAACAAGATATAGAGAAGATCATGGGAAATAGATAATTTTGATTGCATGAAATTAAAAAGGGTTTGAGCAAGCGAAACTAATACAGCCAAAATTAAAAGGAAAATAACAAAGTAAGAAAAAATTATGGCAACTTCTTTTTTTTTTTTGAAAAAGGTCTTATTTCTCAAATACATAAGGAACTGAATCAAATTTATAAAAATGTGAGTCATTCTCTGATGGATAAATGGTGACAGAATTAGAACGGACAGTTTCCAGAATACTTCAAAGCTATCAAGAATCACATGAACAAAATACTCTACATGACTATTTATTAGAAAAAATGTAAATTAAAACGACTCAAAGATAACACTTCAAACCTAACAGAAAAGGAAAATGACAAATACTGGCAAGGATGTGGAAAAACTAGGACATTAATGCATTGTTGGTAGAGTTGTGAACTAATCTAACCATTCTTTTTTAAAAATGTAATTTATTTTCAGTTTTCAACATTCACTTCCACAAGATTTTGAAATCCAAATTTTCTCCCCATCTCTTCCCTACCCCAACCCCAGGACAACCTGCAACCCAACCACCCCTTTCCCCAATATGCCCTCCCTTCTATCACCCCAACCTTCTCTCATCCCTTCCCCCTCTCTTATCCTGTAGGGAAAGATAGATTTCTATACCCATTGCTTGTACAACTTATTTCCCCGTTGCAGGCAAAACTAATTTTTAACATTCATTTTTAAAGCTTTGAGTTCCACATTCTCTCCCTTCCTCTCTCCCCACTCACACTCGTTGAGAAAGCAAGCAATTCAATACAGGTCATACATGTGTAGTCGTGTTGTGAAATACTAACCACATTTCCCTCTATCCTGTCCTGTCCTCCATTTATTTCATTCTCTCCCTTGACCTGTCCCCTCCCACAGTAATGTTTGCTTCTGATTATCCCGTCCCTTAATCTGTCGTTCTTTCTATTATCCTCCCTTTCCTATCCCCTTCCCCCCTCCCACCCACCCCTTCCTACACGGTAACCTGAATTGTGCTATTTCCTCCTTAGGTCAAATCAAATGAAAGTAAAACTCACTTATTCCCTCTCACCTCCCTTCTCTTCCCCTCCATTGTACAAGCTCTCCCTTGCCTCTTTTATGTGAGATGATTTACTACATTCTACCTCTCCCTTTCTCTTTCTCCCAGGACATTCCTCTCAAAACTTAATTTTATTTTTTAGGTATTCTTCCTTTATATTCACTTTACCCTGTGCTCTCTCTCTCTCTCTCTCTCTCTCTCTCTCTCTCTCTCTCTCTCTCTCTGTGTGTCTCTCTCTCTCCCTGTCTCTGTCTCTATCTCTCTCTCTCTGTCTCTCCCCCCTCCCCACACACATTGCCTCTAATACTGAGGAAGGTCTCATGAGCCACAAATATCATCCTTCCATATAGGAATATAAACAGTTCAACTTTAATGAGTTCTTTATGGCTTGTCTTTCCTACTTAACTTTTCATATTTCTCTTGATTCTTGTATTTGAAAGTCAGACTTTCTATTCAGCTCTGGTCTTTTCAACAAGGATGCTTAGAAATCCTCTGTTTCATTGAAATTCCATTTTTCCCCTGAAATATTATACTCAGTTTTGCTGGGTAGGTGATTTTAGTTTTAATCCTGGTTCCTTTGGCATCTGCAATATCATATTCCATGCCCTTTGATCCCTTAAGGTAGAAGCTGCTAAATCCTGTGTTATCCTGATTGTGTTTCCACAATACTTAAATTATTCCTTTCTGGCTGCTTGTAATAATTTCTTCTTAACCTGGGAACTCTGGAATTTGGCTACAATATTCCTAGGAGTTTTCCTTTTGGTATCTCTTTCAGGAGGTGATCACTGAATTCTTTTCATTTCTGTTTTACCCTCTGATTCTAGAATATTAGGGCAGTTTTCCTTAATAATTTATTTTTTTAATTTTATTTTTCATTTTTAACACAGTTTATAACAGAGAAAACAATTCAAACTTTTGGTCAGGTGATACTTCTTTTTAAAGCATTTACAATATGGACCACAAAAGTATTTTATTTTAAACATTAACCAACTGAGACACAAATACTATTTATGTTGCTAACTTCACAAGCTCTTGACCTAATTGTCTCCACAATATTACTAAGAATTAAAGGACCCTAACTTATTGTTGTTGGTCTAACGTCCTATGCTTAATAGTTTAATTTTAGACTTTACCTCTGATGTCCCCCTACCAATAATCTATAATTTAATAGGTCTGGTATTAAGCTTACAAACCTTTTGACTATAAGAGATTGCCACCAAGAGTAGGGACATTGCAGGGATGCAGTATCTCCCCCACTTCATGTCAATTCTAGGCAGAATTAGATTGTCCACTTGCATTCAGTCAGGCTTAAAGTCTATCAGGTGCCAGTGGGGAAATTGAGTCAGGAGAATCCTATCTCAGCCCATGCTGAACAGCCACTCTCCTGCCCTTCCCATGAGATCACCTTTGCAGTTCATACCAGCATCTCACAGGCTTACTGGCATCATGGATTGGAGGCTCAGACCGCCTTTCTTGCTATCCATACCTGGAGATAGACTCAGAAGAGCAGTCACTTAATAGTCCCATAACATCTAAAAATGGCAAGTTCCAATAACCAGGTTTCAAATATGATTATAATTTCACTTTGGCTAAGGAAAATCTTTTGAGGCAAGTCTTAAGTGGCTTACATGCCTTTCTATACATGTTCTAGTTCCTGATTAAATAGCAATCATAAAATCAAATTTACCATTAAAACCTTAATTTTTCCATCAATGCAAAATTTTACCCGAGGTTACCTTCCTCTAGGAAATTTAGACTAAAATTCTTTTCCCCAAACTAAAGATGTCATTGATTTATTCTCAGTAATTAATTCAGTCAATTGTTTTTAATACTAATTGCTTTTACCTCACTTTGTAACATGTTCAAATTTTCTCCCCCTCCCTCCCCTCCACCCACTTCTTAAAACCTTGCATTCTGGTTACTCCTTCCCTCAATGTATCCTCCCTTCTATCACATGCTACCCTTCCCTTAAACCCATCTTCTCTCTTTTCTTGTAGGGCAAGATAAATTTCTATACCGCATTCCCTGTGTTTCTCATTTCCTGATTATATGCAATAAAAATTCTCAACATTCCTTGCTAATACTTTGAATTCCAACTTCTCTCCCTCCCCCTCTTCCTCCCCAACCCCACTGAGAAGGCAAGCAATTCAATACAGACTAAATATGTGTCGTTTTGCAAAAGATTTCCATAAAAATCATGTTGTGTAATACTAATTAAATTGCTCTCTGTCCTACTCTATCCCCCCCATTTCCCCCCCCCCACAATTGAACTTGTCCCTTCTCAAAAGTGTTTATTTCTAGTAACTCCCTTCCCCAATTTGTCCTCCCTTCCATCATTCCCCTCATCCCACCTGTCACCTCCTTCCCTACTTTCCTGTGGTGTGATAAAAATTTTCATATCAAATTTAGTGAGCATTTTATTCCCTCCTTCAGCCACATTTGGAGAGAGTAGCTTCATTTTTCCCCTCTCCCTTTCTCCCTTTTCTCCTCCATAGAACAAGATTTTTCTTATCTCTTTTATGAGTTATAGCCTGCCCTGTTCCATTTCTCCCTTTCTTTTCCCAGTATTTTCCTCCCTCATCCCCTAATTTTTACTTTATTGTATTTTATTATTTTTTGGAGTGTGTGTGGATATCATCTCTTCTGATTCAACACACCCTGTGCTCTCTGTCTGTATATGCGTGTGTGTGTGTGTGTGTGTGTGTGTGTGTATGTACCATCTCTCTCTCTATCCAAATACTGAGAAAAGATTCAAGAGTTATAAATATCTTCTTTCCATGTAATAATGTAAACAGTTCAGCTTTAGACAGTCTTTTATGGTTTTTCTTTCCTGTTTACTTTTTCATGCTTCTTTTGATTCTTGTATTGTAAAGTCAGATTTTTATACAGATCTGGTCTTTTCCTCAATATGAGTGATTGAAAGTCCTCTATATCATTGAATGACCATTTATTCCCTTGAAGTATTATACTCATATTTGCTGTATAGGTGATTCTTGGTTTCAATATCAGTTCTTTGACCTCTGGAATATCCCATTCTAAGCCCTTTGATCCCTTAATGTTGAAGCTGCCAGATCCTGTGTTATCTTGATTGTATTTCCACAATACTCAAATTGTTTCTTTCTAGCTACTTGCAGTATTTTTTCCTTGATCTGGGAACTCTGAAATTTGGCCGCAATATTCCTAGGAATTTCTCTGTTTGGGTCTCTTTCAGGAGGTGATCTGTGGATTCTTTCAATATTTATTTTGTCCTCTGGTTCTAGAATATCAGGGCAGTTTTCCTTGATAATTTCGTGGAAGATAATGTCTAGGCTATTTTTTTGATCATGGCTTTCAGCTAGTCCCATAATTTTTGAATTGTTTCTCCTGGATCTATTTTCCAGGTCAGTTGTTTTTCCAATGAGATGTTTCACATTATCTTCTATTTTTTCAAACTTTTGGTTTTGTTTACTAATTGCTTGGTTTATCTCATAGTCATTCATTTCCCTGAACTCAATTCTCTCTTTCAACGAATTATTTTTTCAGTGAGCTTTTGAACCTTCTCCTCCATTTGGTTAATTCTGCTTTTTGGCTTTTTGGACCTCTTTTTCCAATTGAGCTTGCCTCTTTTTAAAGCTGTTATTTTCCTCAGCATTTTTTGGTTCTCCTTTAGTAAGCTGATAATTTGTTTTTTAAGGTCTTCTATTGCCTGAGCCCCATTTAAGTTCACTTTGGAGACCCTGGAGGCAGAGGCCTTGACTTCCTCTGACAGAATGCCTTGTTCTTCCTCATCTGAAAGGATGGGGGGAGACACCTGTTCCCCAAGAAAGTAACTTTCTATGGTCTTATTTTTTTCCCTTTTTTGGGCATTTTCCCAGCCAGTTACTTGACTTCTGAGTTTCCTCTCCACAACCACCTCGGCTCCAGTTCTGCCAAGCCAACACTGGGGGCTGAGATTCGGATGAGCTGCTCCAAACCCTCAGGGGCTTTAGGCGGGGGCAGGGCTGCTATTCAGTATGAGATTAAGATTAGCTGCTCAAGTGGAGGCAGGGCTGTCACACAGGGCTTAATTCCCTCAGGGGGTTTATGATGAGACCTTTAACAATGGATGTGAACTACTGCCTGCTCTGGGAGCTCCTCTCCACTGCTGCCTCCAGTGCTGCCACCTGAGGAGGCCTGAGCTATGGGAACACCTTGTTCCCTTCTCGGCCAGCCAAAAAGCCCCTGTCACTGACCTTTAGTGCCTGTGGGTTGAAGGATCTGCGTTGTTGCTGGAGATTCTGTCCCTGAAGCCTGCTTGGATCTGCTCCTCCTGGTGTGACGTGGCCAAGACTGGGCTGGGCTGTGCTCTGCCTCCAATGTGACAGACCTTTCTCGTCTGTCTTTCAGGTTACTCTGTGCTAGAAATCTCCTCTACTCCATTGTTCTGTGGCTTCTGCTGCTCTAGAATTTGTTGAGAGTTCTTTTTTACAGGTATTTTATGGGCTGTGGGGTAAGAGCTAGTGTATGTGCATCTTTTTACTCAGCCATCTTGGCTCCACCCTTCCCCTTGATAATTTCTTGAAAGATGATGTCTAGGCTCTTTTTTTGATTATGGCTTTCAGGTAATCCAATAGTCTTAAAATTGTCTCTCCTGGATCTATTTTCCAGGTCAGTTACTGTTTCAATGAGATATTTCACATTGTCTTCTATTTTTCATTCTTTTGGTTTTGTTTTATAATATCTTGATTTCTTATAAGGTCATTAGCTTCTATTTTCTCCATTCTAATTTTGAAGGAATTATTTTCTTCAGTGAGCTTCTGGACCTCCCAAACCTCAGAATTTGTCCAATTCTGCTTTTTTTAGGGGTCAACCATCTATGTTAATCAAACACATATATCACTCACTTAGTTCAGGGGAACAAGTCAGCACTCTGAACTTCAGAGAAAATGCAAACAGAGAAATAAAGACCAACAGACAGTGCTTCCAACTTTCTGATCATCACATACATACATAGTTACCAGAGAAAGAAACACCAACATTTGGGTTTTCAAAGTCGGGAGTTGGGGGGAGCTCCTTATCGGTTACGCAGAGTCTCTTCTGGCCAAGCAAACACTTCCGGTGAGGAAGCCCCAAAACAAAACTTCACCTCAGAGTATACATACACTTTTCGGAGCCAGAGGGCATCACAACCCTTGAGAACCAGGACCTCATTAGAAATTCACAAAAGATGTGGACCTTCCTACAAAACCAATCTCCCCTAATCAAGCTTCCCTCAATAAGCAGGACTTATAATGAGTGAGGAAGAACTTTAACTCTCATTAACATTACATACATTTTGCTATAAGGTTCAGAATGAGTTTTATTTTTAGGACACATCATGTGCATGTAATACACATTGTGCTTACTTTTACAGAAACAAAGTGGAAAAGAGGGACAATTATTCATGTAATTCAACCCTGAACTCTTTGGAGATCATGCTTTTTTCTTTCCATTAATTAATTAATTTTTAGTTTTCAGCATTCACTTTCACAAGATTTTGATTTCCAGATTATCTATTCCCTTCACCCACCCCAAGACAGCAAACATTACTCCTTCCACCAATCTGTCCTCCTTTCTATCACACCCTTCTCTTCTCTTATCACCTTCCCTTCTATTTTCTTGTAGGGAAAGATAGATTTTATACTCCATTGCTTGTATGTCTTATTTCCCCGTTGCATGTAAAAACAACTTTAAACGTTCATTTTTAAAACTTTGAATTCCATCTTCTTTCCCTTCCTCCCTCCCCACCCACACCCATTGAGAAGGTAAGCAATTCGTTATAGGTTACACATGTGTAGTCATGAAAACACTTCCATAAACATAATGTTGTGAAAGACTAACTATATTTCCCTCCATCCTATCCTGCTCCCCATTTATTCTATTCAGTCTTCTGACCCAGTCCTTCCTCAAAAGTGTTTACTTATAATTACCCCCTCCTCCCATTTGCCCTCCCTTCTATCATACCCCTACCCTTCCCACCCTACTTTCCTGTAGTGTAAGAGAGATTTTCATACCAAATTGAGTGTGCATTCTATTCTCTCTTTAAACCAAATCCAATGAGAGTAAGGTTCACTCTTGCCCTCTCACTGCCTCCCTCTTCCTCTCCATTGAAAAAGCTTTTTCTTGCCTCTTTGATGTGAGAGATGATTTACCCCATTCTATTTCACCCTTTCTCCTTCTTCCAATATAGTCCTCTCTCATCCTATAATTTTATTTTTTCAGATATCATCCCTTCATATTCAACTCATCCTGTGCCCCCTGTCTATATGTATATAATCCCTCCAATTACCCTAGTACTGAGAAAAGTCTCAGGAGTTGCAAATATTATCTTTCCATGTAGGGATGTAAAGAGATCAACTTTAATAAGTCCCTTATGATTTCTCTTTCCTGTTTACCCATTCATACTTCTCTTGATTCTTGTGTTTGAAAGCCAAATTTTCTATTCAGTTCTGGTTTTTTCATCAAAAATTCTTGAAAGTTCTCTTTTTCACTGAATGACCAATTTTCCCCTGAAGTATTATACTCAGTTTTACTGAGTAGGTGATTCTTGGTTTTAGCCCTAGTTCTTTGACCTCTGGAGCATCATATTCTAAACCCTTTGATCCCTTAATGTTGAAACTGCTAGATATTCTGTTATCATGATTGTGTTTCCACAATACTTTAATTGTTTTTTTTGGCTGCTTGCAATATTTTCTCCTTAACCTGGGAGCTCTGGAATTTGACTACAATATTCCTAGGAATTTTCTTTTTGGGATGTCTTTTAGGAGACAATTGGTGGATTCTTTCACTATCTATTTTGCTCTCTGATCCTAGAATATCAGGGCAGTTTTCCTTCATAATTTCTTGAAAGATGATGTCTAGGTTCTTTTTTTTCATCATGGCTTTCAGGTAATCCAATAATTTTTAAATTGTCTCTCCTGGATCTGTTTTTAAGATCAATTGTTTTTCCAATGAGATATTTCACATTGACTGCTATTTTTTTATTCCTTTAGTTTTCTTTGATAATTTTTTGGTTTTTCATAAAATCATTAGGTTCAATCTGCTCCATTCTAATATTTAAGGAATTATTTTCTTCAGTGAGCTTTAGGACCTCCTTTTCCATCTGTCCAAAAAAATTCTGCTTTTTAAGGCATTCTCCTCCTTATTGACTTTTTGGATCTCTTTTGCCACTTAGGTTAGTTTATTTTTTAAGGTGTTATTTTCTTTAGCTTTTTTTGGGTTCCCTTTAGCAAGCAATTGACTAATTTCTTTCATGATTTTCCTGCACCACTCTCATTTCTATTCTCAGTTTTTTCCTCTACTTCTCTTATTTGATTTTCAAAATCCTTTTTGAGCTCTTCCATGGCTTGAGACCAATTAATATTTTCCTTGGAGGCTTTGGATGCAGGAGCTTTGACTTTGTTGCCTTCTTCTGTTTGTATATTTTGATCTTCCTTGTCATCAAAGTAAGATTTGATAGTCTGATTCTTTTTTTGGTATTTGCTCATTTCCCCAACCATTTACTTGACTTTTGAGCTTTTTGTCAAAGTAGTTTTGTTTCCAGTGGGGGTGGAGGGTGTACTGTCAACTGCTTGATCCCCCCACAATCTGTGGGCCCAGAGCTCCCAAAATGACTTCTGCTGCTGTGGTTGCTATAGGCTCCTCCACTCCCTTTTCCACCCTTGGATTGAGGCCAGACCACTCTATTCTCTTAGACAGGTCCAACAGGTTTTTCCGACTGACCTTCCAATTTGTCCTCTGTGTTTTGAGGTTGTGAAATTTGGAAAACGCCACAAGTACCAGAGATTTAGTACCCTGAGGCCTGCTCAGGTCCTATCTCTGCTGACCTGGCCCACACTGGACTACACTCTGCTCTCAGTCTGGCATGATAGCTGCTTCCTGTCGAATTTCCAGGCTGTCTTTGGCTTGAGATTTGCTTTACTCTGGCAGTCTGTTGGTTCTATAGCTCCAGAATTTGTTTAGAGTCATTTTTTTACAGGTATTTGGCTGAGTTTAGGGGGAGAGCTGTAAAAGTCCCTGCTTTTACTCTGCCATCTTGGCTCCGCCTCCTCCCCATTCTGATTTTTAAGGCATTCTTTTCCTCATTGCCATTTTGGACCTTTTTTGCCATTTGAGTTAGTCTATTTTTAAAGGTATTATTTTCTTCAGCATTTTTTTTGGAGGGGGGTGTCTCCTTTAACAAGGTGTTGACTCATTTGTCATGATTTTCTTGCATCACTCTCATTTTTCTTCCCAATTTTTTCCTCCACCTCTCTTACTTGATTTTTCAAATCTTCCGTGACTTGAGACCATTGCATAATTATTTTTGGGAGGCTTTGGATGTAGAAACCTTGACCTTGTTGTCTTCCTCCAGTTTTATGTTTTGGTATTCTTCTAACTGTAAGCTTTGCTCTTTCTCATTCACAAGGATGGAAGAAAATACCCTTTCACCAAGAAAGTAATCTTCTATAGTCTTATTTTTCCACCTTTTAGGGCATTTCCCCAACCAATTACTTGACTTTTGAGTTCTTTGTCAAGTGCATAGATTTTGTGCAGCTGTTCTCTAAGATACCTCTAGAGACTTGTAAGTTTTCAGTTTCTCCAAAGTGACATAATCAAGGGAGAGTTATTTACTCCTCTCCTGGCCTGCACTCTAGTCTTTGAGCAACCAAAAGTACTCTTTTCTGCCCTGGAACTGAGGGTAGGATTCCCCTCTCCATGGTCTCCACCAGCTAAGTCATGCCAGTGCTCCTCTTCACCCCAGGGCCACTACTCAGGAGTGAGAGTCATACCAGGTGCTTGATTCTCCCAAGGTCTGATGGCCTAGAACTCCAGAAGTTGCTGCTGCTGCACCAGTTGCTGCCATCATCCTGGGGTTGGGGCTGGGGCCAGATCACACTCCCCTCACACTCAGGTGAAAGAGTTTTCTCAGGGGCGGAGCCAAGATGGCGGAGTAGAAAGACGCACATACACATAGCTCCGAACTCACAACTCACAGAACGGCTAGAGGGGACCAACTCACGGTGAATTCTGCACCCAGAGGCCATGGAACATTGGAGTGAGGGAGATTTCTGTTCCGGAGAGACCTGCAAACCTCTCGCGGGGGGTCCTTTGCGCTGCGGACTGGGCGCCGGGACTGGGAGCTGAGTGCAGCCCTGCAGTGGCCGCGACACCGTGAGGAAAAGATCCGAGCGGGCTTCGGGGATGGGATCTCCAGCGGCCACACGGGTCCCTCCACCCACAGAGGGACCTGCAAACCTCTCACAAAAGGTCCGTCGCGCTGCAGACACGGAGCCCAGTCCAGACCTGCGGCAGCTGGGGCTCCGAGAGGTACAGATCCGAGCAGGCTTCAGAGAGGGGATCTCCAGCGGCGGCACAAGACCCCCCCCCCACAGGTGATGAGGGTCGATGAGAGAGTCTCTTTGGCGGGTCGAGAGGGGAGTGGGGTGACCCCATGGCTCGGGTCCCCCCGGGAGATAGAAGCTGAAAGGCGGCTGCAGACAGGGGCTCCCCAAGCGGGCGGGAGCCTGGATCCATTGTGGAAGGTCTGTGCATAAACCCCCTGAGGGAACAGAGCCTGAGAGGCTGCCCTGCCTTGACCTGACCATCTGAACTTAATTCTCACACTGAATAGCAGCCCTGCCCCCACCAAAAGCCCTAAGGCGGGAAGCAGCATTTGAATCTCAGTCCCCAAACGCTGGCTGGGAGGACCAGGAGGCGAGGTGGGTGTGAGGAGAATATTCAGAGGTCAAGCCACTGGCTGGGGAGAATGCCCAGAAAAGGGAAAAGAAATAAAACTATTGAAGGGTACTTTCTCGGAGAAAAGACACTTCCTCCCTTCCTTTCTGACGAGGAAGAACAATGCTTACCATCAGGCAAAGACACAGAAATCAAGGATTCTGTGTCCCAGCCCACCCAATGGGCTCAGGCCATGGAAGAGCTTAAAAAGAATTTTGAAAATCAAGTTAGAGAGGTGGAGGAAAAACTAGGAAGAGAAATGAGAGGGATGAAAGAGAAGCATGAAAAGCAGATCAGCTCCCTGCTAAAGGAGGACCAAAAAAATGTTGAAGAAATTAACACCTTGAAAACTAGCCTAACTCAATTGGCAAAAGAGGTTCAAAAGGCCAATGAGGAGAAGAATGCTTTCAAAAGCAGAATTAGCCAAATGGAAAAGGAGATTCAAAAGCTCACTGAAGAAAATAGATCTTTCAAAACTGGAATGGCACAGATGGAGGCTAAGGACTTTATGAGAAAGACAGATATCACAGAACATAGCATGAAGATTCGAAAAATGGAAGATAATGTGAAATATCTTATTGGAAAAACAACTGACCTGGAAAATAGAATCAGGAGAGACAATGTAAAAATTCTGGGACTACCTGAAAACCATGATCAAAAGAAGAGCCTAGACATCATCTTCCATGAAATTATCAAGGAAAACTGCCCTGAGATTCTAGAACCAGAGGGCAAAATAAATATTCAAGGAATCCGCAGAACACCGCATGAAAGAGATCCAAAAAGAGAAACTCCTAGGAGCATTGTGGCCAAATTCCAGAATTCCCAGGTGAAAGAGAAAATATTGCAAGCAGCTAGAAAGAAACAATTCAAGTATTGTGGAAATACAATCAGGATAACACAAGATCTAGCACCCTCTACATTAAGGGATCGAAGGGAATGGAATAGGATATTCCAGAAGTCAAAGGAACTAGGACTAAAACCAAGAATCACCTACCCAGCAAAACTAAGTATAATACTTCAGGAGAAAAAATGGTCTTTCAATGAAATAGAGGATTTTCAAATTTTCCTGATGAAAAGACCAGAGCTAGAAAGAAAATTTGACTTTCTAACACAAGAATGAAGAGAACCATGAAAAGGTGAACAGCAAAGAGAAGTCATAAGGGACTTACTAAAGTTGAACTGTTTACATTCCTACATGGAAAGACAATATTTGTAACTCTTGAAACATTTCAGTATCTGGGTACTGGGTGGGAGTACACATACACACACATGCACACATGCACACATACATAGAGACAGAGTGCACAGAGGGAACTGAAGAGGATGGGATCATATCTCAAAAAAAAATGAAATCAAGCAGTGAGAGAGAAATATTGGGAGGAGAAAGGGAGAAGTTGAATGGGGCAAATTATCTCTCATAAAAGAGACAAGCAAAAGACTTATTAGTGGAGGGATAAAGAAGGGAGGCAAGAGAAAAACATGAGGTCTACTCTCATCACATTCCACCAAAGGAAAGAATAAAATGCACACTCATTTTGATAGGAAAACCTATCTCATAATACAGGAGAGTGGGGGACAGGGGCACAAGCAGGGTGAGGGGAGGATGGAGGGGAGGGCATGGGGAGGAGAATGCAATCCGAGGTCGACACTCATGGGGAGGGAAAGGATCATAAGAGAATAGAAGTAATGGGGGACAGGATAGGATGGAGGGAAATATAGTTAGTCCTATACAATACAACTAGTATGGAAATCATTTGCAAAACTACACAGATTTGGCCCATATTGAATTGCTTGTCTTCCAAGGGGAAGGGGTGGAGAGGGAAGGAGCTAAAGATGTTGGAACTCAAAGTGTTAGGATCAAATGTAATGTTCTTACCACTGGGAAATAAGAAATACAGGTTAAGGGGTCAAGAAAGCTATCTGGCCCTACAGGACAAAAGAGAAGACGGAGACAAGGGCAGGGAGGGAGGATAGAGGGGAGAGCAGATTGGTCACAGGGGCAATTAGAATGCGTGGGTTTGGGGGAGGAGGGGATAAAAGGGGAGAAAATTTGTAACCCAAAATTTTGTGAAAATAAATGTTAAAAGTTAAATAAAAAAAAAAAAAGAAAGAGTTTTCTCACTGACCTTTGAAACTGTCTTTGGCATTTGTGGGTCGAGAAATCTGGAAACCAAAGCAGCTGCCCCTGATTTCCTGCCCTGAATCCTCCTCCAGTCTCATCTATGCCTTGTGGCCCATGCTGGTCTGCACTCAGCTCCACTCCAAGCTCTGTGTTATAGGCCCTTCCTCTTGGCTTTCCAGACTGTCATGGGCTAGAAACCTGTCTTACTCTGTCATTTTGTGGCTTCTGCTGCTCTAGAATTTGTTTAGAGTAATTTTTTTTACAGGTATTTTAAGAGTTTTGGCAGAGAGCTCGAGATCTCTGCTTATACTCTGCCATCTTGGCTCCACCCCAGGACATATTATTTGATTAAAAAAAATCAGATGAAATAAGTGAAAACAATTTGACAGAAGTTTGATAGAAGTTTAACATCTCACAGCACGTAACAAATTAAGCTACAAATGGATCAGGAATTAAATATAAAGGGGGACTCATTAGCTAATTAGAGGAGCATGGAGGAAATCCTCACATCTGTGGATGGGGAAATAGTCATAACAGAACAAGGTCAGAGAGGATCACAGAAAATAAAAGGGATAATTCTGCCTTTATAAAATTGAGATGTTTTTGCAGAAACTAATCTAGTGCACTTAGGGCTAACAGTTAAGTGAGGAAAAAGATCTTTGTAGTAAAGTTTTCTAGTGAATGTTGCATATGCAATATATATATAAGGTACTGATTCCAATTTAAAACATTAAGAGCCATTCTCCAAGAGGTCAAGGACATGAACAGGGAATTTTCATAAACAGAAATCCAAATTTTCAATAACCATATGACAAAATGTTCTTAACTCCTCATACAAAACTGTAAATTAAAACCACTCCTCTTCTTTCAGTTGATAAATCACAGAGATCAGCAGGCTCATGGACAGTCCCCTCTTTCTGTTTCACAACAATGTACAAGGAAATTCCCCTTTCACCAGACGCTGGTTGAAACCAGAAGGGAAATAAATATATCATTAAATTAAATGTGGCCAAACAAAAGAGATGATGGGGAGATGAGAAAGTGTTTGTACACTGTCTCCTCTCTCTAGAACTCCAAGGCCAAGCCCAGAACAAAGAGGGAAGGAGAGAGGGCCCCTGGGGGATCAGAGGAGAGGGTTTATAAAAATGGGGAGAGGTATGGTAGGGGAGAGAAAGGAAATCCTTCTTTATTCTGTCTCCAGTGCAGAGTTGTCTTGGCTTCAAAGTCTTTTCCCCCTCAGAGGGTTTTATGCAAACCTTGCAAAAGACACCTCAGGGATTCCTTTCCTCTGGGATTGTTCAGACAAGTCACTCCCAGAAATGATTTGGGGGACCAGGGAGTGAAATTATGAGGAGGTTCCTTCTTTTTAACAGAATGGGAAAGGTGAAATTGCAATGATATTACTTTGATGGGTGTATATTTACTTGGAAGAAAGGGCTGAAAAAGTGATCTTCCTAACACACGTCTTACCATGTCACTCCCTTATTCAAGATACTCTTCAAGGATCAAATAGAAAATCCTCTGTTTAGCATTCAAACTCCAATACACCCTGCCCCCATCTCGGCTCTCTTCCTACACCCTACACTTTCCCTCCAGGCAGTCTGTGATCCAGTGATACTGGCTTCCTTGCTGGAAGAAGATCCTCAGTCTCCTGATTCTGTCTATTTTCATGGGCTCTCCCTTTTCCCTGCAATACTCTCCTTGTTCATCTCTCCTTGGTTTTCCTGACTTTCAAGTCCCAGTTAACATTCCCCCTTCTATGTGAAGCCTTTCATGAGCCTTCTTAGGTCTAGTGCCTTTGTTTTCATGACCATTTCCAATTTATCCTGTAATATAGTGTGTTTCTATTTAGCTGTTTGTATATTGCCTTATATTGCCATATATTAGAATATGAGGTCCTTGAGAAAAAAAAAAAGAATTGTCTTTTTCTTTTCTTTGCATCCCTAGTGCTTAGTACAGGGTGTGGCACTTAGTAGGAACTTAATAAATGTTTATTGACCTGACCACTAGATTGTAAATTTCCTCTTTAGCCTAAGCTCCTGTAGTGGATCATATGCTCCTCTTTGTAAGCTCTCTGAGACCAGAGATTTTTCTTTTGCCATTTATAAAAATCCCCTGGCACATAGCAGGCACTTAATAAATGCTTGTTTATTTGTTGGTAAAATTGTTTGGCTATAAACACAGTACTATGTTCCTTGAATTACTTTAGCTTATTATTTTTCACATGGAACAAATGGCTCTCTTATCCTCACCCCAATCATCACCTTTAGTTTCCCCTTTCTCTTAGAAGTTTAGTTAATAGCTCCTTTTTCTTCCTTGCTTTTTTCTGTTTTTTTTTTTTTAAATTCTTTCCCCTCTCAGTTAGTAAAATAGACCCCCCCTGCCAAAATAAGGTCTCTTTCCTTCCCTCTTCCTCTTTTAAATCCTTCCCTCCTCTTCCTCACCCATTGCCCTGAAGGCACTTCTCTTCCTGAATCCCCTTCCCCTTTTTACTAACTCTCAAAGGAACCACAAACATCACACACTTCCCTCTCTTGCTCTACTCCTCCTCCTTTCATTCACCACCCGATTTTACAATGGAGTCCCATGAAAACCAGTGATTCACCCATAGGCAGATATGTCATTATATAATATACAATATGATAATTACATAATATATCAATATAATATATAATAGAATAATATTATAATTATAATAATTATATGATATGTCATTAGCGTCTGTCCAAAATGCACCAGGTCTGCCTCTTCAATGTGACCTCTATCTATATTACACCTTCACCCCTGTCTCCTCTTGTACATTTCAAAAGAAGTTTCTCTCTGTTGCCACTCTGTTGCTCTCCTTGTAGGCTGTTTTTATTCACCTCTCCTGCATTTCTGATGTCTATTGTGTTTCAGATACACATGATATCTTCAGATCTGATTTTCTTTCTAAGAATGTTTTGAATACTTCTTTGTTATTGAATGGTAATCTTTTTCATTTTTACTTAAGCTCAGATTTGCAGGATAGGTCTCCCTGGGCTGCATCCTGATCTCTTTTGCTCTACAAAACATAATATAATCTCGTGTTATTCAAATATTTAATGTTCTTATTCCTGATTGCTTATAGAACTGGTTGTTTCTCAATTGAATTCTTAAATGATATCAATACGTGTCTTGGAGTACGCAGCCTTGGTTTTTGTTTTTGTTTTTTCTTTTCTAGAGGTGATCTATGTGATTTTTTTTTCAAATGGCATTTCATTTACTGTGTTTGAAAGTCTGGGCAGTTTTCTTATATTATTGCTTGTATTATGGTGCCAAAGTTTTTCCTCTGGGAAACCTCTTATCTTTAAGTTGTCTCTATTTTGCCTAGCTTCAAGATGTTTTTCTTGTATTGTGAGTATATTTTCTTTTATTGTTACTATCTTTGCTTTTCTTCTTTTAGATTGTCATTCACTTCTATGTATTTGCACTCCAAATCGATTATTCTCTTTTGTTTCCTTGGTGAGACCTACCATTGCAGCTGATCAATTCTGCTCATTACTTTTACTATGCAGGTCATACATTCTGCTCTCATAATTCTCAGACGCAAATCAAAACAAATCTGAGGTTTTAGACCACGTCTTGCAAATTGGAGAAAATGACAGTAAGTGGCAACAATAAATGCTAGAGGACTTGTGGAAGGATAGGCACGCTGATACATTGTTGTGAGTGGCATTTGAAATTATAGAAATAAAGTGACTAAAGTGTCTATATACTTTTAACCAGAGACTCCATTATTGGGATTGCATTCCAAGGAAATGAATCTTAAGAAGAAAGGACCAATATAGTTCAAAATATTTATAGCAAGGACTTGCTGTAAAACCTAAAAGTCGGGAACAAATAGGTGCCTATGGCTGGCTAACAGGGAATGGCTAAACAAATTGTGGTATATGAATGTAATGGAATATTATTGTGCTGTAAGAAGTGATGTACAAGATGAATATGGAAGAGCAAGGAAAGATCTATATAAACGCATGCAGAGTAATATAAACAGAGCCAAGATAACACTACACACCGTAGCCACAACAATGTAAATGGAAAGAAAACCAAAATGCAACAAAATTATAAAGACCAAATGTGATTCAAGTGAAGAACACCATAGCCTACCGTTTTGTGGAGATGAGAGGTCTACATGTGTTAGATATTGCACATTTTCAGACTTTTTCAACATATTTCTTAGTTGCATTGAGTTTTTTTCTCTAAGAAAATATTATTGGAAATATGGAATGGATGTCTGGGAGTGGGAAGGGAAGGAATATTTGAAATAACTATGGTGATGTAATATAGAGAAAATAATGAAAACTTAATTTTTAAAAAAAGAAATTATGCCTCTTATAGTTAAAAAAACTGACCTAGAAAACAGACTGAAGAGTGAAAATTTAAGAATCCTAGGACAGCCTGAAAATTATGACCAAAAAGACCATAGAAACAGTATTTCAAGAAATCAAACAGTGATAGAAGCCACTTCACACCTATCAGATTGGCTAGTATGACAGAAAAGGAAAATGATAAATATTGGAGAAGATGTGAGAAAATTGGGACACTAATGCATTGTTGGTGGATTGTGAATTGATTCAACCATTCTGGAGAGCAATTTTGGAACTATGCCTAAAAGGTTATAAAGCTGTGCATACCCTTTGATCCAGCAATACCACTACAAGGTCTGTATCGGAAAGAGATCATACAAAAAGGAAAAGGACTTATATGTAAAAACATATTTATAGCAGGTCTTTGTGTAGTGGCAAACTAAGAAATTGAGAGAATGCCTATCCATTTGGGAATGGCTGAACAAGTTGTAGTATATGAATGTAATAGAATACTATTGTGCTATAAGAAATGATGAGCTGGTGGACTTCAGAAAAATCTGGAAAGACTTCCATGCACTGATGCTGAGTGAAGTGAGCAAAAGTAGAACATTATACACAGCAACAGCGACACTGTGCAATGACCAACTTTGATAGAACAACTCTTGACCAACTCTTCTCAATACAATTCCAAAAGACTCAAGATGGAAAATGCTATCCACATCCAGAAAAAGAACTATGGAGTCTGAATGCAGATAGAAGCATATTTTTGCTTTTTTTTTTCTTTCTTGTGGTTTTCCTCTTTTGTTCTGATTCTCCTTTTACAACATGCCTATTATGGAAATAAGTTTAATATGCTTGCACATGTATAACCTATTTCAGATTGTTTGCTGTCTTGGGGAGAAGGGAACGGAGGGAGGAAAATTTGTAACTCAAAATCTTATAAAGATGAATATTAATACCTATTTTTACATGAAAATGAAGAAAATAAAATACTATTTACCAAAAAAAAAGAACAGGTGTAGTTATCATAATCTCAAACAAAGTTAAAACCAAAATAGATTTAATCAAAAGAGAAAAATAGGGAAACTACACTATGTGTCAATCATATTAATCAAGAATTGTTTTATATTATTAAAAATAACTAGACAGTATAAGGTTGGAATATTGCTGTGGTAGGAAATGAAGAATTGGTGGCATTAGAAAAATTTGGAAAGACTCAGACTTATGAAGGTAGAGGTTATGCCCCTCAGAGAAACAGAGAACAAATAAGTATGGTCTTATATAGATGCATATGAATGTATATGTCTATATATGATTATGATTATAGATATTTAAATATATGTATGTGTGAGTGGATGTATGTATGTGTATATGCATGTATATATGTTTGTG
The DNA here is from genome assembly GCF_028372415.1 of Notamacropus eugenii. Lineage (NCBI taxonomy): Eukaryota > Metazoa > Chordata > Mammalia > Diprotodontia > Macropodidae > Notamacropus > Notamacropus eugenii. The sequence goes on along the minus strand of NC_092879.1, from coordinate 9,475,246 downwards.
TGTACATGTGTATGTTTGTATATGTATATATAAGTATATATTTATAAATTATTATATTATATAAGAATATGTTAAATATATTTATGTACCTGTGCTTAATTGTAGCCTTCTTGCAGGTGGAGGGAGGAAGAGGGGAAAAAAAAGAAGTAAAAAATACAGCAGAGAACAAAAGAAAACTTACAAGGAAGCAAAGATGAACAGCTCTGAACACAATGTGTAGTATTTATCATATATGCTTTCTTGAAATGAAAATGTTATATATTTTGAATCCTCTCACACTCTGCTGTGCACATGGCAATGTTTTTTTTCTTATTTTGTATTTGTTGCAATATTTAAGTTTTTAATGTTTCTTTTTCCTTATTGTGTATTTAAATTTTAGTATTTAAGTTTAAAATAAATTAATTAAAAATGAAAAGGAGTAATAGAAAAAAATAAACATGAATGAAAATCATACAGGAAGAAACAAGGATAAACTGCTTACAGTCTGAATCCTAGTCAAACCACCTAATCGGGGTGATAGAAGGTGCCTTCCTAACAGAATACTTGGGGATTCTCCTTTATCTCAATGATATTTTAAAAAGAATGGAAAGGGAGGGAAAGAGAAATATTTACTGAGTGAAAGTAAGAGGAGGTTAGTGAAAATTTATCTTGAGTCATCTGAGTGTACAAGTAGAATTGTAAAAAAAGGAAGAAGGGGTGAGGAGAGTTCCTGACAGGCACTCACTGGAACTGGTCAAGGGAGGGAAGAAAGCACACACACACACACACCATAATCTCAGGGTCTGGGATGAAAAGGAAGGATGGTTCAGGGCTCAGATGGAAGTTTTATGAGGCAGAACCCACAGGCTTCTCATGAGCCACCAGTCTCTAGTATATTCTTTGACCTGGTATGGTTATTCCTGCAGGTATGTGGAAGACAGAGTGAGCTGGTGAATTACTCATTTCCTGAGAAACAAAGTGCATTGACATTAGAAGGATCCTGAAATATGAATTAGTGAAAATTGTCCACAAAGCTGATCTTTCATGTAGGTAAAATAGGTGTTTGCCTGTGAAGCATAATTACAGGGGCCTAGAAGGAACCCACTCTGCCATTCCCAAATCTCTTGTCCCCTGATCTGTAAATTCCCCTCCTGGCCCTATTCCTGACCTTCTGCACCTCAAAAGCATGTCTCTTCTACTGTCTCATCCTGGAACATGTCTCAGCATCTGGGGCTCCTTTCCTTGAAGCATCCTACCAGCCTTGAGGCCTGCTCAATATGCAATCTCCCTCCACAGGCCCATCTGCTTCTATTGGTAAGTTCCTCTTGGTCCCTCCATTTTTGTAAAGGAGCAAGGCCAGCCTTGCCTAGAGCAGCTAGGTGGCACAGTTGATAGAGTATCTGGCCTGGAGTTTGGAAGACCCCTCTTCTCAAGTTCAAATCCAGCCTCATTCAGCCTCAAATCCACTTATTAGCTGTGTGACCCTGGGCAAGTCAGTTAACCCTATTTGCTTCGGTTCCTCATCTGTAAAATGAGCTGGAAAAGGAAATGGTAAACCACTTCAGTAGCTTCGCCAAGAAAACCCTTAATGGGCTCACAAAGAATCAGACACAACTGCAATAACTGAACAACGACAATGACAAATAGTGAGTTGCTTGCTGTCTTTGTCTTTAGATATTGTCTCCTGTGAATTCTTAGTTTTCAAGTACTATTCTGCCTTCGGTGATGAAACTGCTCATTTCTAGATTATCTGGCTTGATGTGTATGTGGGGATAGGGTGGGGAGAGTTCCACCCCTCAGTTTTCTTTTAAAACAAGCAGATTTATAAGACTTTGGGATATATGTATGCATGTGTATGTGTGTATATACATACATACATGTGTGTATACCTGTATGTGTATATATGTACACACACATACATATAAAACCTTTGTCTATCTTACAGGGATGGCAGAGACTGACATTACCTTCAAAAGCCAGATAAGAGCTCAGATATTCTTTGTGTAATTTTATATCCCAGACAAGTAGTCGACAAGCCTTTCTTGAATATTTCCAGTGGGAGGGAACCCACCACTTACTTCCCTAAGCAACTCATTCTACTTCTGATAGTTCTAAGGATTTTCCTGACATCGAGTTCAAATCTACCTCTCTATGACTCTCTGGTCCCTCCCTGCTTCCCTCAATCAATGTTTTTACACCATGTATCCCATGGTTGTTTTCTGGACCCTCTTGTCTTCTCTCAGGGTCTCTGCCTCTGAGTATCTGTCTGTCTCTCACTCATCTTCTTTTATACTTGCCCTTATCAATGGAATTTGCTATGGGAGCAGAAAGGCAGGGACATAACAGCATTAGTTCTGTTTGATTTCAGGTATGAGTCATAGGCAGCCAATAGTATGACAGACTCAGAATAACCAGGTGGGAAAATGTCTTGTTTACCAAGGAGAGGATGGATCAAGAGAATAATACCTTCATATTTGCAAGGTCATCCTCAGACTGCAGAGGCACATGGCATTTCCCCTGAATGATGAACCAGTAGCCTTATGAGGAGTCAGACATTTATACCTGGATTCAAGATTTAGAATAGCACCAAGCTGAAGTCCCTAGAGACTCTTCCTCAAAGAGCAAAATTTCACTAATGGCAGTTTAGGGCTATATAATTGTTATTTTTCTCATATAGTAGCCTTGAAATTTCACTTAGAATTTTTCATCTATCCACAGATTCCATCTATTCACAACTATCATTACAAATTTCATCTTCTCACAACCATCATTCTCTGCCTTGGTCTGCAGATAAAGCCAAAGGGAGACTAACAGGTCATTTCCAGAATACAATGAGATGAGACCCCCATCAGAGTCCATACAGACAAGTGGGTCATATCTAGGAGCAATTTCCTTGGTGAAAGCTGTGAAATCAGAGGAAGTTATGGCTTTAGAACTAAAGAATAGTTCAACCTTAGTCAAGAACTGACTTGGGCACGATCATACATACCCATATATATATATAATATATATTTATATATATATACATATATATACCTACATATATACATATATAAATATATATATATTTCTGTAAGTGCTCAAAGAGCTAGCAGACAGCCACCAGTGGATGTGACTTGAAATGCAAGCTAATTAAAAAGTCACACAAGTTGAATTATTGTGCTAGTTGCCACTGGGATCGTATCTAGAGTAACCCACCCTTGCTTAATTGAATCTATTATCTTTTGTGTGCCACAGTGACCCCTCACCTTATGATCTAAAAAACTTTGCCTGGTGATGGAAGTTCTGTGGAGGAGTGGCTTACCTTCCACAGTCACTTTAACCCAAGAGATCTGTTTAGCCTTTGTATGACTGTTTCCATTTCTTTACCACAAGTTCATACACAGTGAATAGTTGGTTCAAAATAATAGCATCGAAAGTTACAATTACATGAGTTTCCAAGTGCTCCCGAATGATACCCACTTATTATTCAAAAGTTTTATTTCTCCACTTTCGGTGGGAAGGGCCCTAGTTGCTCAAGTGGCAGTGCTGCAGAGTTTCACAACACTCAGTCAGCAGGGCGCATCCCAATGAACCTCACAAAGATCTAAGTGGATTTTGTCATGCTTTTCTCCCAAAAGTAAGTCATTTACTGTTATTATTACTTTCTAGTTTTTTAAAAAACAAAGCATACTCTACTAATCACATAACAGATACGTTTATAATGCAGCAATATTCAGATTGATGAGGAAGAAACTTGTTTTAACAGCTTCTCTTAGCCATTTTGTACTTAAAACTTCAGCGATCAGGTCATAGTAATTTAAATACATTTCAAACTTATTAGTTCATAGAAAGTCATTGATATTATTGCCCCTGGCATTGTCACATTAATCATAGTAGTTTATATAGTGCCTACCATGCGCTAGGCTTTTTCTATATCTGGAAAGTTGCTTAAGACTGTTTTTAGTAATATTTTAAAATGTTTGGACTATAATTTCTCAATTTTTTTGCATACCATGCTGATTAGAAAAAAGCACCTGTAAATGTATCTTCTTCAATTGTATTCCCACGACGTCTGAATATTACAGTGCTCGTCTTTTACACAGGCAAGTACTGTGTTAAGCACTTCACAACTGTGTTTCTCCCAACAACCCCCGGGAGACAGGTAAATATTTACTATTCTCTTGGACATACAAGGACTGAACAGATTCTCTAATTTACGACAATTATAATGTTTTTAATCCAATCAATTTTGATTTATAATGACTAGTGGCAATAACTAAGCTACTTTTTGTGTAACCTTTTAGTTGGCTTAATATTCAAAAATTTCAAGGTGACACTCCCAACTTTCCCACTCTCTATCAATCAGTTAATATGTATTTGTTAAATTTCTACTTGTTTAGTGATATTATATTGATTGGGGAAAGGAAATGTGTAGAAGCTGTCAAAGGGGTATTATTTTAAGAAACATTTCTAAATCTTTTCTATTTCAGTGGGATTAAGATCCTTTCTGAAATTTCCTTTTCAAAACTCCAAAATCCATTCCTTTCAAACCCTGAATTTATGCTGTGTCAGTGCAGATTCCAACTTTCTTTAACTCTTCTACTCATTCTTCACTTTTCTTATTTCCATATGCAACACTATTCTATCTTTTTTCTACTTGCTTAATTCTTCTAGTGAACCTTTTGTTGGTTCTTTAGTGGTTACACATGTACAGTTCATACCAATTTTTTGCAGGGCTTTTGGACAATTGGAATTGGTTACAATCATATAGTTTTTTTAAGTTGTAGACAAACTCACTCACCACAAAAAGTTCCTCATTGTAGGGTGTCACAGATTTCAGTAAGCAGGATGACTTTGGAGAAGAAAACATCTATCTCCTTCTGAAAGTTAACCTCTTTTATGACGGAAAGATATTTATCCTGCTATTTTGGCAATGCCCAAAAGGATCATTCAAAGCCCTATAATGGTACAGGAATGTCACAGATATTGCTACCATAAAAGATTATGTTAGTACAGTAAGCTATTTTTGCTCTATTTTTCATCATTCACACTAAATGAAATGCTGAGCAATTTTCTCAAAGGCAACTTCTGTTTTGATGCTTGTCAACTGTGAATGATCCTAATTCCTAATTGCCTCTCTCTTTTACAGAGTTTTGATATTTTCCCAAACAGAAAGTTTCCATGTTAGGAATTTTATGTTTGCCTTTCTTCAAAAGAGGAGCTAATTTTCTAATGGCTATAAATTAATAGAAGCCCTTACTATACTGATTTAACTTTGAATTCACCTAAATGAAATATAATTCAATAATTTAAAAATCTCAATTTCCACAACTGCCTGGGATTTCAAATGTCAAGGTCCAATATCATCAATGTCCTCATGCTTTAATATATATATATATTTAACATGGATTTGAATGAGAAAGGTACTTTTATTTGTAGTATAATTTATTAACTTAAAGTTTCTATTTTTATTAAAACACAGTTTTGACTCTGTATAGAGTTAAGAGGAATTGCACTATTTGAAATTATCTGATGGAGACTGTATTTTTCTAAATGGCACAGGGTGTAACTTTTTCTCTATTTCCTTGCAAATCAATAAAAATGAAGTCCATTCATTTTGTGTTTTTCTTAACCTAACCTAACCTATCATGCCATTTAGTAGAGATCCCAAACATTGTTTATTTTGTGATTTTGCAAACTTCCAACTGAAAAAAAAAATTTCATATTGTAAGTTTCCTTATTTTATCCTATAAAATGTTTATTTCTTCTAAATAACTTGCAAATTCCGCCTTTCCCTCTCAAAATTTCAGTTATTTTATATTTGTATCAACCATATACTCATTTCAGTTTGATCTTTTGTTATCTGTACACCCTCTATTAGGTGTGCATGCACTTAATTTATTCATCTATCTATCTGTCTGTCTGTCTGTCTGCCTGCCTGTCTGTGTATTTATTCTTGTTTAATTCCATCTTCAATAATTCTTCCCATAACTCACTATGACCTTGTTTATTCAATTTGAACTTATTTTCACTTGTCAGTTGATTTCAAAACAAGTTTAACTGTGTTTTAACTTACCTAAACAATCGAGTTAAACTGCAGTAGCAGCATTAAATTTCGCTTTCCTTCAGGTGTTTTCTGATTTAGGAACAAGCTTTTCTTTTTTTCTGGGATCACTTGGGGATTCACCTTCAATCTGGGAGCCCTAATCAGGACTTGCTTGATGCCCTCAAGTTGGTTGTTTAAAAGCAGTAAACAGCAAAAGGACAAATGAACAAATTCTGCTTACTTATATTCCTTTCTGAAGATGGTCTAAAATTTACTTGTTCTGTCTTCTAATAGTAAAAATTCCTTTCTGCAATAAACTTATCCCAACTTTAAGTACAGTTTTTAAGTATACGTTTATTCTGCACTAAAATTAAAACCAACTTCACAGATTGATACCCCAAAACTTCAGACTTAGAGATTGGCTAGCTGAAACTTCTTTAGACTTAGCAAAGTGTTTCCTCTTTTAAATTTTCTGAGTTGTGGAATTATTTAAGCTCACAAGAGTTTTCATTTAATTTCTCCTATACTGTTCCCTAAATTTTTTTTATTTCAATACTCCCATGAATTCCTATTTTACTTAATCTCTCCTGAACATATCTCATAATTAATAAGGTAGCTAATAAAATCCAAACTACATTTTAAATCAGTCCTTAGTCATTTAATGGTCCCTTTAAGGAATAACTGATCTGTGATTTTTTTTTTTTGGTTTTCATTAAACTCTCTAGAATTTACAAGTACTCCATAAGCTCAAAAAATAAATTGTAAAACGTTCACATTCTAATTTAGAAATAAAAGAAATTTAATTAGTCCTTTTTCCCACAAATTTGGTTTCCAATCATTTTTTGTATCTTAGTTTTCAATTAATTTTTTCAGTTCTAATATCATTTATTTTTTAAATAAATTTAATTATAAAATAATTATTTTAAATAAATTACATTAAATAAATAAATTAAATCAAATTAAATAAATAATTTAAGTAAATAACTAAAATTAATTATAAAATAAATTAACTATAATAATTAATTATAAATTTAAAACATTTATATTTTGAAAAAATATAATTTTTTTTTACAATATTTTCAGCTTAAACACTATTCACATTGAACATGTATGGCAGCTTAACCTACCCAAATATGAAGTTTAAGAAGCCAAAACTGTTCTAGTTTTGTTTAAAAAAATGTTGTTGTGCTGTAGACTATTGTGTAGTGACGATTAACAAACCTAGGGAAAAGCACCACTCAGATCAGAATGCTAAGACTTTCTTGGTTCAATTTGAGTGTTATATGCTAGAATTTACATAGACACAGCTATGAAGTGCTGGGGAACTTGGAAGATGATGTAATTTTCAAATTACACTCCTCCTTGGATGTATAATTAGGAGTGGATTTCAACATTTCTAACATGATAACAGAATGTAAAAACCAGGAGCTAGTTTTCATCTGTTTGTTACTTTGTAACTTTAGGAGCCACTCGAGACCAGCTGGCTTGCGTGGAGCTGTTTCATTACCAAGTCTATTCTTGAAGTACAAGTTTCTCTCCACTGGGACAAATACAATAAGTAACGATACTGAAGTCTGAACTTTACTTTCAAAATTGACTTTTTTTAAGTTAAGGCATTAACAGGTGTTGGTTAACACCAAGTGACCAGTTTAGTCTCAATTAAAACAAATTATTTAGTCAAATTTCTAAATCTCTTTCAGTGGTTGTCTAATTTGTCACAACTTGACTGGCGCTTCTTTCCTCACTGTCTTTCACATCAAGCCAAGGTCCAATTATTTTCAGTAAACATTTGACAGCCTTTTACTTAATAACAATCTCAGCACTTTTATTAAGCATGCAAGACTAACAAAACTTTGGCAGTGCATAAATGCAACACAGTGACAACAAGGGAGAGTTTTTACAATAAGTCTTCTAATACTGTCTTCACAGTGTGGAAATTGTGCTACATCCACCAAAAGAGGGCCCCATCTGCTCAAATATTTAGTAGTTCACCCCAGGAGCAAACTCCTTTTCATTTTTTATTCAGATTGCTCTTGACTGTAAATTTCAGTGTTCTCTAGTAGCCCTTCGTAATAGTACTCAAGCTCAGTGACCAAGCAACAGCTGCAAATAATGTTTCAGAGACTGGGAGTGAATTCTAGAGTGGCACAACATCTTCCAGAGAACTCTCACTGATGACAAGGTCATTTAACTGGTCCTGGATTTGGTCCATAGTTTGTGGGAGATCTCGAGCTGGAATGAACCACTCATGTTGTTCTTCTTCCTCTTCATTTTCTATCCACGTGTACTCAGCAAATGGATTATCATCTTCATGAGAATGACCATTAGTAATCACGTCTTCATTGACGATGCTTGGGCTAGTACCGCTGCGACTTCGGTCTTTCATAGTTGCAGGTTAGTTGTTTTTCTAACCCAATGCACAGCAGCGGGGACTGCAGCCAGCGAGTCCTGTTGGTCTCAGCGGACCTCCACAGGCAGCGCCGCTCTCCACGCTCTACGTGAGCTTCACTCGCTGCCTCCCTTCCCCAGTGCCTTTTCAATTAATTTTTGTATCTGTCTTTCATCTCAGCAATCTCATGGTAATATTTGGCCACTGTTGAAAGAAGAGAAAAAAGGGATATTTGTCCTCTTTTAAGGCTTTTTGGAAAGTTTACGTTTTTTACAATCATTTTCTTTTGGTAGATCATGCCATCTACTGGCCATGGGTTAGTACAAAGCACTGGTGGCATAGAACAGACAAAATAGACACTTCCCTTCCTCTTAAAGATTTTCTTAATAGTAAAATCCTTTTCTATCAGAAATAAGAAATCCATTATTCTAGTTGCCTTAGTTTCATCATTTACAAAAAACATTAAATCAAGCCTGAATTTCTGCTTTTCTCTAGGAGATTTTGAAGTCAGGATCTTACCTATCTCCTGGGGTCCTGCTGTCAGTCTAAGATAATTTTTCTGTTTCCTAATTATGTTACTGTTTTTAAACTCCTATCAATAAAAAATGTCATTTAGCAATATTGCTTTAGTCTAATTTGCCAATTGGGTTCCCTCATTTAAAGCGCGCTTTATATTTAGAACAAGTCTGTAAGAGATAGAAGAGCTGGTTAAAATTCCATTCCTCTTGACTTTTTAAAAAAAACATTTAATTAATTAATTGTTAGTTTTCAATATTGACTTTCATAAGATATAGAGTTTTAAATTTTACCCTCCTTCCTCTCCTCCCCCCCTTCCCAAGACAGCATGCAATCTGATATAGGCTCTACTTATACATTCATATTAAACATATTTTCACGTCAGTCATGATATAAAGAAGAATTTTTTAATTTCAAAATAATCTATTAAAGTTTTTAAAATTCAGGTACAAAGAGCATCTCTTGGTTTGTGGTTGGGTGGTCATATTTTCATCAAAGCAGTAAATCACAATATTGAACATAAAACATAAAAATGTCCTTCACAGATACCTGCATTACCCCTGTATTACACAAATACAGTTGTATTCAGGAATTGAAGATTACAAGTTAAAAGATGTTATCTATAACATAGATAGAAGAAGAATCTTGAGCCCAGTAACAACCTTTTCTTGAAGTGAAACAAAAGCAAACTACTATATTTATAAAGAATATAATGCGGAAAAAAAGTGATTTCTAAGTTAATCACAACCCCATTATCAATATCAATGACTTCCTTGTGACTACATTAGGTATGCAAAATACACAATTAAGCAGGTATATGAAGGCTGAAAATAAATTAGAATTTTAGGAATAAACTAGAAATATGTAAACCACAACATATCTGTATGTACCACTGTTACCTGGCTACTGGCTATGGGGTGAATAACAGAAAAAAAAGGTAACTCAAAATGTCAGAAATGGAAGGGACCTCAGGGATACTCCAGTCCAATCCTCTTGTTTAATTTCAAAAAATAGAAAAGCTTGCAAAGTAGCTACTGCAATACCATTTCCACCAGAAAATCACACATATACGATAATGATGTTTCTCAAAGTTAGGCTATTCATTAGAATACAAAATCCACAAATAAAAAGTAGACCTCCCCCCTTCCCCCGAGTCTAGACAAGAAGAAATGTTTATAAAAAAGTCATATTTCACGTTTAGAGTAACATTGACTTCAAGCATCAAAAAGAAATTGAAGGGAAACAAATGAGTCCTCAACTGAACCCCAAGGTTAAACTTTTACAACGTGGAATTATTATGTTTTATCAATGCACATTAACAGACTATAGAAGTTCCCCCGGGGGGAGATGAATCACCAGCATCCTAGCAGGGAACGCCTCTGTGCCCATCCTCACACGTACACGGTGACAGCTCCCCTTCTGCACCACCCTGGCCCACTTGCCAGTACCACAGCACACACGTGCACAGTTTTTTGTGGGGGGAATGGAAAGGAAGGGGCCCGTGCCCCATCCTCAGGCGGTGGGGTCCTTGGTCAGGTAGCCCAGGAAGTCTTGCAGGTAGTCGAAGAACAGCTCCAGGACCTTGCCATCAAATTTTGTGTAGGTCAGCATGGCCCAATGAGCACAAAGAGGCGCAGCAGGTGCTGGGCACCATACAGCCACAACATGAGCATGTAGGGATGCGTGGCCAGCACCAAGTCATGCTGCAGCCACTTGGCCTCATACGGTGGCTGCATACCCAACACCTTGTTGAAGTAAGTCCAGATGCTGCCCACAGCTCCAACATTGTGACCTCCACGTGGTTGCACTGGCCCTGTGCCTTCTAGAAGGCCACATCTTGTCAAGGATGGTGTCCGCACTCTTGATGATGGGCAGCACAAACAGCCAGCACTGCTGGTTCACCAGTTCCCAGTAGCACACCAGCAGCGGCTTTAGCTTGCCAGGGATCTGCATGCCCAGATCAGGGCATGTGGAGGCCCCCTCCTTGGATGCACAGAGTCCAGGGCCTGAGGTCTCTGCAAGGGTGATGGTGGCCACTGCCCACAGCTGCTGCTGCTGCTGCTGTGCCTGAGGCCAGGCTGGAGGTACAGGCTGCGGGAGAGGTGGATGCTTTGAGGGCTGCCACCACCAGGGAGATGAAAGTGGCCCCTGACGTGGTGGGCATGATTCGAATATTCTGGAAGAGCATCTCCACATGTTTCTACATGCTTCTGCTGCTGCAGCTAGGCCCTGCCCCTGGGGCCCTAGACCTGGTGCTCCTGATTGGCCTGCTACAGCTTACGCTGCTTCTGCAGGTTGGCCTCGAAGTACCTGAACATGGGACTCTCAGGCACCCACCAGTTCCAGTTCTTGTTTCAGCCTCTGTAGTGGATCAGGTAGTGGACCTGCCAGTCCTCTGTGGCCACTTCGAGGCACTTGGTCCCCTACAGGAGTGCCCTGTGTAAGTACAGCACATGCTCGACCTACTGGAACTCAGGCTTAGGGTCCTGCTTGGGACCCATGATGGGGCTCTCACCTGGGCTGTAGTAAGGTGACTGCAGGTGAATGAGACTAGAAGATGTGGGACCTGGACCTGCAGTGGAGCTTCACCCACCCTGCTGCTTCTTCCTCCGCTGCCTGAGGCTGGAATCATATAAAGAAGAATTAGAACCAATGGGAGAAACTAGGAGAAAAAAGAAACAAAACAAAACAGCAAAAGAGGAAATAACATGTTTCCATATGCATTAAGATTCCAAAGTTCTTTCTTTGGATGAGGATAACATTTTCCATCATGTGTCTTTTGGAGTTGTTTTGCATTCTTGCATTGCTGAATGTCAAAGTTTGCTCATCACACAATGTTGCTGTTACTGTGTACAATGTTCTCCCGGTTCTGCTCATTTCACTCAGCACCAGATCATATAAGTCCCTCCAGGCCTCTCTGAAGTCTTCTTGTTCATCATTTATTATAGCACAATACTATCCCATTACTTTCATGTACCACAACTTCTTCAGCCATTCCCCAATTGATGGACATCCCATTGATTTCCAGTTCTTGGCCACCACAAAGAGAGCTGCTATAAATATTTTTGTACATGTGGGACCTTTTCCCATTTTTATGATCTCTTGGGGATACAGTCCTGGTAGCGATATTGCTGGGTCAAAGGGTATGCACATTTTTGTAGCCCTTTGGGCATAGTTCCAAGTTGCTCTCCAGAATGGTTGGATCAGCTCACAGCTCCACCAATAATGAATTAGTGTTCCAAGTCTCCCACATCTTCTCCAACATTTATTCATCTTCCTGTTTTGTCATGTTAGCCAATCTGATAGGTGTGTCGTGGTGCCTCAGAGTTGCTTTTATTTGCATCTCTCTGATCAATAGTGATTTAGAGCATTTTTTTCATATGACTATAGATAGCTTTAATTTCTTTCTCCCAACTGTATTTTTTAACCACTTGTTTTCAAAAGTCAATTTTTGTCCTTCCTTTCCCAAGCTTTTGACTCTCTCTTGCATGCTTTCTCCAATTTTTCTCCTACCTCTCTTATTTGGCTTTTCAAATTCTTCTTGATTTCTTCCAATAAGGATTGTTGGGCTTGAGACCAGTTTAAATTTCCCTTTGAGGTTTCAGATATGGATATCTTGTCCTCTTCTGAATATGTGCCTTGATCTTCCCTGTCTTCATAATAAGAATCTACGGTCATTGTCTGTTTCTGCTTTTTGCTCATGGTGTTTGCCTATTTACAGTTTTTTGCTTTTACAGTTGAACTTTCTTCCTGGAGTGTAGAGGGTACTGACCCAAGCTTGTTGTGCTGGGAGCCTGGAATCTAGGCTCTGGTTTTGTGTTCTGGGGCCTCAGGTGCTAGAAGCTGGAGGCTGTAGGGGTCTGGGTAGCTCACCTGGTGCTGAGCTGGGGCCAGCAACACTGGAGCTCTTGGGGTGGTGTAGTGCCAATGCGATACCCACAGTAGCTGCTATGGATATGCATGCATATTTCCAGGGTAAATTTAAAAAAAATATAAACTCTCATCCTCAAAGACAAAACCAAAATATTTATTCAGATACTTGAAACCAATTCCACTATGGTAACAATGAAGTTCATACACATTACCAAAAAAGGGAGTATGACCATCCCCAAGTCTTTCCTCCCTCAGGCCTTCCCACAAATAATTCCCTTAGGCAAAATTCCTCCCTCTCTCACTCATGCTAGCTGCTCTACCTCTGCTCTGCCCAGCTCTTTCCCAGCTCTGCCTCCCTCCCTCTTCCTGCTCCACCCATTTGGCAAGCTCCTTTCCACCATGGGTTCCATGTGACTCAGGCTGTGGGCTGGTCCAAAGTTTAAAGCAGGTCACATGGGCCTATTAAGGGAAAGGGAAGATCTTCAAATTCACTTGCCATTACAGGTGGCAGTGAGGAAGCTGGCCCCTGGGGCATTGCAATTGAATGTTTGGTTGCTGAAAGAAGTCTGTCAGCCTGGAACTGTGACTCTTGGAGTTGTGCTTTCTGAAGTTGTTCTGAAGCACTGGGAGTCTTGGCTGCTGGAGAGTGCAGGTGCACGTGGTGGTTTCCCATGTTGGTGTCTACTAATTCCCTTGCCTGTGCTGAGGCGCTGGGATAAGAAGGGGATCCTGGTGTTGGCTCCTACCTGATCCACCACCCTTGGGCTCAGGATCTTCCCCTGATTTGCTGAAATGGGGCTTGCTGGGATGTCTCCTGTCTTGTACTGCTCTCCCTCCCCTAGAGCAAGAGTTGCCTTTCCTATTAATCCTCCAAGTTTCCTGGACTACAAGACTGCTGTACCTTGTCCTTTTGCTGGCTCAGATGTTCCAGAGTTTTTCCCACGGTGATATTTTATGGGCTTTCAGAGGTCAAAAAGGGAGAGTGAGAGGGACTTACTTCTTACTCCAAGGAAGCAGAACCCTCCTCTGAACTTTTTGCCAAAGTATAATCACAGGAAGAAAAACTGAGAATGATGAAGAATTTAGTAACAGGAATGGTTCATTTTTTTAAGTTGATTTGGGGAGATTGTTCAACAAAATTCGGTTTCTCTCTAAGTAATTGAAAGTTCCATGTTATGGCCAAAACAATCCTCTAAACCCTTTTTATTCTCAAATCAAACTTTACACAGAATCATATCTCTTTCTTTAGTCATCCCTGTACAAGTAGTCTACCTCTGTCCCAACAGGGATCCTGTGGGATGCATTTCTCCTCTTATTCCTGACCCCATCTCTCCTAGGGGCATCCCCAACCAGAAGTGGCAGTTCTTGAAGGAACTTCTCCTTAGAGAATTGGCCTAGATTCCCAAGGTACCTGTCCTTTGGCTTATTCTGTCTGTGAAGCTCTCCATTGACATTGTTGGAGACAGTCCAACTTGACTTTTTAAGGGGACAGTCCCCTGACCATCTGAATTCTGCCCTTATGAGAGTCCTTTACTACAACTAACACTTTAATACTCAAGGATTCATTTGGGCAAATTCTCCAACACTTGCAATTTTTAATTTCTGGGCTTAACCTCTAGGGTCCTAAGACCAGCCAACTAGAGCCCAAAGGTCTTTTGCGAATATTCAGCAAAATTTATGCCAATTTTTTTTTTAAAAAAAACTTCTTAAAAATTTAACTTTGATTATCAGTGACTAACTCAGTCCTAAGAATATGTGATAATAACCTCATTCATTAAATAAAAGGGAGTCTTCTCCTTTCTTCATTTCTGTAAAACTAAAATGAGCCTTCTTTTCAGGTCAGAAAAGAGTGGGATTATTCCCAGGTTTGTCACACACCCTGGCACCGTACCAATTTGCCCCTCAATCAGTCTGAGAAATTATTCTACTAATGACAGAAATATTTTAATTACTCCTTGTTAAAAAAATTTAAAGGCAAAAAAATATTTTTTAACCCTGCCAACAGGAAATTGTAAAATTAGCAAGGTTAGCTGGCTGAAAATGAGTAACTAGCAATTCTACTGCCGAATCTCTAAAAAAAATGAAAGAAAACAGAAGAAAAAGGAAAAAATAACAGTAGCCTATGTATAGAAAGTTAAAATTATGACCCCATATAATTTTTATAAAAATAATATTTGAGTGCTTTGGACCTCATAAATTTAGGCAGATTAATTATAAATTCAAACAATCTCTCATCTCAGTTGGGGACTTTTCTTAAAGAAAATGAATTTAGGAAAACAAAGCAGACTCACCCATCTCGAAAAGACATACCTCAGGCTCAGATAATTTGGGTGCAGACAGCGAGGGGAGTCCAACCTCCCAGGACCAGTGTCCATGGAGAAGCCATCAGTGAAAATTCATCCCAGTGCGCACTTCTTTTCTGGGTCCCTTGCAGGGGCTGGAGGTCCACACATCGTTCCATCTGGGTCACCAATAAGGTGGATATTATAACTGTCCAATCTGCAAGGAAAAACACTGAGGCAGAGCTCTAAGCTAATGGCACTTTATTAAAGCATCCTTAGTCCGCTCTAATGAAGTGGACCCCAGATCTTCCTCACAGTCTGAGATTCTCTCTTTTTTCAGGGCCTTGTTTTAATAGGATTTGATACCCAAATATGTAAAAGAGACATGGTAAGACACAGAATCTCATTGGTTGATAGACCTTGCTCTTGAGGGCCAATGATGACATATCACCAGGGAGGTTATAGGTTGGGTGAAGAATTGTCTCTGCTAAATTGTCACTCCTCTAATTTCCTTCTACCCACTACCTTGCCCTCCTATTCCTTAATCTACCCACCTCTCTAAGAGTCCCACTCTTATCCTCTCCCCTCACTTTATCCCCTTGCCCTCTTATTTCTTTGTAAATTTGGAAGACTTTTATACCCTTCTAGATGTATATGTTCCCTCTTTAGACCATTCCCAATGAGAGAAAGGTTCCAGCACTACTAGTCTTCCACCTTCACTTGCTTCTTCTGCATCAATTCTTCTTTTTATGCTTCATTTGTGTGAGATAATTACCCCTTTTTATCTCTCCCTACACAGCTTTATTTTTTTTTTAGAATTACCCCACTCAGCTCAAGCCTTTCTTTCCAACTATCCAAACAATGATGTCGTAAGAGCACTGATAACATTTTCATGTATAAGAAGCAAACAATTAGACCTTATTGAGTTCCTTATAATTGGTCTTTCATGTTTACCTTGTCTTTCTCCTCCATCTTATATGTCGAATTTTCCATTACGTTCTGCCGTTTTGGTCACAAATGCCTGAAAATCTTTCAGTTTGTTGAAAGTCCATTTTTTTCCATTCAGGATTCTACTTAACTTTGCTGAGTAAGTTACTGTTGGTTGTGATGCTAACTCTTTTTCTCTATGAAATGGCATCTCAAGACCTACAGTTCTTCAGTACAGTAGCTGCTAAGTGTTGTGTAATTCTTATCATAGCTCCACAGTATTTAAATTTTATTTTTTTGTGGCTTGCAATATTTTCTCCTTAACTTGGGAGATTTGGAGCTTGGCTATCATTTCCATAAGGTTTCCTTGTGGGATCTCTATAGTAGCTACTTATGATTGGATTCTTTCTCCTTTGCTTACATGTTATTATTTTTAGCAGCTATTTTTATAATCAAGTTCTAGTCTTGAGATGTAAGGAATGATGCTCCAAACCTCAGGTCCTTCTTACTGTTATTTTCTGGGCTCTGTCCCCAGGCTTCACCTTTTTACAAAATTTTTATTTTAGACTCAAATGCCAGAATACAAATACAGAATAGAAAAAAGAACCAAAAACATACCATAAACCTGTAGATGGATTTTTTTGTATTTCTACTTTTCCCCCTTCTTCTAATGCTTCAGCACAATTTTCTTTAATTATTTCTTGTATTATTGTATCGAGACTTTTTTTCTATCATAACTTTCAGTTAGTCTGATTAGTTTTGTACTTTCTATTCTTGATGTCTTCTCCAAATCTTTTGTTTTTCTCATAAGATCACTTATAACTTATTACTTATCACTTTCACTTTCTTCACTTTCTTCTCAATTTGTCTGAAGAAGACCGGATTGTGCCCCTATTCTTATTTATCTTCACCCACATTTGTTTGCCCTAAGGTGCTATTTTAACTCTTTTATGAGGGAAAATTTTGAGAGCTTGAAATTTTCTGACTTACTTCATCATCTTCCCTTTAATTCTAAGTATGTCACTCAGGTATCACTTATGTTGTCTGAAGTGATTTATACTATTTGAATAATTTTATTCCCTAATTTTCATTAACTTATTTTGACATTTTGGCTCATAAATAGGGGCCTAGGGTAAAGAGAGGGGAACCTAAGTTGGGCAAGAACATCTCTAGGGACTCAGTTGTAGTAACCAAGGACTATGGAGGGAAATTCTCTGTCTTTATTGGAAAGGCTTATTTTGTGCTTTTTACCTTTAATTCTAAGTGGTCGTATCACCAGATATCAATCAATTGGTATTAATTGATAGTCTCCCAACCACGTGGCCTCCTCTGGAGGTATTTAAACAGTTTGAACAATATGACTTCCTAATTTTCATTTCTCCCTGAACTGAGGTCCCTGGGAAGGAGAGGGGAACCTAAACTGGATGATCAAGACAATTTGAACCCAGCTGTAAAAACTGAGAAGAGCTGATGGATGAAATTGTCTATTTTTAAAGGAGACGTTTATTATGTGTTCTGTACTTTTAATTTTAGGAGGGCATACCTGGGACATCTCAATTGAGTTCCATTAATTATCTCTCACCATTGTTTAACATATGTCACCCCTCTAGAGGAATTTAAACAATTTTAAACGCCTCCTCTCCCTAATTTTCACTACATTAATTTGACAATTTGGCTTATGTACTGGAACTTCTGGAAAAAGAGGAGAATCAAAGTTAGGGGAGCATGTCACCTTGAAACCAGTTGTGAAAGCAAAGTGCTGATGAGAGCAATTTTCTGTTTTAGAAAACCTTAATTATGTGCTTTGCAAGTTTAGTTCTAAGAGGGCATACCAACCATGCCTCAATCAGGATTAATTGACAGTCTCCCAACCCTGCTAAACCCATGTGGCCCTTCTGGAGGGATTTGAACAATTCAAATTCCAAATTTGGACTTTGCAATTTTGATGATTTGTCTCCTCAATTTTGAAGATTTGACTATTTCATTAAGAGGATTTGACTCCCTAATTTTAGCTCCCTAATTTTGACTTTATTTTGACAATTTCGCTAATGAATTGGGGTCACCTACGTTGGGCCTGAATGATGCTGTGAACCCAACTGGGAAAATCAAGGTCTGATAAGACTTTTTTTTCTGTTTTTATAGGATACATTTATTATGTGTTTTGTACCTTAAATTCTGAGAGGGCACCAGATATCATATTTGAGAGCTTGGAATCTCGAGATTAAGTGATAATCTCCCATACACATTAATCCACATGGTTATTCTGAAGTGATTTAGACTACTTGAACAATCTGACTCCTTAATTTTGAGTTTTTTATTTTGCCAATTTTGCTCATGAACTGTCATCTTCAAGAAAGAGCGGGGAATTGACTTAGGGAGAGCATGTTGATGTGAACCCAGGTGTAGAAACTAAGGCTAAAGAGGGAAAGTATTTACTGGAATAGTTTATTATGTGTTCTGTACCTTTAATTCTAATACTGTTATTATTTTTTCTTTCTCAAAGAGGAGTATGACATTAGGAAGGTGATGCCGTGACTTGCACGTGAATTGGATTTAAGTGAGAGAGGGCTGTACAAAGTCACCAGCCTCACTTTCTCCTCCGAAGTCATCTGGGTTCAATGACAAGATATATATCAGGATGACTAGAGATGATCTCAGATCCAGTGGGAGACCTAGGCCTTTTTAAGTTAAGGTCTTTCCCAGGTCTCAGTTTGACTGAGCTTAGGTAAGAAAGAAATGAGGCAAAGAATGGCCTCTTTTACCTAGTAAAAAAATCAACCTGGGAGGGGAAACCCTCAGGATTTCTGGCCAAAAGAAAAAAAAAATTACTATTTACATTCACTCTGAGCCATTCAGGGCCCGAACAATGACCAAGTAGGGCTTGGCCTGAGACCTATCTGACCAATCAATGAGGGTCAGAGTGATACGAAGTAAATATAGCTGGTAAGCCCCAAGATACCTTTCGAGCTTTCAGTGATCAAAATTTACATTCTTTGGGCAGAACACCTGCAGGTAAGGGTATAATACCCTATGTAGACAAAGGGAAGAGAAGATAAAGGAAAGAAGGGAAGAAAGGAAGGAAGGAAGAAAAGAAAGAAAGAAAGATGTTGGGTCCTCAGTGGACAGCTAATTTTAATGGGACATATGTCTCAATCAAGTAATTGACAGTCTCCTACCCATGCTAAGCCTCCTGAGTGATTAAACAATTCATATACCTAATGGTGAGATGTAGGGTGTGTTCAGGGAGGTCCAGTACCTTTGGTGTGATGGCTGCCAAGCCCTTTTTCAGGGTTCTTTCCACCTTTGGTATCTATCTGATCCACTCAACTCTCACCTGTGGCTCCAAGAAGCTGCAGCATGTGAAGCGGCCACACCCCAGTAAACCGTTTTGACAGACAGGTCAAACTAGGTTGAGGGTAACCAAGAGGTCTCAAACCCATTGGTGAGTTAGGGGGTGTCTGCTCCAAGCATGCAAAGATTTAATGTGAAGACTTTCCTTGGTGGAATGGGGTGGTGAGAACAGTTTGTTCCAATGACCCTGAAGGCAGCTGAAACTGGCTATGTGGAGTGCTTAGAGCTTGGTTAGACACCAAAGACGCCAAGATCATCCACAGCAACCTGAGTCATCACCAGCCATCTTGACGACTCTGTCCTGCCACTGGACTATGATGACTCTGAAGGAGAGAGTGAGGCTGAGGACTTCATGCAACTCTGCCTCACTTAAATCCAATTTACACACAAATCAAAAGACATCACCCATACCATTTTACTATTATACCTCAAAGTCCTGTGGTGACAGGCAAGTGATGAAGCTGCAGCTGTGGATGCCCTGGGAGCTGTGGATGCCCTGGGAGCTGTAGTCACAACCCTGCACACAGGTGGCCCAGGCCATAGGATCATTTCTCACTGGAAGCAGCAGTGAGTGTCTGAGCAGCCTTTTAAGGATTGTACTGCTCACCTCCTGATGTGAGGAAGGGTATAGAAAAGGTGCCCGAAAACTTCTCTGTTTACCCAACTCAACCCAACCCTGGCCTGATTATTGCAGCAGGTGGAGAATCCCACTTTGAGGTCAAAACACAAAAAAATGTGCAAAAACATCTGCAAAGATGATTCTACTCACTATTGGCACATGGGATGTGCACACACTAATGGACAACACAAAATGCACTATACCTGAAAGACAAACTGCTCTTGTTGCAAGAGAATTCAATAGTTACCATAGCCAAATAGCAGCCTTGAGTGAAACAAGGCTGGCAAATGAAGGCCAGCTTACTGAAGGTGGAGCTCCGTGAAACTGGTGTAGTTTTTGCAATCAAAACTGATCTAGTCAGCAAGCTGGCTGTGAATCAAACAGAGTGAATCACAGGCCCGTGACAGTGCTATTGCCACTTTCAGAAAAATGTTATGCCACCATCATCGGTCCCTATGCTTCCACCATGATGAATCCTGATGAGGTCAAAGAACAATTTTATGAAGACTGGGAGACATCAATGTGCCAAAAGAGGACAAGCTTATAATTCTGGGTGACTTAAATGCTAGAGCAGGCTCAAACTACCAAACTTGGTAGGGAGTTTGAGGGAGGAATGGAGTTGGAAACAGCAATGGTCCTTTACTGCTGAAGACTTGTGCATTGCATGAGCTCGTCGCCAACACTGTTTTCCCTTTAACTAAACACAATACAACTTCATGGATGCACCCTCATAGCAAACATTGGCATCTAATAGACTATGTGATGGTAAGGATAAGAGACAGACAAGAAGTGAGAGTGACAAAGGGAATGTGTGGTGAACAGTGCTGGACTGATCATAAACTTATCCTTTCAAAGATAAATATTTGTATTCATCCAAAGTTCCCCCCTCCCCAAGGCAAAATGATTACCAGAAGAATTAATGTCAACAAATTAGAGCTCTTCTCTGAGCATGAACAGTTTGTTGCTAACTTGGAGGGAAAGTTGAGCCAACACAGAGGTGGCAACAGTGGAGCAGAAAAGGAGCGGGCAGTTTTCAGAGATTTGGTGTACAGCACTGCATTTGCTCATCTGAGTCAGAACACTTGCAAACACCAAGACTGGTTTGATGAAAATGATGGGGAAATTAAGAAGCTGCTAAATGAAAAATGAGAACTCCACAGGATTTACCAGTAGGATAGATCATCCACCTCAAAGAAGGCACCATTGAATTCCATCAGAAACAAAGTATGAACAAAGTTTAGAGAGATACAGGATTCCTGGCTCAGTAAGAAGACAGATGAAATTCAGTTTTATGTTGATAGCAACAATCCAAAGCACTTTTATGATTTCCTGAAAGATATTTATGGAAGAAAAACCTATGGTGCATCACAGCTACTCAGTGCTGATGGAGCCACATTGATTAGTCATGAGGACATGATCCTAAAGAGATGGGCTGAACACTTCCATAGTATTCTCAACAGACCATTATCAATCAGTGCTGAGGGCACTGACTGTTTACCTCAGGTTGAAGTCAATCTCTCCTTAGCTGAACTTCCAAATGAAGGAGAGGTTTTGACAGCCATTAGGCTCCTTTCATGTGGCAATGCATCTGGTGCTGATTCTACTCCAGCTGAGATTTACAAGGCAGGGGAATCATTGTTCATACAAAAGCTGACTGAAATTTTCCAGGATATAGGCAAGAGGAAGTTATTCCTCAGGAGTTGAAGGATGCCTCCATTCTCCATCTCTATAAAGGTAAAGGGAAGAGATTGTCCTGTGACAATCACAGAGGGATCTCTCCCTCAGTCATTGCTGGCGAAATTCTTGCTAGAATTCTTAAGAGGCTGATCCTTCACCTGGATGATAGTCATCTACCTGAGAGCCAGTGTGCCTTCAGAAAAGGCTGAGAAACAGTCAATATGGTGTTTGCTGCCTGACAACTCCAGGAGAAATGCCAGGAGAAAAACAGAGGTCTGTACACAAGGTTGGTAGATCTGGCCAAGGCCTTTGACACCGTCAGTTGTGAGGACTCATGGAAAATTAAGTCTAAATTTGGTTGCCCAGAGAAGTTCATCAGTATTGAATATCAATTTCATGATGGCATGTTTGCCTGGGTTCTGGATAGTGGACAATGCTTTCATGCCTTCCCAGTCACCAGTGGAGTGAAACAGAGCTGTGTCCTTGCTCCCATGCTTTTTAGCATGATGTTTTCAGCCATGTTGTTAAATGCTTTCAATGAGGATGAACACAGCACCAAGGTCAACTACAGTACTGATGGTAAGTTCTTCAATTTGAAAAGGCTACAAGCAAAGACCAAAGTGGAGGGAGTGTTGGTGCATGAATTTCTGTTTGCAGATGATTGTGCATTCAATGCAGCCTCTGAAATTGAGATTCAATGAAGAATGGATCAATTCTTTGCTGTCTGTGATAATTTTGGCTCAATAATTAACACAAAGAAAACCCAGGTGCTCCACCAGCCATCACCACACTATCCATACATGAAACCTTTGGTTACAACAAATGGAGAAGTCTTGAATGCTGTGGATAAGTTCGCTTACCTTGGTAATGTACTTTCCAGAGATGTACACATTGACAATGAGGTTGACACACACATTACCAGAACTAGTTCAGTGTTTGGAGAGCTCAGAAGAAAAGTTTGGGAGAGAAGAGGTATTAAATTGATTACCAAACTGAAGGTCTACAGAGCCATTGTGCTGACCTCATTTTTGTATGCCTGTGAAACATGGACAGTCTACCAGCGCCATGCCAGGAAACTGAATTGCTTCCATTTGAACTGTCTTAGGAGGATTCTGAGGATCACCTGGCAGGATACCAGGTACCAGACACTGAAGTCCTTGCTGGAGCTGAACTGTCAAGCACTCAATCTGTACTTAGAGAGACCAACTGAGATGGGCTGACCACATTGTTCAAATGCAAAATGCATGTTTGCCAAAAAGACTATTTTATGGAGAACTCATATGGGGCAGACATTCACATGGTGGTTAGAAGAAACGATGCAAGGACATTTCAAGATCTCTCTCAAGAACTTTCGATTTGATTGTGGGACATGGAAGACACTGACACAAGACTGCTCAAAATGATGTACCCACAGAAGAAAGGGTGTTGTGCTCTATGAGCAAAGCAGAGTTAAGACAGCACAAAGTAAATGTAGAATGAGCAAATTTTGAGTATTCTCCTCAAATATTCACATGGACTATCTGTGCTCAATCTGTGGTAGAGCATTCTGAGCTCATATTGGTCTGATCTGCCACAGTCAGACACACCGAAACTTCACTTTATCATGGTCATGCCATTTTGGTCCTCTTTCAGAACGAAGGATAGCAACCATCAACCAGGTATCATCTATCCAGTGCCATCAGCAAGCATTATATGTAATGAAGACAAGTTAGAAGCATTTCCAACAAGATCAGGGATGAACAAGGAGAGCTATTATCACCACTTTTATTCAATATGGTACTAAAAACATTAGCTTTATCAAGAAGAGAAGAAAAAGAAACTGAACAAATCAGAGTAGGCAAAGAAGAAACTAAACTATCAGTCTTTGTAGATGGTATGATGACATACTTAGATAATCAAGTAAAGGACTACTTGAAAAAATAAATAACTTTAGCAAAGTTTCAGAATAAAAAATGAACTCAAATAAATCATCAACATCTCTGTATATTAGTAACACAGGCCAACAGCAAGAGATAGAAAGAGAAATTGTATTTAAAGTTACAGTAGACATTATAAAACATTTGGGAGTCTTCCTGCCAAAGCAAACCAAGGAAGTATATGAACAAAATTACAAAACAGTTTTCACACAAATAATGTCAGATCTAAATAACTGGAAAAATGCCTGTTGCTCGTGTCTAGGCTGAGGTAATATAGTAAAAATGATAATTCTACCTAAATTAATTTATTTTTTCAGTGCCATAGGAAACTACCAAAAATTATTTTACAGAGCTAGAAAAAATAATAACAAAATTCATCTGGAAGAACAAAAAGTCCAGAATGTCAAGGGAATTAATGAAAAGATATGCAAGGGAAGGTGACCTAGTCGCATCAGATCTAAAACTGCATTATAAAGTAGTAGTCATCAAAATTACTTGATACTGGCTAAGAAATATAGTGGTGGATCAATGCAATAAATTAGGTATACAAGACACAATAGTCAATTATTATAGTAATATTATCAAAATATATGTAGTAACATAACCAAAGTTTCTGGGTTAAGAACTCTCTATTTGACAAAAACTGCTGAAAAAACTGGAAAACAATGTGGCAGAAGCTAGGCATAGACCAACATTTTACACCAGATAGCAAAGTAAAGTCAAAATGGGTACATGATTTAGATAGAAAGACTGATACTATAAGCAAACTGGAAGAGCAAGGAATAGTTTAATTGTCAGATTTATGGAGAATGGAAGAATTTATGACTAAATAAGAGATGGACAACATTATGAAATGCAAAACAGAAAATTTTGATTACAGTAAATTGAAAAAGTTTTGCACAAACAAAGCCAATGCAACGAAGATTAGGAGGGAAGCAGAAAACTGGGAAAGAATTTTTGTAACCATTGTCTGTGATAAAGGCCTCATTTCTACAACATAAAGAGAACTGAGTTGAGTTTATAAGAATATAAGTCATTCCTCAATTTTCTAAATGTTCAAAGGATATGAACAGGCAATTTTCAGAGGAAGAGATTAAAACCATCTACAGTCATATGAAAAAATGTTCTAAATTACTGTTGATTAAAGAAATGCAAGTCAAAACAACTCTGAGATACCACATCCCACGTATCAGATTGGCTAACATGATGAAACAGGAAAATGATGAATGTTGGAGAAAATATGGGAAAATTGGAATGCTAGTGCATTGTTGATGGAGTTGTGGACTGATCCAACCCTTCTGGAGAGAATTTTGGAACTATGCAGAAAGGGCTATAAAAATGTGTATACCCTTTGGACCAGAAATACCACCTCTAGGTCTGTATCCCAAAGTGACCATACAAATAAGAAAAGGATCCACATGTACAAAAATATTTCTATGGACTCTTTTTGTGGTGATTAAAAATTGGAAACTGAGTAGATGGCCATCCACTGGGGAATGGCTGAACAAGTTGTAGCATATGAATGTCATGGAATACTATTGTGCTATAAGAAATGATGAGCAAGTGGATTTCAGAAAAACTTGTAAAGACTTGCATGAACTGATGCTGAGTGAGGTGAGCAGAACCAGGAGTACATTGTCCACAGTTATAGCAACATTGTGTGATGACTGACTTTGATAGATTTTTCTTTTCTGAGCAATGCAAGGATCTAAGGCAACTCCAAAAGACTCATGATGGAAAATGCTATCCACATTCAGGAAAACATCTATGGCATCTGAATGCAAATAGAAGCATATTATTTGCTTTCTCTTTTATTTTGTTTCTTCTTTCTCATGGTTTCTTCCATTGGTTCTAATTCTTCCTTACAATATGACTAATGTGAAAATAGGTTTAATATTATGTTGAGTATATGTTAAGCCTCTATCAATTTACATAATATCTTAGGGTGAGTGGAGAGGAGAGATGGGGAGAAAATTTGGAACTCAAAATCTTATGGAAGTTAACATTGAAAACAAAGAATAGATAAATAAATTAAAAAAGACAAAAAAAGAAATGTCTTCCTTTTTGGTTGATATAAAGATCTACTCACGCATTTCTCCTAATTTTTCCTGATGAGGACAAGCAGAATGAATTCAATTCTTCTTCCCGATCATAGATATTCAAAGATTTGAATCAATCAATCTATCATTTGTAAACTATTAAGCTTTTACCAAGTATGCTATTAGGCAATTAGAAGACAATGGACCAGAGGAAATAGTCCCAGCCCTCAAGGGGATTATGTTCTTTTGTGAGAGACCACAGGCACACATAGAAGGACATACAAAATAGATATATAAGTGCAAGATATATTGAGGGGAAAGAAGGTGGCACCTGGGGACCTGGGGGAGATTATAAAAGACTTTATATAGACAGACACTGAACTCTTGCCTGTAGAGAAACTAGAGATTATCAGAGACAGAGGACAGGATGGAGACTATTCCAGGCATGATGGATGGCCTGTGCAGAATCACGAAGAGGAGATACAATACCATGTGTGAGGAAAAGCAAAGAAAATGTGGCTGGACTATAGAAAGCATAAAGGGGAGTAACATACAATAAGGTTAGAAAGATTGACTGGGGCCTTGTCGTGATGAATTTCAAGTGCCAAACAGAGCAGATTATATTTCAATCCAAATGAAATAAATGGGGAGCCACTGAAATTTATGGAGCAAGGGGAGTGGTGTGGCCAGAACTGTTCATTAGGAAGACCACTTTGGCAGTTGTGTGAAGGACATATTAGAGAAGAGAGTGAATTAAGGCAGGGTGTTCTAAGCTAGGTCTGTCTCAGGGCAGTCCCTTGGTAGGATAGGTATAATACCGGAAGAGATGAGGCACTCATAGGTCATTCAGCACTTCAGGAGAGATTGTTTCTGCAATAGAACTTGGGAACCACCCTCTGTTGGATCCACTACCTAACCAACCCCTTTCTGAGGATATATAACCTCTGTTTGTAACTCCCCTCACTGAACTTCCCTGTCTGAGTAAGATTATGTTGCTCATTCCTTGAACCAGAATAAATGCCTTACCCTATGTCTTGTTCACTTTGTTGATTTGATTTTCATACAGGAATGACAGAAGGTACTTTGGCATTCTTGAAGCCCTTGTGATCTAAGGGAACTCCTTATTATTCAGAGACTTTCTTGGGAAATTCAAGAATTATGCTACATATTTGGGCTAAGGACAGAGTTACTGGCAACTGACTGGGAGGCAATCAATTCATCTTTGCCTGGCATAATAGATGGTAATTTGTTCCTTTTCATGATCCAAGTTTCATTACCTCAGCTGGTTATATCATTCCCACAATTATTATTCTGGCAATGGTTATCTTTTCTATTAATCTTTCTAGGGCTTTGCATGTTTTTATGTCTGCGCGTGTCTCTTGTTGTCTTGTACCTAGGGATTTAGTTCTGTGCTCACCTAACTGTTCAGACAAATGGGAAGGAAGTCCACTTCTTTTCCTGGCTGACAGACTAGAATATGGGCCTGATAAAGAGCTAGAATGAAGGCCAGTGGGATTCTGGGTTTCCTTGGAAACAGACCAGTCACCATGGCAACTGGTAATTGAGATCAACTGACACCACCTTCATGGACATGAAATTCTTTTTCCTAAATCTATAGAACTGGGTCCCTGTCCAGAGACCATGTTGGGATCTGCCCCTCTTTCAGAGATTTTGTTAGCATGCTGCTCTCTCCCATCCCCCCATTAAGGACAACAAAGAGAGAATCCAAGCAAGGAAGCATCCAGATGAATTGAAAGGAGAGGAGAACAGTAGTCCTTAATGCCCTCCCTCAGAACTCCTCCCTAACCAGCCTCCATAGTCCCAGTAGGGATGCAGGAATTGGCCTGTGGACTCCTGCCTGGGGTCCCTATTGCACTCCCCGCATGCTTCAGAGATTTTGCCAAATGTTTTCATCCCTCACCTCCCTTCAATTTGTCAGACACAGATTCTATCCAGTTATTTTAGAAGAATGGGGGGGGGGTAAGGTTGAGGGGCCCTGAAAGAATGATGTATTCTGCCTGGGCACAGTCTTATGTCAGGGATCCCCAAATTTGTAGAGACTCTGTCTAAGTTACCCTCCATATTCTTCCCTCACATTCCAAACAAAAAAAGTCATATATGCTGATTCAGGCATAGAAAGAGAGGAGAAGCAAGGGGGAAAGTGGGCAGGGAACCATGCTTTCTGACTCCAAATAATAAAAATAGAGGCTTTTCCATTATGTCACAGTGAATGAGTGGAATTTACAGGTCAGTGGTAGAGGGACTTGGGGGTGAAGGAGTGGGCACTTTTTGTGTCTTTAAAATTACCCTTCACAGACAGACAATCTGATGAATTCAGGGTCCACAAAGGTGGAGTCAGCTGTTCTCAATTACCGGTTGCCATGGTCACTAGTCTATTTCCAAGGTAACCTCAATCCTGCTTTTCCTCTTGCTATGTCCTTGTCAGGCCTTTAAAAACCCCCAGCCAAGAGGTGACATGCACACATAGCTATATATGCACATGGAGAGAGAGAGACAGAGACAGGATCACACACAGAGACATACAGGTAATGAAAGAGACAGAGAGAAGGAAAGAGACTGATATGGAGAGCCAGGGACAAAAGGTGGGGAGAGAGATTGATAGAGAAGCTGACTGCAGAAAAGCATGTATGAGTCGTTATGTCAACTGGGTGGGGTGACAGGACATGAGTCAGGAGAAGGAACAAATGTGCCACCCGTCACAGCAGTCAAAGATTCACCGACAGCCTCCCAGCTTGCGATCTATGGCAATGAGGGAAGAGTTCCTTGCCTTGCTTTGCCCACCCCCCCCCCCCATGTGTCTGGCCCTCACATGCGTGTCTTCTTTTTATCCATCCTTGGTTACTGTTTGTCTCTCACTGGCCTCCCACATATCACCTGTCCTCTCTTGTCTGTGTCCATGTCCAGCCCCTATGTGTCTTCTGCTTGGTTTCAGTCAGACTCCCATGTGGCTGGCCCCAGGACCCACAGGTTTGTCCTCTTGTTCTTGTTTTTCTGTCTCTGGCCACTGTGTCCTTGAACTAAGTGATGGCTCTCTCACTCCACGGGCATACAAACACTTTCCTTCTTCCCTTCCTGCCGTTCTTAGGTCCATAGGTAAATTTATGTTTGATACATAACTGATGGGATGAATGGAAAGTAGTTTGGCAATAATTTGTTAGAAGATCAACACCTTACACCACATATCACATCAAATTACAAATCAATGCAGGAATTAAATATAAAAGGGCACATCATTAGCAAATTAGAGGAACAAGGAGGAAATTATTTTCACATCTACGGATAAGAGAAGAGGTTATGACAGAACCCATATAGAGGGTCATGGAAAGTAAAAGGGATAATTCTGCCTCTATAAAATTGAAGTATTTCTGCGCAAATAAATCTAATGTAGTTAAATTGGAGGGCTAACAGTTAATTGAGGGAAAACATCTTTGTAGTAAAGTTCTGTAATTCATCTTCCTTATATAAGGAACTGATTTCAATTTCAGACATTAAGAGCCATGCTCTAAAAGGTCAAAGAATCATATGACAAAATGTTCTTAATCACTAAGGATCAGAGAATTGCAAATTAAAGCAATTTTTTCCTTTCAGTCTGTAAATCATAGAGATCCACAAATAAACAGACAATTCCCTTTCTGTTTAACAGCAACATGCAGGGAAATTCCCCTTTCATCAGGTGCTCGTTGAAACCAGAGCAAAAATAAATAAACAACTAAATTAAACATCACCAAAGAAAAAAAGATGATGGGGAGAAGGGGAAGAGAAGCTTTCATAAACTGTCTTTTCTTTCCCTATCCCCAAGTCTATGTCAGGTCAAAGGAAACTTGCTACTGTTACCTCTCTAGTGACTTCCCGGTGCCTCATTTCATTCCACCTGGTGCTCAAGCCTCCTTGAACAGCTTGGCACAAGAGAGAAATCTGCTCAGACTTTTGGATTGACTGACATTGTCCAAAGGAAAGCTCCTCTTGACTGTCAAGGGTCAAAATTTTATAGTATGGTAGTCATCAAGAAGATAAATGACAACAACAGCTGCATACATGAAAAAATTGAGAGAGTTGGGAATGCCATTCTTATGCTCAAAAAATTTGAGCAAGTGCAGAGTTGACAATCAACAAAATTGGACAGTTTCTTGTTTATTGTAAGTTAATTCATTTTGTAATAAACATCACGTGTGGGGCATCTAATGTTAGGTTTCATGGAGAAGTGGCGGGGAATAAGACAGAAGAAGAGCAAAGTTGAAGGGGAGCAGCATCAACTTTCTTTAGCAGCCACCAAGCTAATCTCCCTGGATATTTCTGGGTCCCCATTCACTCCCCTCTCTGTCACCCTCTGCTGGTGTGTCAGACCACTGCTATATCTGGCCATAAAACACTTTCCCTCTTCAATATTTTCATTAAATTTCACTTTTTACAATCAGCAAATATGCATAGTCAAATAAAAGAAATTTCTCCATTGTCCACGTCCTAAATTGGAGGCTTGCTTCTGCCCATTTAGACCACTGTATAGTACCTTCCCGCCAGTCCCTCAGGCTCACAAGTTAGTAGCCATCCTGTGTTCCTATTTCCCACACTCCATATCCAAGATCCGTCAATTCTACCTTTGATGAATATGTCTCCTTCTCTCCTTTGAAGCTGTCATCACCCTAAGGCAAGCCCTTGTCACCTCATGCCTGGACTGCTGCAGGATCTGCCTGCCTCAAGTCTCTCCCCACTCTTTTCCATCCTCCATTCAGCCATTGAAGTGATTTGTCTAAAATGTAGGTCCTATATTGTTATTCCACTATTCAATAACCTCCAGCAAATACAAAATGCTCTGTTTGGCATTCAAAGACCTTCATTACTTCACCCCCTCCTACCTCTTCAATCTTATTTTACCTTATCCCCTGGGCAGCTGGTGATGCAGTGTAGGAGTCAGGAGGACTTGAGTTCAAATCTCACCTCAGACACTTGGCACTCACTAGCTGTGTGACCTTGGGTAAGTCACTTAACCCCAATTGCCTCATCCTGGGTCATCTCCAGTCATCCTGATGAATATCTGGTCACTGGATTCAGATGGTTCTGGAGAAGTGAGGCTGGTGACCTGCACAGCCCTCCCTCACTTAAAACAAAGTCAAGTGCAAGTCATATCATTATTTCTCTAATGGCATGGTCTTCTTTGGCAACAAAGGACGAACACACACATACACCTTATCCCCTAACATATACTCTTCAATCCAGTAATACTGGCCTCCTAGTTGTTCTGGGAATGTGACACTCCATCGTTCAGCTCTGAGCATTTTCTCTGGCAGACTGGGTGAAGGAGTAATCAGAATGCATGCCATCTCGGGGTGTGGGGAAGGAGAAAGATGTGGAGAAAATCTGGAACTCAAATACTTGTGGAAATGAATGTTGAAAACTAAAAATAAATATATAAATTTAAATTAAAAAAAAAAAGTAAAATGAGGAGGTTGGACTAGATGATCTCAAAAGGTCCCTTCCCGTTCTAAATTGATGGTTTTGTGACTCAATAATCTAGACCACTGGAGTTTTGAAGGCCTAGTTTAAATTTATCTTCAGTTAGGCTTCGTTGGCCCTGGTAAATTTTTGTCAGGTTCTCCTACCTTGCTTTTACCATTCCTTCACTCTATATACTTCTATATAATTAGATGGTTGGTTTAAGGAAATGATGACCATCAATTGCCCTTTGGATTTTCTCACAATCCCTGTGACTGTAGACCAGAACACTCTTTGATGACCACCCATACCCTTGTATATGATGTCTCCCTCTTTCAGAATATAACCTTCTCAAAAGCAAGAAATTTCTTGCCTTTTCTATCCCTGGAACTTAGCACAATGCCTGATACACTATAATTGCTTAATAAGTGCATGTGCATTCATTCATTTGAATGCTAACTCTTATTGCTCAAGGCCAAACTCTGACTTTCTCTCTTTTCTATCCTCTGTAGAAATTATAGTTTGCTGATTTCAATCCCAGCAAAATTCTAGAATGGATTATTAAATGAATGGTTTATGAAAAATTACCACTCATAGCAATACCATCCACTTTGATCTCCATTCCACGAATTGTTTGGGTTTGCACATTCACCTCTACTCAATAACCAGGTCTCCCAAACAACCTCACTTGAGGATTCCAATTCCCAAATCCGAGGATCTTGCCATAATGCAAAAACAGCTCATTATCCTTCAGAACTGTAGTGCTGAGTCAGCTTTCTGGGGCTGGGGACTGTACTTTAGGAAATGAAGATGTTCAGGTTCTTCAACATGTCCCATCTAGACTTCCCATATTTACGCTACCACATCCACCATTTCCCCTGCTTTCCAGTTTCTGTTCAAAGCTACCACCATTTCTTCTCGTCACCAGACTTGAAACCTAAGCATCATCTTTGACTTGGATTCCTCCTTCCCCTTTGTCTTCGTTCCCCACTCTAGCAGCTTCCAGTTGCTGTTAAGGCTCCTTCCAGTGTCTCCATGCCCCTACAGCCACCATCTTAGTTCAATTCTTCATTACCTCCTGTTGGCCTATTACAAAGTTTATAATCACTTGATTATTTCGTTTGATAGTCTCAGAAAACTTATGAGGTATGTAGGTAAAGACTATTGTTATTTGGGAAGGTGAGGGATCCAGATGTGTGATTACATCATATGGATACTCCTGCCCACTAATACAGATCAGCAAACTTAACAGTTTTTAAGAGTTGCCCGGAATCCTTAGGAGCTAATTGACTTGCAACTGGTAGATGGAACTTATTAGAGGAAGGACCTGAATCTAGGTCTTTTGACCCTAAGGCTGGTCCTTTCTCTCTATAGGTATGATATCAGTTTTTACAGATGAGGATACTGAGGCTAATGAAAGTTAAGTATCTTGTCTTTGATCACACAACTACTAAATTTTGCAGGTTGGATTCAAATGTGACTCTTCTGATTCCAAGTTCAGTGCTCTTTTTACTATCACACTGTGCTGCTTCCCCTACATTACTGGCTTCTGTTCTCTACATCTCAACCTTATGGAACCTTTTTCATTTGTCAATGTCTAATTCACAGACCATTTCATCTGTTAAGGTTTCCCTGATTTTGCCTCTCCTTATCAGAAATCTCCAAATGATCTGTCCTTGCCGAGACCTTTCACAGTACTTTTTACCTTTTCTATATACTTACCATACTGCAATTTTCATTACAATTATTTATGTTCTTGTTTCACGTCTCCTGATGAATTATAGGTTGCTTTTGGATAAGAACTATGTCATGTGCATCTTTGTATCCTTAGCAGGATGGATACCTAGCAGGACACCTTGCATGAAGTAGGCATTAAATAAACGTTTGTTGAATTTACTTGTGGTGATTACAGATTTCATCTGGTATAATTTCCTAGTTTTCTTTCTTTAAAAATTTAATTAATTTGTTTGTTTTCAATTTTCAACAACCACTTCCATAAGTCTTAAATTTTCTCCCCCTCCATCTCCACTCCCTCTCTCTCCCTTACCTCCCTGAGACGGCATGCAGTCTTATATGGGTTCTACAATACGTTCTTATTAAACTCATTTTCACATTGGTCATGTTGCACAGAAGAATTAAAACGAATGGGAGAAACCATGAGAAAAAGACAACATAACACAAGAGAAAATTCATTCTGAGTTCTGATCCCGTAGTTCTTTCTCTGAATGTGGATGGCATTTTGCCTCAAGAGTCCTTTGGGGATGTTTTAGGTCCTTACATTGCTGTGAAATTTCCTAATTTTCTAGGTGAGGAAACTGAGTCTAAGAGAAGGGGAAGCAACTTTCCTGAGGCCACTCAGCTAATTAGTGATAGAGTTAACACTAAATCTCAGATCTTAATTTCTGATACTTTTTCCTACTATATTATACTGCCTCCCTGTAGCATAAGCAAAGTTAAAAAGTTTAGGCTCTAAAACAACAGTGGGAAGATATTTAAAATAATTTACATTGTCTCGGTCTGCTTGAATAAGCAGGAGATAGACCACAGATAAAATAGTTAGAGTGAGTGGACAAAGAATCCTCCCGATGAAAACTTAGGAGGAAGGGTTAAAAAAGAAATGTTATTATTTTGTGCTGAAATTTATTAAAATGCAAATCATAACCAAGCAAGCTTAGTCATTTATGTTGATGTTCAATGCTAAGTTTTAAAAAAATAATGAAATCAAGTGCATAAAACAAAGGGTGGCATAGACTTTTTAGGAGAGTGTCAGGTAGGTTAAAGCCTAGAATGATCCGAAGCTAGTTAAAAATGCAAAAAATAAAAGTTCTTCTCCACGAGAAAATTTTAATACACTTAGGAAAAAGCAGAACAATTCAATCCTTATTTTGCTTTGCTCTCCTCCATAAGAGAACTGACCAATAAAATGGGAAAGCACAAACAAAAGTGTAGATATGTTGGTAAGGAGAAGACAACCGAAGGAAAGGTGGGCCAAATAATGCTTTTTATTTATCACATTTCTGCCTTCCAATAACTTCCATTTTAAATAAGAGAAGGAGCCTAGGATGAGATAATTATGTACGGATATCTTTTACTAATATTTTCACCTCTTACCTCATTTGAGCCTCACAAGTTCCCTGAGGCTAAAGGGGGCAGGTACCCTTATTTTATGATGAGGAAGCTACAGGGAAATGAAGTGACTTTTCTCATGAGGGTCCTGCTCAATTAGTGACAGTGCTTATTAGAAGAAACCTAGTCTGTCTCTCAATGATGGGCTTCTGTCCCCACATCTGACAGCTTTCCTCTTTAAACGCATTAGTCATACTCACCTATCTTTTATTCTTCTGCTTCCCTTTGGCCAATCATCCTGGAATGTGGGCTGAATCCCAGTCAATGGAACCACAATAGAACTATTGACGTGAAAGCCACCTCTACTCCAGAAAAACTTGTAGATTTGCTTATTCCATTACCATGATTTCACCCTGTATTACAGCATAATATCTAAGTGTCAAAGAAGTTGTTTTAAATGTATTTTCAACGAGGATGATCTATAGAAAGATTAATGAAGAATGTGTTTCATGTTTTTTTTTAAAGCACCTGCCAGGTCAGAAAGAGTGTTATATAGCGTCAACCTGCTATCTCTTTGGCACAGAATGTCTTTTCCTCATGCCTAAAATGCACTCTTTCCTTATCTCTGCATCTTAGAATCCCTCACTTCCTTCAAAGCTCAGTTCAGTTTTTTTTTTACATGTTCTTATTTTTATTATCATAGTTATTTGGGAAAAATTACATTTGAAGATAAGATATTTCTATGGAGATGAGGTATTTTTTTGCTCCTGTAATTTAAAATAAATTCCTCTTTCCCTCTTATTTAAGAAAAAGAAGAAATGTCTTCTTTTCTCCTTCCTTTCTTCTTTTAATTTTTTCTTTCATATTCTTTCTCTTTTTCTATTTCCGTTTCTTCCACTTTTTTTTGGCGACTTCTCAGTAATCTGAAATGGATGAGATGTTAGCAAATTAACAGATGTCTTGACTGTCATTCTGATCATCCACACACAGTGAAGATTGAAACCTCTGGGGATGCTTATCTGGCAGTTAAAACATTTCTAGACACTTAAATACATAAACACTTGATTTGCTGAGAGGTACCAATTGACCTTTCTTTGTAGAATATCTTGAAATATCTAAGTATTAATTATGCTACTTAAAAAGGCAACAACAGTTCTGTGATTTTTCATTGTTTCCCAAGAAAATGTGATTTTTGAGCTCTATAAGATGTATTGAAGATAAAGCATATGATCACATATTGTACACATATACAAAAGCAAATAATAAATCCATCTTCACAAAGAAAACTTATTTTGTATTTCTCCTGGGTTCTGAGAAATATACGAATGTTTTTTTCTTTAAACTAATTTATTTAATTTTAGTTTTCAACATTCACTTCTATAAACTTTTGAGTTTTAAATTTTTCCATTTCCCTCCCCTGCAATCTGATAAAGCCTCTACATATACATTCTTTATATGAATGTTTTTAAGAAATTTTTGGTCTAAAATATACACAGTCCTGTATAGAGAAAGGATGTTCAAATGCAATCTGCTAAGGCAGGGCATCCTGGATTAACTGTGTGTTATCTTGGAATAAAGTTATGCTTTTAAAAGATAGTAAGGAAGAGAAAATAACTACAGAAACAGAAAAGACCAAGATCAGATGAGATTCCTGTATCTACCCTACATCTAATTCGTACCAGACTTTGCAGCTTTTCACCCACGCAAAGACAAATAGACCCAGGACACCTGCTTTATGCACAGGGCTCAAAACTAAGAGCAAGTATGCTGAGGGCAGGGCAGCTCTCTCATACCACTTTTAGGACAGGATTCCCAATGGCGAAAATAGGGAGTAATAGCCCAGGGGCATTTCTCATCATGCTGAGGAAAAGGTGTATTGGGACCAAAATGGCATGTTCCTTTTTCCTCGAACACCAAGTAGTGAGTGGCATTGGTTTCATGCTCACAAGAGAGCATAGGAGTCTATAGGGCAGAGGTAAGAAAGGTAAAAAAGGAAAGAGAGAAGGAAAAGAAATCAGTTTAGGGAAATGTCTTGTTCTCAAGCTTACCATTTTTTCCCCCTGACTTCCTACTTTCCACCGAACCCATCTATCAAGTACTAAGTTTGATCCCCTCCTGTTGCATCCTGGGCCATCTCCAGTCGTCCTGATGATTATCTGGTCACTGGACTCAGATGGCTCTGGAGGAGAAAATGAGGCTGGTGACCTTGCACAGCCCTCCTTCACTCAAATCGAAGTCAACTTCAAGTCATGTCATCATCTCGATGTCATGGTCCTCTTCAAGACAAAGGACAAATACAAGTTTGCCCCCTAAAGGAAAGTACTAGATCCCTGCCTGATCCTCTAATCTACCACCAATGTCTCCTTGGTAGGACTAGTAATGGCATAATGATACTGAAAGAGATATTGACTGGTCATGCCAGAATGCAAGTGCCAGACTGTACAGAGGAAGAGATGTTACCATTCCTTTCCTTCATACACCCACACAATTTTCTGGTTTCTTCCACCTTCCTAGTTAACCTGGGCCCTCCTCCCTTCTAGCTCCAACTCTAACCCTACCAGATTTCCATAATCTTATGAACTGAATTTCTATATCCTTTTCTTACCTTACTGACCTTGCTATTTATATGGCCACTGGGGTCCTTTCCAACTCAGAAATCCTATGATCTGATCCCATAGTCAGCCTACCCTGCCTTAACCTCCTTCCTATTTCCTTCTATTTTCCAATGGTCCACCTGGTCCTCAGTCCCTTCTTTGAATCCCAGGTCCCAATCATTCCTTCATTGCTAAGCCTGGTCTCACCACAGATGGGCCTCTAGGACCCAGTCCAGACTCTTGTAGAAAGGCCTGGAGTTGTAATAGCTTGTCCAGTATTGATCCTCTCAGCATAAGTGAAGAAATCTCCACTCAGCATAGGAAAACCTGAAGTCTGAGCACCAAGTCTTCACCCCTGTCTTCTTCTACAGAGCATTAAAATATATAGGATGGTAAACTAGGCCTCTGTGGACATGTAATCCCAGCTCCCAAAAGTATCATAGGTAGCAGAGGTCCATAGGAATTCTAGATACCAAAGATGGCTACCGTTAGGGAAGGTTAGCTTTTCCATTTTAGATAGACCAACTTAACTTAACTCACGAGAGTATTTGGGTATTTTGATATAAACTGGAAAACCTGCAACGTGTAATGCCTTCTTTTTGAGTCAATAGTAGGGATGCTTTCCCTAACAGGGCTATAGCAGTGCTAACTATGGGACTCGGGAACTTATTGCCTCGAGGCCACATGTAGCCCTCTAAGTCCTCAAATGGGGTCCTTTGATTGAATCCAAACTTCATAGAACAAATCTTCTTAATAAAAGGATTTGTTCTGTAAAACTAGGACTCAGTCAAAAGGCCATAATGAAGTACATAGGAGGCCACATGTGGCCTCGAGATCACAGGTTCTCCATCTCTTTGAACTAATCCAAACCTTGTATTCTCCAAATCAATCCTAACTCTCAGCTTTTAGCTGTAGCCATCACACCTGCACATGGAAGAACTGGGCATCCAATTCTTGAGGTTTATCATAACAGAAGTCATCACCAAGTGGCACCAGTAATTCATTGCTTTGAAACAGATTGAATTTCTCTTGGTGTTGGTCCAGAAGCAGGGCTGCCCTGGGGAAGACAAAGATAATGCTGTATAGGGCTAAGCACGGTCCCATAGTATAAGAGGAAAGACAAGGAGACTTGGGAGGTTACACCTGGAGGAATAATGGAATCACCAATGGATGAGTTACAGGAATCCTAAAATAAAAAACTGAATGGCTGTTCAATTTGCTACAATCTAAAACAGAAGTTCTTAACTTTTGTTTGTCTTGGATCGCTTTTTCAATCTGGTGAAGTCTAGGTACCCCTTCTCAGAATAATTGTTTTAACTACATAAAATAAAGCATATAGGCTTACAAAGGAAATCAATTGCATTGAAATAAAGCTATAAAAATATATTTTTTAAAAACAAGTTCATAGAGTTCAGGTTAAAAACACTTATTCTAGTGGTTGTTCTAGTTCTTGCACAAACCACTTGGGTTTGAGTTTGGACCAGTTCCAGTAAGCTTCCTCAAGAGGTCTAATTCCATTAAAAATTACCCTGGTCCCAAAGTTTTCCACTTCTATTTCCAAAGAAATCCATTGTAGGACTCCAGTCATAGAATAAATAAAACCCCTAGTTTTGTTGAACACTAAGGACCCAATGATACAGATTCCAAAAGAGGAGGTTCAAAATAGTTAGAAATTTATGATTTATAAGGAAGTATAACAGCTCTGGAAATGTTTTGACTCAGAGTTTTTCAGGAGGCTCTGCCTTTTTTTATTTTGCACTGTGAGTTAGTAATTTTATTATTATATTTAAAAATATATAACTCATTTATTTTTCAGTTCTCAACTTTCACTCCCACAGGAATTTGAATTCAAATTTTTCTCCTCATCTCTCCTCACCACCCACCCCTTGACAACATGCACCCCATTCATCCCTTCCTTCAGTCTGTCCTCCCTTCTATTACCCTCCCTTTCTTCCATACCTCTCCCTTCTATTTTCCTGCAGGATAAAATAGAGTTCATTGCCTGTACATCTTATTTTCCAGTTGCATGCTAAAGCAATTTTTAACGTTCATCATTTAAGCTTTGAGTTCCATATTCTCTCCCTCCCTCCTTCCCATCCACCCTCATTGAGAAAACAAGCAATTCAATACAGATCCTACATGTGTAGCTATGGAAAACACTTCCGTAATAGTTATGTTGTGAAAGACTAATCACATTTCCCTCTGTCCTATCCTGCTCTTCATTTATTCCATTCTCTCCCTTGACCTGTCCTCCCACAATAATGTTTGATTCTGATTATGCCTTTCCTCATATTGCTTTTCCTTCTACTATCTTCCCTCTCCTATTCCCTTCCTCCCTGCCTTCCTGCAGAGCAAAATAGATTTCCATATCCAAC
The DNA here is from genome assembly GCF_028372415.1 of Notamacropus eugenii. Taxonomy (NCBI): domain Eukaryota; kingdom Metazoa; phylum Chordata; class Mammalia; order Diprotodontia; family Macropodidae; genus Notamacropus; species Notamacropus eugenii. Next base: position 9,436,164 of record NC_092879.1, on the reverse strand, counting down.
TGAGTGTGTTATTTCCTCCTTAAGCCAAACCCCATGAGAGTAAGGCTCACTTATTTCCTTTCATCTCTTCCCGCTTTGCCTCCATTGTAAAAGCTTTCTTGCCTCTTTTGTGTGAGACGATTTGCTACGTTCTACCTCTATATAGTCTATGTACATATTCTGTCTAACTACCCAAATACTGAAAAAAGGTTTCATGGGTTACAAATAACATCTTTCCAAGTAGGAATGTAAACAATTCAACTTTAATGAGTTCCTTAAGGCTTCTCTTTCCTGTTTACCTTTTCATGTATCTCTTGATTCTTGTATTGGAAAGCAAAATTTTCTATTCAGCTCTGGTATTTTCAACAAGAATGCTCGGAAGTCCTCTATTTCATTGAAATTCCATTTTCCCCTGAAATATTATACTCAGTTTTGCTGGTTAGGTGATTCTTGGTTTTAATTCCAGCTCCTTTGACTTCTGGAATATCATATTTGAAGGCCTTCGATTCTTTAGTGTAGAAGCTGCTAACTCCTGTGTTATCCTGATTGTGTTTCCACAATACTTGAATTGTTTCTTTTTGGCTGCTTGTAATATTTTCTCCTTGACCTGGGAACTCTGGGATTTGGCTACAATATTCCTAGGAGTTTTCCTTTTGAGATCTCTTTCAGGAGACTCTCTGGTTCAAGAATATCAGGGCAGTTTTCCTTGATAATTTCTTGGAAGATGATGTCTAGGCTCTTTTTTATCATAGTTTTCAGATAGACTAATAATTTTTAAAGTATCTCTTCTGGATCTGCTTTACAAGTCAATTGCTTTTCCAGTGAGATATTTCTCATCGTCTTCTATTTTTTTCATTCCTTTGGTTTTGCTTTATAATTTCTTGGATTCTCATAAAGTCATTAGCTTCCACTTGTTCTATTCTAATTTTTAAAGAACTATTTTCTTCGGTGAACTTTTGGACCTCCTTTTCCATTTGGCTAATTCTGCTTTTTAAAACATTCTTCTCCTCATTGACTTTTTGGATCTCTTTTGCCAGTTGAGTTAGCCTATTTTTAAAGGTGTTATTTTGTTCAGCATTTTTTAGGTCTCCTTTAACAAGCTGTTGACTCTCTTTTCATGACTTTCTTGCATCACTCTCATTTCTCTTCTCATTCTTGACCTAGGACATCATAGATGGACATCGTGCCCATGCTAACTAATTGGCAGAGTCTGTTTCTCAGTGCAATACATTCAGGTACTTCTCTTTATTTAGTCATTCCTTTATATACATCTACTTTGATTCCAATTCTTAGCTGGTACAAAAAGTTCTGTTATAAATATTTTGAAGAAAATGGAGACCTCCCCTCTCAATGACTTTTTTGGGGCATAATCCCAGTACTGGAGTCTTTGTTTTCAAGGGGATGATCATTTTTTGTTACTTTCTTTGCAGAATTCCAAATTTCTTTCCAAAATGATTGTGCCATTTCATTTTCCCCAACAATGAATTAGTGTGCCTGTTTTCCCACACATCCTCCAAGTTTGTTGCCATTTTCATCATTTCCAATTTGTAGAGAGTAAAGTGAAACCACATGGTTGTTTGGATATGCATTTCTCTCACTATTAATGATTTGGACATTCTTTATCCATGTGATTGTGAATACTTTGCAGTTCTTTTTTTGAGAACCATTTGTTCATATACTTTGATCATTTAACAATAAAAGAATGACTATCTATCTATCTGTCTGTCTGTCTGTCTGATTATAGACATATAGATATGTGCATATATGTATATATATATTTCTACAACTCATTTATATATCTTGAATATTAAACTCTTCTCAGAGGAATTTGGTACAAAGAATTTTCCCCATTCAACCATGTCCCTTCTTATCCAAGATACATTAATTTGTTTGTACAAAAGATTTTCAGTTTAAAGTCATCAAAGTTACAAATTTTATCTTTTGTAATTGACTCTATCACTTGTTTGGTTAAGAATATATTTCCTACCCATATATATTCTGATTTTTTTTAATAGTATGGTCTTTTATATTAGGAGAAACTTCTCTTTCCGAGGTTACTAATGATCTCTTAGTTGCCAAACCCAATGACCTTTTCTCAATCCTGATTCTTCCTGATCTCTCTGCAGCCTTCATTTCACTTAAAATTCTTCTGGGGGCTACTATGTCTAAAATCCTTTAACACTTTCTTTGAAAAATTAGACATTCTTATCTGAAAGTCTGCTTTGTCTCACTAATTATTGAAATGTACAACCCCAAAATCCAGTACCATTTAGAAGACTACATAAAATTTGAACTCTAGTTTATCCAGAAATTTAGTCATTTGTTATATTTAAATCTTTCTGCTATATTAATTCAAAACTGAGAGGAATATCGAAGTCTTTTGGCCCTGTTGTGTTACTGTGTATGTCTTCTAGCTCAGTTAAAGTTTCCTTTATAAGTCTGGATGCTAAGGTATTTGAAACAAAGAAGTTTATCATTGACATTGGTTTGTTGTCTATGGTTTCTTTCAATATGAAATAATTTCCTTTTAATATTTTTGCAGCTTTTGAATGAATAATTTTGCTTTTTCATATACCATGATTATAACTAGTGCTTTTGGGGTTCACTTGATCCAGGGTTAATTTCTTCTAGCCCTTGATTTTTAGTTTGTTTATATCTTTGTTTTTTAGTGTGTTTTTTTTGTAAGCAATGGATTGTAGGTTTTTTTCTTACTCAATATCATTTAAAAAATTGTTTAATTGTTTAATACATTCACATTTAAAGTTATGAATTGAGTTTATAATTTTCTCCATTTGTCCCTACTGTTAAGTTTTTCCATTATTATTTTCCCTCTTTTGCTGTAAACATAGAATTTTATTCTTTGGTTGCTTCAACGTATTCTTTCTTTCAGAGGTGACCATATTGCCACTAGGTCTCTTACTCTTATCCTCAATCCTCCCTTCATTTGTTGACCCCATGTTTTTAAGATTTCATTTGTTAGTTCCTTTTTATTTCCTGCTATCATCTGGTTTTATAATTTCCCCCTCCCTTTTTCTCTCAGTAAAATAGTTTCAGTTCCCTTTGCTGTCCTGCTGTCCATTAGTTGTTAAATTTTCTCCTTTTTTGAACTCCTTAACGAAGGGCATTTATTTCACTCTCTTTAATATCTACCTTCTCTTTCTGTCTAATATAGACCTCATTCTCTGGTTTGCAATCTTCACAGTGATGCAGTGTCTGTTCTCTGCAATCTCTTTGACTGCATTCAAATGCAAAGAAAACTTCAAGGGGACTTGTTCTAAACTCTCCTCTCTAGGTAGGTTCTACTACTACTACCTTGTAGAGCTTCACCCACAGATTCCCTTTTAGCACTATCCCTCACTCCCAGAACAATGTCAATTCCTGCAGAAATCAGAGAAAATACTCCCCCATGCTAGTTCCCCATCCCCACAACAGCACTGGTTATGGAGTCTATCACTATGTCCTCTCCCGTTTACTTTCTTTTTCCCAATTTGCCTCAAAAATCTCCTCCCTGAGTACATGCCCTTCCACTTTTCCCAGGTGCCAGTTGGCCCCTTCTTCCCATTTCCAAAGTAAGATGAGTGTTCTTTTCAAACACCAAATTCCTTAGATCACACTAAGCACAACGTTCTTATCTGTATTCACAACATATCTGTCTTCATCTAGAGGAGAATTCATCCATTGAACCCCCTCCAACTACCAACACATGGCTTCCTTCCTTCCCCTTTCCCACTTTTCATTCTTTTCCCCATTTTCTTCACCCACTTCACTGCAGGGTCTTGTTTTCTTGAGACCACAGGCTGTAAAGCTTCTGTCATAGCTAGCTCTCAATTTGACGTGGACACATCACACACTCCCTTCTATTCTCCTCAAAATTCTCCCCTTTCATGTACTCCCATGTTTTGTTATGTAGTCCTGTAAAAACATTGATTCAACTATAGGCAAGATGTGTTCCAGTCTGTGCATAATGCTCCCGGTGCACCTCTTCACTGCTCCCCCAACAGACTTTCATCTTCACTCTGACTCCTTCTGTACATTCAGAAAGAAGCATCTTACTGGTATCTCTGCTATCCCTCTGTTAATGTTTCTGTCCTTGAATGCTACATGTATTCACCCCTCCTGTGTTTTTCTTCTCTGAGGTACATAAGAAGCAAATAATTTCTTCAGGTCTAGCTTTAGGTCTAAGAAGTTTCAATTGCCTCTTTTTTATTGAGCATATATATTCTGCATTTATGGTCAAGCTCAGATTTGGAGTATATGTCTGCAGTCTGAGCTCCATTGTTCTTTGGGATTTAATATTCCATTTCCTCATGCATTTTTTGGTGGGTGCAGAATAGCCTTGTGTTATTCAAATCTTATTTCCTAACTATTTGAAATTATTTCTTCTTATCAATTGAAGAACTTTTTTTTTTCTGTACTGGATAACTAAATTTAAGCACTATGTGTTTTCCAGTTTGCAGCTTTGGATTGTTTTCTGGAAGTGATCTGTGAATTTTTTCAACTGATATTTCATTTTTTTGTATGTGTGTTCAGAAGTTCTAGGAGGTTCTCTTGTGTTCTTCTTTTCTTCTTGTTCTTGTTGGTATTGCTGGAGCTGCTACTGCTATTGTTCTTCTTCTTTTGCAGGTAATCAGGGTTAAGTGATTTGCCCAAGGCCACACAGCTAAGAAGTGTCTGAAGTCATCTTGTGTTACTTCCTGTATTATGGTATTCAGATATTTTGTCTTGTGGTCTTTTGGGAGACTTATCATCATTAAGCTGTCTTTACACATCCTGTCTTGGACATCAATATATTTGTTGCATAGTGAGCGTTTTTATAGTGTTATTTTTTTGTTTTCTTCTAGAATGAAATTTTCCTTCTCTTCTGTGTATTTACATTCCCAATTTATTTTACTATCTTTTATACTAATCACTTAACCTGTCCCAGGCACTATTCTGGGCTCTGGGGATATAAATACAGTGAATAAAACAATCCCTGCTCACAAAATGCAATTCATACTACTTTGGGGAGTTGCTATGTCTGACCTTCAACACTGAGAAGCCATTACAGAAATGTATGCCATAGGACTTCTGGGAGCCAAGAGGGTAGAATAAGCAGAAAATCACCTTAACTCTTCCATATTTACAGCCAAACAACCGTAAAATAATGTCCCAAAATGAATTCTAGAACAGCAGAATCACCAAAAAGGTGGGATGAAACAATCTTTTAGTTCAAGAAACTTGGAAGGTCGGCAGGAAAGGTCTGACAGTACAGATCAGAAAGAATCCTGACAAGCCAGCATCAAGCCTTGTCTCAACAAACCAGCAGGAGGTCCTGAGCCTCAGTGTGGTGGAACAGTCAAAAGCCAACACCAGGACTCCCTGCATGCCTCAGCATAGCCATGGGAATAGGCAGACGCCAGCTGTGGACACTGCCATGTGCTTTAACCTAGCCCCCAGCAGACAGGTAGATGTCAACACTGGGATACCACATGTGCCTAGGCAAATGGGCAGACACCAGCACCAGGACCCTTCACATAACCCAGAATAACCAGGTGAACAGGCAACCAGGCACCAGTGTCAGGACCCACCATGGGCCTCAGCAAATGGCAGACTCCGGTTCCAAGACCATCATGTGCTTCAGTGTAGGCCCTGGAAAACAGGAAGATGACAAAACAAGGACACCCTATAGGCCTCACCACATGACAGGCACCAGTATTAGGACCCCAGCTCAGCACTAGGTAAGTTTCTAGACCTGTACAGCCTTCAGCAGCTCCACTTTACCCTCTCAGTGCAGCACCAGACAGAGGGTCTCCCAGGGGTCTCAGGGCAACATCAGTGAAGCACCAGGTAAACATCCAGGACCTGTAGCCCCTGACACAAGAAGCTCAGAGAAGTACCCCCTTCGACCTCAGGAGCAGAGCTCAAATTTAAAAGTAAGAAAAAAGGATGGAAAAGATGAGGGAAAATGACAAGAAAAAAAGATTCTGACCATAGCAAGTTACTATGGCAACAGGGAAGAACAAGACACAAATTTAGAAGAGGACAAAGATGTCAAAACATTTGTGGGCAAAATCTCCAAGAAAAATGTTAATTTGTCTCAATCCCAAAAAGAATTCATGCAAGAACTCAAAAAGGAGCTTAAAAACCAAATAAGAGAGGTTGAAGAAAAAATGAGAAAAGAAATGAGAGTGATATAAGAGAATTATGAAAAAAAAAGTCTCAACAACTTGGAAAAAGAAATTCTTAAAAAGTACAAAAATGGAAAAGGACACGCAAAAACTAACTAAAAAAACAATTCTTTAAAAATTAAAATTGGGACAATGGAAGCTAATAACTCTAATGACACATCAAGAATCACTCAAGCAAAATCAAAAGAATGGGAAAAAAACAGAAGAAAATGTAAACTACTTCACTGGAAAAACAAAACTGTTGTGGAAAGTATATACAAGAGACATAATGTCAAAATCACTGGACTATCTGAAAGCCGTAATCAAAAGGAGGACGTGGACAGCATCTTCCAAGAAATTATCAAGGATAACTGTCCTAATACTCTGGAACCACAGGGCAAAATAGACATAGAAAGAATCCACTAATCACCTCAGGAAAGAGATTCCAAATAGCCAAATTTCCAAATTTCCAAAAGTATTGCAACTGGCCATAAAGAAAAAAAAAAATCAAATACCGGGAAGTCACAATCAGGATTACACAGGACTTAGCAGGTACAACATTAAAGGATCAGAGGTCATGGAACAGGATATTGCAGAATGCAAAGGAGCTAGGACTACAATGAAGAATCATCTGCCTGGTAATACTGACTGTAACAGTGCAATGGAAAAAATAGACATTCAATTAAATAGAAACATTTCAAGCTTTCATAAAGAAAAGAACAGAATTGAACAAAAAAAAGTTGATCTCCACTACCAAGAAGAATAAAAAGGAAAAAAAGAAAAAAGATAAGAAATTCAATAAACTCTATACTATTTACATCCCTACATGGGAAAATGATACTTGTAAATTTTTTCAGTTCTTTCTTTTTGGTTTTCTTTTTTCTTTTCTTTTTTAGTTTTAGTTTTCAACATTCACTTCCATAAGACTCTGAGTTTTAAATTTTCTCCCTCTCCTTCTCTTCCCCCTTTCCCAAGATGGTATGCAATCTGATATAGTCTCTGCTTATTCATGCTACTAAACATTTTCACATTAGTCATGACATAGAGAAGAAATAATGAGAGGAACCGCAAGAAAGAAGAAACAAAACAACAAAAAGAGAGGAAATAGTATGCTTCCATATGCATTCAGACTCCACATTTCTTTCTCTGGATAGGGATAGCATTTTCCATCATGAGTCTTTTGGGGTTGTCTTGGATTCTTGCACGGCTGAGAAGAGTCAAGTCTATCAAAGTCAATCATTGCACAATGTGGCTGTTACTGTGTACGATGTTCTCCTGATTCTGCTCATTTCACTTAGCATCAGTTCATTTAACTTCAGGTTCTTATGAAGTCTGCCTGCTCATTATTTCTTATGGAACAATGGTGTTACATTACATTAATATACCACGATTTGTTCAGTCATTCCACAGTTGATGGACTTGCCCCTCAGTTTCCAATTCTTTGTCACCACAGAAAGAGTTGCTATAAATATTTTTGTACATGTGGGTCCTTTCCCCGTTTTTATGATATTTTTGATCTCTTTGGGATACAGGCCGAGAAGTCATATTGCTGGGTCATGCACAATTCTATAGCCCTTTGGTCATAGTTCCAAATTACTCTTCAGAATGATTGGATCAGTTCACAATTCATTACGCATTATGCAGTTCACAATGCATTAATGTTCCAATTTTCTCATATGTTCTCCAATGTTTATCATTTTCCTGTTTTGTCATGTTAGCCAAATTGATAGGTGTGATGTAGTACCTGAGCATTCTTTTGATTTGCATTTCTCTAATCAATAGTGATTTAGACCATTTTTTTCATTTAATCATAGATAGCTTTAATTTCTTCATCTGAAAACTGCCTGTTCATATCCTTTGACCATTTTTCAATTGGGAATGACTTATATTCTTATAAGTTTAACTCTGTTCTCTATATATTTTAGAAATGAGACGTTTATCAGAGACATTGGTTGTAAAAAATATTTCCTAGCTTTCTGCTTTCCTTCTAATTTTGGCTGCATTGGTTTTGTGCAAAAACGTTTTAATATAATGTAATCAAAATTATCCAATTTGCATTTCATAATGTTCTCTATCTCTTGTTTGGTCTTAAATTCTTCTCCATAAATCTGACAGGTAAACTATTTCTTGCTCTCCACGTTTGCTTATGGTTATATCTAAATCGTGTACTGATTTGGACTTTATCTTGGTGTATGGTGTAAGCTGTTTGTCTATGTCCAGTTTCTGACATATTATTTTCTTATTTTCCCTGCAGTTTTTGTTAAATAGTGAGCTTTTGTCACAGAAGTTGGAGTTTTCGGATTTATCAAACAGTAATATGCTACAGTCATTGACTACTGTGTCTTGTGTACCTAACATATTCGACTGATCCATCACTCTTTCTTGGCCAGTACCAAGTAGTTTTGATGATTGCTGCTTTATGATACAATTTAAGACCTGGTATGGTTAGACCATATCTTCTCTTGCATTTCTTTTCCATAATTCTCTTGCTATTGTGGATCTTTTGTTCTTCCAGATGAATTTTGTTATTATTTTTTCTAACACTATCAAAATTTTTTTGGTAGTTTGATTGGTATGGTACTGGTTGTTAATTACTTCAAGTGGTTTTTGAGTTGATTCTCTAGGATTCTCTAAGTATACTAACACATCGTCTGCAAAACAAATATTTCTAGTGCAATGTTGAGTTACAGTTGTGATAATGGACACCCATGTTTCACCTCTCATCTTATTGGAAACACTTTTATTTATCCCTATTGCACATAAAAATGAGACTTTAATGCACTCTTCGTTGATTTGTGAACTGAATCTTTATTCTTTACAACAATTTGGAACAATGTGCAAAAGTCTATAAAATCATGTACCAAAATTGTTTTTACGTGTAACTGGGGAAAAATAAAATATTAAATAAAAACTTTTAAGAAGACTCCTGTAATCTCCTTCTGACCAGTTGTTTGACTCCCTTACCATCTGTGGGATGAGAGCTCTGTAAGCAGTTGCTGCCACTGCTGCTGCTAATTTAGTCTACCCAAGGTCTGCTCTCGTTTTTCTGTTGCCCAGTATGACTTGGTGTGGCCTGCACTGGACTGTGCTCCTCTCTCACTCTGGTTCAATAGACCTATCCTGCCGACCTTCCAAGTGGTCTTGGGCTGGAAATTTGTTTCATTCTATATTTTTGTGGATTCTACTGCTCTAGAATTAGTGTAGAGTCATCTTTAAAAGGTATTTGGAGGGGTTTGGGGGGAGAGCTCAAGGAAATTCCTGACTTTATTCTGCCGTCTTGGCTCTGCCTCCAAACTAAACGCTTTTTACCTGGACTATTCTAATAGCATCCTAAATGGTCTGTCTCCTTGCTTAACTCCTCTCCTCTCTTCCATTCATCATAAACTCAGTTGCTAAAGGATTATTACCGGAGCATATGTTTGATTACACCTAGCAACTGCTGAATAAAATCCAGTGGTTCTCTAGTACCTCTATAATCAAATACAGACTGCACTCTTTGGCTCTTAATGCCCTTAACGGCATATCAAAAACCAGCCTTATCATGTATCATACATGATATGCAATCATCTATAACATATCATATGTTATTACCATTCACACATTCTATCACCCAAACAAATTTCACTTTTTTGCTTTTGTTCATGAGATACTCTTTATTTCTCATCTATATTCACATTCCCATTGACCTTGGCAAAGGCCACCTCAGCATTTGGAATGCATTCTATCCTCACCTCTGCTTCTTAGAAATCCTTGTTTCCTTCAAAGCGCACTTCAAATGGCCACCAACATGAGGCTGTTCTCCTCAAGTGTTAGAAAGAGTGTATCTTCCCCCCAATACCTTATATTTTGTTTATACTTTGAATATATTCCTCATGAGCAGGGAGTGTTTCAGTTTTCCCTTTTATTCACAGCCTGGACTATCCCACAGTAGTAATTTAATAAATCTTTCTTGAGAAAATTATATCTATTAAAATATATACCACAGTCTTTTCGTGACATCTCGCAGTCAAATGGGATATTGCAGTTCGCAGAAAAATATAGTGGCCAATGTAGATATTACTTTTATTTGGATGTCATCTCATGCCCAACTCATAGCACTACACTCAATGCATTTGAAACTATATTTTTGTTGGATTTTAGCCCAAACGAAGGCTCATTCTTGCTTGAAAGAAACAGAATGGAGCCAAATGAAATCCTGAATTTATGAATTGAAGTACCAATAGGAATTCAGGCTAAATCATCAATATTAAAGTTACTTGTTACACTTTTAATCTTATCAAAATTAATCTATTAGATAAAATCTTAATAACCTTGGAGGCATGATTGGGATTCATCCTGTAATGTATATGTTAACTAAGCAAAGTATAAATCTTGCATATGCACAAGTGCAAAACTCAAGGGAAATGAATAGAAGAGCATGGCTGAGCTTAACTTTTTTGGACATTTATAAAATAATATCAGCAGTCTGACTGAGATTTTATGAATGTGCAATCAGGAATGTAAATGAACATTTAACTAGGTACTCAAGACGAGTAAAAGTATTCTTAAAATACACAAAATCTGGAAGCAAGTTATAAGTTGCAACTTAATTTTTGTACTGAGGAATAGAGTTTTACTCAATTTGGCTCCAAATCCAAATCCAGTGTTCTTGCCAATGTACTATGTTATTCATCCCTTTACAAATGTTGTAACTGCATTTTGCACTCTTTCTCCCTATTAGTTACTGCCAAGCTTCTGAAATGCATGTTCTATGTCTGTTGCTTTAATTATCTCTCTATTCAGTCATTCCTCCTAAACCATATATAAAGATCTTTATAGGCCAAAGATTGACTTAGAAAACCACATATTAACACTATCTGTGTTCCATGGTATTTTTGCTGATTTTGGGGAAGGGGCAAATATTTCCCAATTATAGTGTAATTTGATTAAGGTGAGAATGAAGGCTTACAGTCCCTATGGTGTGTTTGATACCTTTATTTTCAACCCTTCAGGGGGCCCACGGGTCTATAGTCATAAATTTATAACTCAAAAGTTCCTCACAGGCAATCAAATTCAATTTCTTTATTGTATGGAAGGGGTAACTGAGACCTATGGGAGAGTAAGGTACTTTCTGAAGGTCATATACAAAATCTTTCAGCTAGAAGGGCCTGAAGAGGCTATCTGTCCAACCTCGTCACTTAATAGAGGTAGAAACTCCATTCCAGAAAAAAATGACTTGCTCATAGTCACAAATAAGAACATAGGATCATAGATCTAGCACCCAAAGGGATTTCAGAGGAAATATCTTCCAACCCCTCATTTTATAGATGAGGAAACTGAGGCCCAAGCGATGGATAATGACTTATGCAAGATCTTAGGTGCAGACCTGAAAGAGTCCACAGAGGAGGAAATAGAGGTCCAGAGAGGGGAAATAACTTACCCAAGGTCCTACATAAGCTGGTAAATTTAAAACTGAAATGGATCTCAGAGGCCATGAATTAATGAAGTAAGTGCTTATTATGTATAAAGCATTATACTAAGAGGCAAAGATATAAATGGAATAGAAAGACAGTCTCTGCTCCCAAAGAGCCCACATTCTAATGGAGAGGGCCAGAGATGCAGAAGGCTTCAGGTGCAAGTCAGATGAAGGAGTCTCATAATCCCCAGGATGCAGTGTCAGAGTAAATGTCAATGCTTCTTGATGGATGTCATTTTCACTGACAAAATCACACTAGCTTCCAAAATTGAACCACTCAACACAGCCAAGGACCTTGGTAGCAAGAATTTTCTTCACAGTCAGTTGCAGCTGATAACTCACTGCCAACACTCTGCAGATGGAAACAGGATCCCCATGAGTGGCTTCTCTTGGCTCCTCTGCCTGGCTCACTGACTTCAACCTCTCACCTGGAATCTTGACTCCAGTGTTCCCCATGGCTCATGGATTCTTTGAGGATCACTGGTACCTCAATCTGATAAAGGCAAACAAAACAGAACCAAAAAGCACTACTAGGATCATCTAGGGGTGGGCATACCTCTTCCCCATTCAGTTTGTAATGCCCATGGTTTGAGTGAACTATGAGATTGAGCAGGAATGAGCATGAGTCCAAAAGAGTGCACTGTCTAGATATTTTAATGGGGCAGCCAGTTCCTGTTAGGCAGCTAATGATATCTTAGGGGATATAGGTAGCCTCAGTGTTAACTATCTAAGGATGCACATGCAACTCCCATTCTATACACATTTTTAAAAAAAGATTTTTTCTTTCTCTCTAACTCTCACATATATAAAAATGTTCAGCCCTGCCATCCCTATAGCCCGTGTGAGGTTCCCTTAGGGCAGAAATCCTGTGGCCCCATTTAAGTTGCTTAAAGGACTGACGGATGAAGAAGGATTTGAGGCAGCAGATAAACAAACATACATTTGAGAAAGTGGACAGTGACTTAAAGGAGAGAGGCATTGTTCAGATTGGAGGGCTACAGTTAAGGAAAGATGGAAGACATGATACAATGGCAAGAGCACTGCATTTGGACTTCGAGGTAGGAATCTCAGCTCCACTAATTACTACAAAGACCCAAACTGTGCCTTTCGACTTTCAGATTTTGCATACTCCAGGCTTAATTTTTTTTTACATTAGCACTGGGTACCTAGGCAAATATTCACTTGTGTTCCTGATTTAACAGTGATAAAGTCTTCATCAAACTTCTGATATTTAACAAATTTCTTTAATAACTCTCCTTTCCTTCTCTTCCTTCCTGTTTTCCTTCTCTTTCCTTCCTTCCTTCCTTCCTTCCTTCCTTCCTTCCTTCCTTCCTTCCTTCCTTCCTTCCTTCCTTCTTTCTTTCCATTCTTTCCCTGCTAGCTATTGTCCTGTATCTCTCATTTTTTTCTGGCTAAAGTCTTTGAGAAAGCCATGTACATTCGTTTCCTCTATTTCCTTTCTTCTCATTCTCTTCTTAACTCTCACAGTCTTTTGAATAGAAAAAGTTTATTCTTTTGACAGGTGTCAAAACATTCTCATACAAAGAGGCACAGAATAGAATCATGAACTTGGAAGATTCTTTTTTTAATTGCGTATTTTGAAAGGGAATTTTATAGCAATTGACATGATGCCATTCATAGTTTTTCATATTAAAATGCAAACGAAAGCAAATTCACTATCATTTGGATGTTGCCAAGAGTCTTTGCTATCCATTTTCCATTCTCTACATTCCCTCAAAGTGTCAGGAATCCCTCCAGATTTATTGCATGGGAGAACTGTTAGGGTTCAGAAGCAGTAAGTAAAGACCAATCTGTGTCTACTCTACATGAAAAGGTTTGACCTTTAACAGGATTAGTAATGTCTCTATAAAGAGGGACAGTCTTCTACACCTACAATGCCATTCTCCTGGACACAATTGCATTCCTCCAAGACAGAGCTGCCAAACAACTCCATTTCAAACTATTGTTTGCAGTTACACTTGAGGTTCTCTACCTCAGCTGTGATTGGTGCATGTCTAAGAAGAGTAAAGTCAGAAATATCCAGGAATCCTATATTTTTGTCCTACTGAAGAGGTGTTACACCCTTGCTGCTGAATTCACAAACCCCTGGAAAGCTGAACATTATCCTCTAGCTGGATCCCTACCTACTGTTTTGTCCATTGCTATATACTACGGAAATCCTCATTTTTCTCCTGTTCACCCTGCAGGAAATTTCTTCAACTAGCAACTAACTCTAAACCAACAAACTTGGCATTACCTTCTCAAACTTGTTCTACTTTCTTCTTTCTTCTAGCACCTGACTTCAACTTACACAATGGAGCCATCACATCTATTACAATGGAGGTGTTTGATGGAGCAGAGAACAAAAGAGGAGGAGTTGTTCATCCTAAATAATTTTTGAGGTTAAAATTTCATGAGTAAGGTCAGGGATAAACTGACAAACTCCAAGGTTTGCTCCTAAAGGGTAGCATCAATTATTTACTGAATAATGTCTACTGGTCCATGATTTTCTGTTTGCAGATTATTGTGCACTCAATGCAACCTCTGAAGTTGAGATGCAACGAAGCATGGATTAAATCTTTGCTGCTTGTGCTAATTTGGGCCTAACAGTTTACACCAAGAAAACACAGGTACTCTATCAGCTACCACCAAGCCATCTATACGTGGAACTATTGGTTACAGCAAATGGAGATGTTTTGAATCTTGTGGATAAGTTCACTTACCGTGGTAGTACATCCTTTCTAGGGATATGCACATTGATAATAAGGTTGATACACTCATTGCCAGAGCTAGCTCAGTGTTTGGGAGACTTAGAAGGAAAGTGTGGGAGAGATAAGGTGTTAGACTGACTACCAAATTGAAGGTCTACAGATCCATTGTGTTGACTTCATTGTTGTACCCCAGTGAAACCTGGACAGTCTACCAGCACCATGCCAGAAAACTGAATCCCTTCCATTTGAATTGTCTTAGGAAGATTCTGAAGATCACCTGGCAGGATAAAGTACCAGACACTGAGGTCCTTACTCGAACTGTCAAGCATTCAAACTCTGTTTCAGAGAGCGCAACTCCAATGGGGTGGCCACATTGTTCAAATGCAAAACGTATACTTGCCAAAAAGACTATTTTATAGAGAAATCACACAGGACAAGTGATCATATGGTGATGAGAAGGACCGCAAGGACACTCTCAAGGTCTCTCTCAAGTACTTTGGAATTGATTGTGTGACATGGGAGACACTGGCACAGGATCACTCAACATGGCACGCCCACGTCAGAGAAGATGCTGTGCTCTATGAGCAAAGCAGAATTAAAACAGCTCAAAGGAAACGCAGGATGTACAAATGTAGAATATCTACCCCAAATGTTCACACAGACTATTTTTGCCTGACCTGTGGTAGCGCATCCTGAGCTCATATTGGTCTGATCAGTCACAGTTGGACACATTGAAACTTGACTCTTGCAAAGTGATGCCATTTTGGTCCTCTTTGGGAATGAAGAACAACAACCAATTAACCAACCAACCAACTGGTTAATCTATACATTGTATGGTGAAACCAGATAAATGTGGTTTCCTCTGCTATTTAGTTTTATGTTGTAATGGATGAAGCTTAATATGATTGAGAATTTAGTAGGCATGTTTGATGGTGATGATTTGGTCTCAGTGGTTATATTTACACTGAAGGAATTCATTACTAACTAATTACTAATGATTACTAACAAATTCAAGACTTGATTTGACTTTTTCATCCTCCTTAACCAGGACTGAACTGACATGGGCTAATATCCAATAATAGAAGGGTTTGGAACAGTGGTGGGGAAGTGACCTCGAGGACACATGTGACCTTCTAGGTCCTTGGGACTGAGTCAAAGTTTTACTGAACAAATCCTTTTATTAAGGGGATTTGTGCTGTGAAGTTTGGATTCAGTCAAAGGGCCACACTTGAGGACATAGAGGGTCACATATAGCCTAGAGGCAGCAGATTCCCCACCTCTGGTTTGGATGGTTTCAAAGTATCATAGGACATAGACTAGAAGCATCATACTAAAAGTGTTGACCATGAAATTTTGCTCCCCTTGTCTATGCCTCTCTTCTTCCTCCTTATCTAGTCTTAACCTTTCAGTAAGCTAAAATATCATTTGTAAACACTAGGTGTCACCAAAAGACCAGTATTTTCCTCAATAATCATTAAGCATGTATCTTGCATGCATTACGGCAGACGGTCTTTGCAAAGGTATGTAGATTAAAAGTTAAGTGTCATTTTAAAATGCAAAAAGACAAATTGGCTGGACTATAGACTGTGTGAAAGGGAATAACATATTCTTGAAAATTCACTTGAAAAAAGATGTAGCCAGGGAGCTCCTCAAAGGAGCCTATATTTGTAACAAAATTTACTGGAAACCAGTGGAGTTAACTTAACATGCTTTTTTTTTTGTTAAGAAATTTTAAAATATTCCTAGAGTAGATGATAGGCTAGACAGGGGGAAAACTTGATGCAGGTAATCGCAGCAGTACATTATTTCAGTAATCCAGGTGATAGTTGATGACATTGTGTAAGTGGAGAGAATGGGACGGATACAAGTGATATTATGGAGATAGTAATGACAGAACTTAGCAACTGATTGAATCTGTGGGCAGAAGGAGAGGGAGGAGCATAGGCGAGACAGACAGACGGACAGATTGATATTGAGGATAAAAAAATAAAAACAAAACAATTCATGACCTCAGTTAGTTTACATTCTGACAGGGGAAGAGAATACATAAAGAGAAGCCTGAAAGAGAAGAAAAGGGACATGGTTTAGATCTGGTGGCCAGAAGATGAAGTAGAGGCTTGGTTTTAGGCAAGATAAGGTCCAAGCTCACCTATCAAGGTAAGACATTGAGATTGCAACCCTGGATGGCTAAAAGGATGGAGCTAACTGGGCAAAGCCAATCCCTCAAAATGAAGAGAAGTCCAAGAAAAGTTTAATTAGAAGAAAATCAGACACCAGTGTGAAGACACCCCAATACAAAGGAGTTCACAGCCTAGGAGAAGCAGGGACAATTTATGCTTGAAAACCACAAAGGAGCGTTTGAGCGAGAGTTAAGGTAAAGAATAGGAAGTCTTTCCCAGGAACAGGTGGGGCACAAGAAGCAAGATGTTTTGCAGGAACAGTTGACTGAAAGACTGGTTTAACCTAGTTTAGGGTGCACGGTTCAGCAAAGTCAGCCAGAGAACACCAGCAAAGGCATCTAAGAGTAAGCAGGACTTTGACTCACTGCAGGTTACTGACCAGCTCATTTTGACAAACAAGCTTACTTTATGTCCAGTGAACCTGTCTGGTAAGGTTCATAGAAAACAGACATTAATCTCAAGGATACTTTCACAATGGTTACACCATTAACAGTAAAAAGGAAGCTCAGAAAAGGAATAGATTTTCAGGGGAAAACATTCATTCTATTTTGAACATGTTCACTTGGAGTTGCCTTTAGCACCTCCAGTTCCAAACCTTAGCCAGCCACTTGATCAGTTTCTTCTACTTATAAGGAATTAGAGTGGTGGCCTCTCAAATACAGAATTTGTTTAGCAAAACTTATTTCCTCCTAAGACACCCCATGATAGAAAGGCCAAATTGAACCATTTTCAAGGATTCATTTGCTCCAAATTTTTCTCTTGTGGGTGAATGCTATTCAATCTTTTCCTGCATCAGATGACCTTTACTCTGACTGACAGTTTAACAAACATTTCTAAGAGTGATGATTTGATCTGAACAGCTGCATTTACACTGAAGGAATCCATTACTAATTCTCTCGATTTGGTAATTCATTTATCTCTATTATGGGACTAAACTATCATATGGGCTAATATCCAAAAAAGCAGAGTTTGGAAGGTTTCAAAGTGTCATTGTAGGACTCAAACAGTTGCTCTCCTTGTCTATGCTTCTCCTCTTTCTCTTTGTCTGGTCTTAATCTTCCTGAAAATTGGCATATCATTTGCAGCCACAAGCTTCCACCAAAAGATTATAATGTTTTCCTCAGTGGCAATTAAAACGAACAGCCTTTGTAAATTTGGGGAATAAAATATCACATGTAAAGTACAGCATGAAAATAAATTGATATTCAAGTGACACTTGCAGGCACAAAGAAACCTTTCTACCTATACCCTGACTAGGACATACGCATTTTCTCAAAAAATGAATTCACTGCATAAACTCCACAGGAATAACTTCTTGATCAAAGGCCCATTAGGTTATTTAAGCACTTAATCTCCCTTCCTACATCTCACCCTCATCCTTAAAATGGGATCAAAGATATTCAGACTTCAAAGAGAATTTAAAGCACTTTCGTTGTATTATACTTGTTTACAGATGAATGAATGGACCCAGAGATAAGGATGAATTGCCCAAGCTCATATAGATGACTTTGAAAGAAAGAGTTTGGCTTTTAACTCCTATTCACTGACTCCAAAGGCATCTATCATGTCAATATTCTGGGATGAGAAGCCCATTCAGAGCAGTGGAGGACTGGCTCAAGTCTATCTCAAGGCTATCATCAAGAGTTTATGTAATGCCTACAATATCTCAGGCATTGTGCTTGACACTAGAGGTACAGTGATAAAAAGAGAAGAATTCTGTCCTCAAGAAACTCATGTTCTACTGATAGAAAACAGGAAAAAGCCTTTGGGAACACTCTTTCCCCTCCTCAGGTCAAAGCTTCCTCCTTTCCTCCCTCCTGTTTTGGGCTTGGTCTTGGAGATCTGGAGAGAGGAGACAGTCTACAAACTCTTACTCTCCCCTTCTTCCTACCCTCTCTTTTGTTTAGTGACATTTAATTCAATGGCATACTGTATCCCATAGGTTTGGATATTTTGTCTAAGTATAATTTTCGTCAAAGTTATTGTTTCTATGATTTGTCCTTTAACCCACTTACTCTTTAAAATTAAGTTGTTTGGTCTCCAATTAGTTTTTCTTCTGTGTTTCTAAGATCCCTTATTAAATATAATTTTATTGCGCTGTGATCTGAAAATGATGCATTTAATATTTCTGCTTTCAAATATAAAATTTTTATATCTAGGTGTATTCCTTTCTGTTACCATTCAGTTCTCTCCAGATATCTATTATATCTAACTTATCTAGAATTCTATTCACTTCCTTGACATGTTTCTAATTTATCTTTTACTTTAAATAATCTAATTCTGAGAGGAGAAGACTAAAGTCCCCGACTACTATAGCACTGCTATCTATTTCCACCTGTAATTAACTTTGCTTTCCTTTTAAAATTTACATTTTATAGAATTTGGTGCATATAGGCTTCATACTGAAGAGTCTTCATTTTCTATGATACCTTTTATCATAATGTAGTTTCCATGTTTATCTCTTTTGTTTAAATCTATTTTAGCTTTAACTTTGTCTGACATCATGATTGCTATTCTTCCTTTTTTGCATCAGCTGAAGCATAATAAATTCTACTCCAGCCTTTTATTTTAACTATGTATATCTCTCATTTTAAAATATGTTTTTGTCAACAACATATTGCCAGATTCTGATTTTTAATTCATTCTGATATCCATTTCCATTTTATGAGTGATTTCATTCCATTCACATTCAAAGTTATAATTGCTATTTGTGTATTTTCCTCCATTCTATTTTCCCTCACTATTGTCCTTCTCAGCCTCTCTTTTTGCCCTATCCCTCCTCTCCTGTCTGGTTTATTTCTAATCACTATCTGCCTAATCCACATCCTTTTAAGGAATCCCTCCCTTATCTTCTTCCCTTATTCTATTCTTTAATCTACCCACCCCACTCAGAGTCCTTCCCTCTTTCCCCACTCTCCTAATTCTTAATCTACTCACCCTTCTAAAAGTTCCTCCTTTATCCTGTCCTTTTGCTTTCTTATTTCTTTATAAATCTACAAGACTTTTATACCATTCTAGATGTATATGTTGTTTCCTCTTTAACCCAGTTTCAATAAGTGTAAGGTTCCAGCACTACCAGACCTCCACCGCAACCTGTTTCCTCTCTGTTTTTTCCTTTTACACCTCATTTGTATGAGATAATTGCTGCTTTTTAACTTCTCTCTATCTAGTTTTATTTTTTATAATCACCCCGCCATATTCAGCTCAACCCAAGCCAAGATTCAAATCATTCAAGTAATGATGACAATCTTAAGAGCACTAATAACATTTTCACATATAAGATGTAAACAGTTTGATCTTATAGAGTCCCTTATAATTGGTCTTTAATGTTTAAGTTTCTCTCAAGTTTTTCACATAGTTGTGGTCCTTTTTGTCACAATTATCTGAGTCATTCAGTTCATTAAATATCTTTTTTATTCAGAATTATACTCAACTTTTCTAGGTAAGTTCTATTTGGTCACAACCCCAGTTGTTTTGCTCTTTGAAATATAATGTTCTAAGACCTACGGTCTCTTAATGTAGATTCTTCTACATTAAATTCTACATTCTTGTGTGACCTTGATTGTAGATCTGTAGTATTTAATAGAGAAAGAAAAAAATCATAAACTCAAATATTGGAATTTAAATAGAAAGTACGAAAAGGAAAAAAAAAACATGTCATGTGCATAGCAGAACATGAAAGGATTCAAGAAAACCTGCATGATAAATACCACATGTTGTGTTCAGAACTGTCCATCTTCTCTTTGCTTCCTAGTAAATTTTCTTTTGCCCTCTGCTGTGTACTTTTTACTTTGCTCTTTTTTCACCCTTCCCCCCCACCAAAGGCTACAACTGAATGCGGATAGATATAAATATACACACATACACATATATATATACATACATATATAGGCATATGCTTTCCCTGACAAATTTTACTCCTTATCTTTGTTTTTATGTTTGTGTATGTCTCTTGTTTCCTTAGCCTACCCCCTCCAAGGATTCCTCCTTTATCCACCATTCCCATAAATTTAAGCTTCCTCTTGCACCTCATTTGCATAATATAATTACTCTTTTTGGCTATTGCTAAGTGGTTTTATTTTTTAAAGTCATATCTATCTCAGGTTTATCTCAATATTTCTTATGAACTATCCAATTACTAATGAAAATCTTAGACATATGTTTTATAATTTACATACATAAAAAGTAAACAGTCTGTACTTATTGAATCCCTTGTAATCAGTCCTTGCAATCAGTTGTACCAAAGTATGTACCTAAAGTCTCTCTTGGCTCTTGTATGTCAAATCTTCTATTAAGTTCAGGTTTTTTTTCTTTTTAAACTAAGTCCTGAAAGTCTGACAGTTGATCAAATGTCCATTTTTTTCCATTCAGGGTTATGCTTAACTTTTCTGAGTATGATATTTCCTGCCAGAGCACCAGTTCTTTTGCCCTTCAATATATAGTATTCTAAGACCTGCAGTCCTTTAGTGACTCCACTGCTAGGTTTTGTGTGATTCTAATTATAGCACCATTATATTTACATTGTTTTTTCCTTGTTGCTTTTAATATTTCATCCTTGAGCTAGGGGTTTTGAAATCTGACTATAATATTTTTATGAGTTTTCTTCATTGGATCTCTTTCAAGTGATGATCAGTGCTTTTTTTCTATTTCTACTTTCCCTCCTTGTTGTAATTCTTCAGATCAATTTTCTTTATTTCTTGTATTATTGTATCAAGATCATTTTTTGATCATAGTTTTCAGGTAGTCCAATTATTATGTTTTCTCTTCTTGACCTGTTCTCCAGATCAGTTGTTTTTATTATAAGATGTTTCACTTTCTCTTCTATTTTTTCATTCTTCATATTTTAACTTTTTCTTGGTCTCTTATAACTTTGCTGGCTTAGCATTGCCTAATTCTAATAGTCAAGGTGTCATTTTCTTCCCTAAGATTTTGAATCTTCTTTTCTAATTGGTTGACTTTCTTTCCATAATCTTATTTTTCTTAGATTATTCTTATTTATTTATAATTTTTCCTCCATATCTCTCATTTGATTTTTAAAGTCTTTTTAAAGTTCTACTACGAACTCTTTTTCATGACCATTTGGTCCTACTCTTTGGGGTAGAAGAGTGTTCTTTGCTTCAATATCCTCCTCTGAAGATTAACTTCTCTATTCCCATAATAACTTTTTATGGTTGGATTCTTTCTCCTTTACCACTGGATTTTTTTTTGCAGTAATAGCATAATTTTTGTAATCACCTCTAGTCCTGTGGTATGGGCGTGGCGCCTCTTACCCCAGATCTTCAGTTCTCCCTTCTAACTTGGATTCAAAGCCAAATCTCCAGCCCCTTGTAAGTGCCCACAGCCAGGGGCATGCTGTCTCACTGTTTTTGTACTCACTAGGCATGTGCTGGCTCCTTCTTGGCCCTTCCCTCTCCCTACAGCTTTATGAAGCAAGCTGATTCTAACATTCCTTGTCAGCAGAGGTTCCCTAGATCTTCCCTGGCTCAACTTCCCTCACTATCCTGTGGCTTGGGCTGAGGCAGCCTGTCAAACCAACTAACTCCAGGACTTGGAATTTGTTGTTTAAGCAGCTTGTCTCTTGTTGTTAAATCAGAACCTAGCTTGGAGGAGTTTACTCTTCACAGGGACCAAACCTGTCCTGGGATTTTTCTTCTGATCTTCTCAAATTGTCCCAGGAGGACCCCTGTTGTGCCCCATGCTTATTTATTTTTACCCACGCTTTGTTCACCGTAAGGTGCCATTTTATCTCTTTTGTGGGGGAAATCTAGAGAGCTTAGAATTTTCTAACCACCATCTTCTGAGAATCCTACCCTGCTTACTCATTTTTATTTTATTTTATTTTAGCAGCTCGTTGTTTGTAATTAGGATCTAGTTTCGAGACATGGGGAATGGTGTCCTAGGAATCAAGCCCTTCTTACTGTTATTTTCTGAGTTCTATCTAGAGGTCCAACCTCAGGCACTCATCTCCACTCCTAAGGTATTGCTAGGGCCCCCAGCCATACTGTCCTGCAAATACTCTTGCTCCCCAAGGTCCCTACTGTGGCTGCAAACTTCATCTCTCCTTTCTGCCCTGAAGCTGTAACCAGGAACTCTGCTCTCCTGGAAATACTCATAGTCAGCAAGGTCCCTTCTATTATTGCACTGAGTGTGTGCTTACACCTTTTCACCAATAGTCCAGTCCTGGACCATATCTGGTCAGCACAACTGAGCCTGGTGTCCCAAGACAACACTTGGTCCTTAAATCTTCCCCTACTGAGCTGTCAGGACTCCCTACACAGAGACACATTATCTGTGAGGTAAAAGTTCCTGAGGCCAAGACTGTCTCAAGAACCTGCTGCCCCCACAGTTTGTTGTTTGTTGCCTGGAAGCTTTGAAACACATGAATACAAACATATATATATATATATATATATATATATATATATATATATATATATATATATATATATATATATATACACACACACATACATACACACACATATATGTATAAGTGTACATATGTGCATATATATGTATATATACATACATACATATGTATGTATGTATATATGATTTAGCAACTTATACACTAAGGGATTGAAGGGCTTGGAATATGATAATTAAGAGGTCAACGGAGTTAGGATTAAAACCAAGAATCACTTACCTAGCAAAACTGAGTATGGTTCTGCAGGGGGAAAAAATGGAACTTCAATGAAATAGAGGACTTCCAAGCATTCTTGTTGAAAAGACCAGAGGTGAATAGAAAATCTGACTTTCAATTACAAGAATCAAGAGAAACATGAAAAGGCAAACAGGAAAGATAAGCCGCAGGGGACTCATTAAAGTTGAACTGTTTATATTCCTATATGGAAAAATGATATTTGTAACTAATGAGACCTTTTTCAGTATTAGGGTAGTTAGTGGGAATATATGTATATGTGTGTGTGTGTGTGTATACACATACATGTATGTGTATATATGTGTATATGTATGTATGTGTGTGCAAAAGTGAAAGGGTGAGCTGAATAAGAAGGGAGGATATGTAAAAAAACTAAGTGTTGAGAGGAATGTACTGGGAGAAAGAAAAATGGAGAGGTAGAATATAGCGAATCATCTCACCTAAAAGAGGCAAGAAAGTGCTTTTACAATGGAGGGGAAAAAGGGGGAGGTGAGAGGCAATAAATGAGTGAGCCTTGCTCTCATTTGATTTGACTTAAGAAGGGAATAACACACATTCAATTGAGTATGGAAATCTATTGTACCCTACAGAAAGCTAAGGGGGAAGGGGAGAGGAGATGGAGGATAATAGAAGGGATGACAGATTGGGGGAAAGTCTAATCCCAAACAAACACTATTGTGGGGGAACAGGTCATAGGAGAGAATGGAATAAATGGAGGGCAGGGCAGGAAAGAGGGAAATGTGAGTAGTCTTTCACAACATAACTGTTATGGAAGTGTTTTGCATGGCTACACATGTATGAACTATATTAAATCGCTTGCTTTCTCTGTGAGGGTGGGTGGGGAAGGAATAAGGGCAAGAGTATGGAACTCAAAGCTTTAAAAATGAATGTTAACAGTTGTTTTTGCACGCAACTGTGAAAAAAGTTGTACAGACAATGGGCTATAGAAATCTATCTTGCCCTACAGCAAAATAGATGGGAAGGGGTTGGGAGAAGTGTGGGTGGTAGAAGGGAAGGCAGATTGGGGAAAGGGTTAGTTGGGGTGCAAGCTGTCCTGGGTCGTGGATGGGGAGAAAATTTGGAATTCAAAATCTTGGGGAAGTGAATGTTGAGAGCTGAAAACAAATTATATATGTGTATATATTATATATATATACACACACACATATATGTACACACATACATACATATATATCTATATATAACACATATATCTATACATAGCAAATATATATATACACACACACAACAAAACAGACAAGTTATGTATATATAAAAGAAAAATGAATACTAATTGATCAATCAATAAAAAAAGAACAAAGTGAGGAAGAAACCTACCTCTCCTACTGAACATAATATAGGCCTGATAAGGAGCTAGCATGACAGTCAGAAGGATTCAGGGTTTCCTTGGAAAGAGACCAGTCACTATTGCAAATGGTGATTGAAACCACAACGCCACCTTCGTGGATGGTGAGTTCTTCAGCCGGGACTCCTAAGTCTGAAAGGCAGAGCTCCCGCCATGAGCCTATGTTGGCATCCTCTTTTCCTGCCAAGAGTTTGTCAGCATCCTGCTCTCCTATCTCCTTATTCACTACAAAAAAGAAAGAATCTATACAGGGTAGAATCCAGATGAATTCAAAGGAGAATAGCACAGTAGTTCTTGTAATGCATTCCCTCAGCACCACAAATTAGCTTACACATGCTTGGAGATTCTTGCCTGGGAGCAGTACTGGAATCCTGTCCTGCTGCAGAGACTTCTACTCATGCCTCCTCACCTTACCCTACCTTTATCAAGCAGCAGATACTGAATCTGCCCAGTTAGTTTAGAACAAAGGGAGCAGGGGTGGGGTGCAATGAAAGTGCTCTGTGTTATGCCAAGGGTTAATCTTATGTTAAGGATCCCCAAATTTGTAGAGACTCTGCCCATATAACCTTCCACACCTTCCTATCATACATCAAAAAGTAGTCAATGCTTATTCACAGCACAAAAGGAATGGAGAGCCAAGAGAGGAAATGGGCATACTTGCTGGCTCCAAATCCAAAACCAAAGACCTTTCCATTATGTCCCAGTTAATGAGTGGAATTTATATATAGTGATAGAGAGATTTGGGAATGCAAGAATGGACACTTCAAATCTATGCAAGTATGTGGTATTTGGCAGACTGATTCGAAATATTTTATCCACCTTTTTTTATTGTTCTGATGGAGTTGAGGGCTATCAGATCTCAAACTCCTATTTATGTGTTGTCTTTCCCCACGAGATTGTAGACTTACTGAGGGCAGAATGGCAGTGCATCATCTGGTATTTGGTAAGCTCTTAATAAATTCCCTATGCATTTCTCTCTATCATCTCTCATTGATATATATCTAATATCAAACACTGCTCTTTATCTTTCTTTTTTTCTTCCAGTCTTCTTACTCTTCTCTCTCTTCTCCATGGACTCATATACAATGAAATGACTTCTTTGATATTCCTCAGACTAGATACTCCATCTTTCGATTCTGGGCATTGTCACTTCCTGTCCCTGATGTCTGGAATAGTGTCCTTTCTCATCTCTGTCTTGTGGTTTTCCCGTTTTCCTTCAAGTTCCAGCAAATATCCCACTTTTTACAAGAAGTAATTGTCCTGATAAATGGAAGTGCCTTTCTTGTACATATCTTGCTTTACATAGTTTTTAATGTGTTATCTTTGATATCAGATTGTTAGCTTCTTGAGAGCAGTGACTCTTTTGTCTTTCTGTGTCTCCCCCCCAGCACTTATCTAGTGTCTGGCACATTAATAAATGCTTGTTGACTCTTGCCTTGCCATCTACCTATCCTTTTATATGTCTGACATCTATCTACTTATCATTTATTTACTTGTTTCCTCTTTCTGTATAACCTCTCTCAGCACCCATATCTAATTAGTTTCCGAAGCTTGTTGTTACTACCACTAATTGTATTCATGTAGTTTCTGGATTTGTCTTGGAAGGTCAACTCCTTAATATTGTCTACAATTGTTTTAAATGGAATTTCTCTTTGTATCTCTTGCTACTGGACTTTATATATAGAATATATGAACCTATATAGAATGTATATCAATACTATCTATTATATGCATATAGAACCTACATATATTATCTATTATATGTATATAGAATATTATTATATATTATGTATGGTATATATTCTATATAGAATATATCAAAATGCTGAATTACATGGATTTATTTTATATATTGCAACTTTACTGAAGTTATTATTTCAACTAGTTTTTTAGTTTATTTTCATCATATTCTTTGTAAAAAGTGATATTTTTGTTTCCTCATTTCCTATTTTAATTCCTTAAATTTATTTTTATTCTCCTATTGCTATAGCTAGTACAATATTGAATAACAGTGGTGATGATGGGCATCCTTGCCCTATCCCTGAGCTGACTGGGAATATTTGAAGCTTTCCCAAATTGCGTATAATGGTTGTTGATGGTTTTAGATAGATACTACTCAGAATTTTAAGGAAATATTCATTTATTCCTATGCTTCTAGTATTTTTTAATGGTAATGAGTGTTGTATTTTTCAAAAGTTTTTCTGGATTTATTGAGATAACCATATGATTTTTTGTTACTTTTATTATTGGTAGGATAATTATGCTGATGGTTTTCCTAATATTGAACCAGCCCTGCATTCTTTCTATAAATCCCATCTGCCATAATGTATGATCTTTGTGATATATTGCTCTAATCTCCTTGCTGGAGTTTAATTTAATTTTTTTTTGCACCATTATTCATTAGGGAAATTGGTCTCTAGTTTTCCTTCTCTGTTTTTGCTCTTCCTGATTTAGGTATCAGCACCACGCTTCTGTAATAAAAGGAATTTGCTAGTACTCCCCTTTCCCCCTACTTTTTCCAAATAGTTTGCATAGTATCGTAACTAATTGTTCTTTCTTTTTTTTCTATTTATCTAGTTCTGAGAGGGGAAAGTTGAGGTTCCCCATTGGTATAGTTTTGCTATTTCCTTCTTTAACGCATTTAATTTTTCCTTTAATAATTTGGATGCTGTACCATTTGGTACATATATGTTTAGTATTGGTTTTTAGTAAAACATGGAAAGACTTGCATGAAATAATGAGTAAAATGATCACAAACAAGAGAATGTGGTATACAGTAGCAGCAACATTGTTTAAAGAATAATTGTGAATGACTAAGTTATTTTAAATATTCAAATCAACTACAAAGTACCCATGAAGGAAGATGATATCCACCTCCAGAGAAAGAATTGATAACTATAAGTATGCATATTATGGTGTGTGTGTGTGTGTGTGTGTGTGTGTGTGTGTGTGTGTGTGTGTGTGTGAAATGATGGCCTTCTTTAGTGCAGGATGGAGAGGGAGGGAGACAGCTTGGAACTTATAATTTAAAAAAATGTTTTAGACCATATTGCAGCATTCTGAATTGTTCACGTTCCCTTTATTTTCTCCTCCACTGTAAAAATTCTTTCTTTCATGCCTCTCTTATGTGAGATAATTTACCCCCATTTTGCCTCTTCCTTCCCTCTTCTCCCAGTGCATGCCTCTTCCTCAATCCTTATTTTATATTTTTTGAAACCCATCTCATCAAAGTCACCTTACAGCCTTGAAGGCTGTAGTATCTGTCTACGGATACTTCTTCTAACTGCCCCAGTAATGAGAAAGCTATTAGGTATTACAAGTATCACCTTTCCATGTAGTAATATAAACAATTTAACCATTATGATTTCTCTATAATGTTGACCTTTTTATGCTTCTCTTGAGTCTTGTATTTGAAAGTCAAATTGGCTATTCAGTTCTGCTCCTTTCAGCAGGAATTCTTGAAAGTTCTCTATTTCATTAAATATCCTCTTCCCCTTGAAGTTTTCCCCCAACTCAATTTTGCTGGGTAGGCGATTCTTGGTTGTAATCTTAGCTACTTTGATCTCTGGAATATTACATAGCAAACCCCCTAATCTTATAAAGCAGAAGCTGTTAAATTTTGTGTTATCCTGCTTCTTGATATTAGAATTATTTCATTCTGGCTGCTTGCAGTATTTTCTCCTTGACTCGGAAGCTCTGAAATTTGACTACAATATTCCTGGGAGATTTCATTTTGGATTTCTTTAGGAGGTGATTGCTGGATCCTTTCCCTTTCTATTTTACCACAGGTTCTAGGCTATCAAGGCAGTTTTCCTTGATAATTTCTTGAAAGATGATATCTAAGCTTTCAAGTAGTCCAGTAAGTTTTAAATTATCTCTCCTTGATCTATTTCCCAGGTCAGTTGTTTTTCCAATTACCATTGTCTTCACTTTTTTCTTATTCTTTTGTTTTATCAATGTCTCATGGAGTCATTAGCTTAATTATTCTCATTAGTGAGCTTTTGTACCTCATTTTTCATTTGGCCTATTCTGATTTTTAAGGAATTCTTTTCTTAGGTGAAATTTTGTGCCTCTTTTACCATTAGGCCAATTCTGTTTTTTTTAGTTATTTATTTATTTAATCTCAGTTACATGTAAAAATAATTAACATTCATTTATAAAACTTTGAGTTCTAAATTCTTTTCCTTGCTTTTTCCCCACCCTCACTGAGAAGGTCAACAGCTTGGTAAAGGTTATACACGCACAGTCGTGCAAAACATACGCATAATAGTCATGTTGTGAAAGAAAACAGAGACCAAAAAAATTCTAGAAAAACAAAATAAAAAAAGTATGCTTCAGTCTGTTTTCAGGCATCGTCAGTTCTTTCTCTGGGGATGGATAGCATTTTCATCATAAGTCCTTCAGAGTTGTCTTGAAATGTTGTATTGCTGACAATAATTAAGTCATTCAAAGTTAATCTTCTTACAATATTGCTATTACTTTGTACACAGTAAATTGGCATCAGCCCATGTAAGTCTTAGCAAGGTTTTTTTTCTGAGAGCATTTTGTTCATCATTTCTTATAGTACAATAGTATTCCATCATAATCATATGTTATAATTTGTTCAGCCATTCCCCAGCTGATGGGCATCTTCTCAATTTCTAATTCTTTGCTCCCAGAAAAGATCTGTTATAAATATTTTTGTGCATATTCTGAAGATCACCTAGCAAAATAAGGTACCAGACAGTGAGGTCCTTACTCTAACTAAACTGAGAAGCATTCACACTCTGCTTCAGAAAACATAACTCTGATAGGCTGGCCATGTTGTTCAAATGCAAAATGCACACTTGCCAAAAAGACTGTTTTATGGAGAACTCACACAGGGCAAGCAATCACATAGTGGTCAGAAAAAGCGATACAAGGACACTCTCAAGGTCTCTCTCAAGAAATTTGGAATCGATTGTGTGACATGGGAGACACTGGCACAAGACCATTCAGCATGGCATATCCACATCAGAGAAAGTGCTGTGCTCTATGAGGAAAGCAGAATTGAAACAGCTCAAAGGAAATGCAGGATGTGCAAACTTAGAGTATGTACCCCAAATGTTCACACAGACTATTTATGCCTGACCTGTATGTAGTAGAGCATTCCAAGGTCAGATTGGTCTGATCAGCCACAATTGGACACACTGAAACTTGACTTTAGCACAGTGGAGTCATTTTGATCCTTTTTGAGAATGAAGGACAACTAACCAACCAATTTTTTGTTCCCAGAAATGAACTGCTATAATTATTTTTGTACATATAGGTCCCTTTCATTTTTAATCTCTTTTGGAATATAGACCTACTAGTGTTATTGCTAAGTCAAAGGGTATGCAAGGTTTTATATCCCTTTGAGCACAGTTCCACATTGCTCTACAGAATGGTTGAATCCATTCACAACTCCACCAACAATTCATTAAAGTCTTATTTGTCCCACATGCCCTCCAACTTTTGTCATTTACCTTTTCTGTCCTATTAACCAATCTAAAGGTATGAGGTAGTGCCTCAAAATAGTTTTAATTTACATTTATCCAATCAATAGTGAGAGTATTTTTTCATATGCTTATAGATATATGACCTGAAAACCGATCATGTCTTTTGATCACTTATCAGTTGTGGAATGGCTCTTATTTTTATACATTTGACTCAGTTCTCTATATGTTTGAGAAATGAGGCCTTTATCAGAGAAACTTGCTTCAAATTTTTTCAGTTACTGTTGCTAAATGTAATTCCTTCCACCCTATCCCCTTCTCTTCCATTTATTCTCTTCTCTCTCTCCTTTCGTCTTGCCCCTTCACAAAAGTGTTTTCTCCTAATTACCCTTTCCCCTAATCTTCCCTCTCTTCTATCACCCCCGCCCTGCCCCTGCATTTTCTTATCCCCTTCCCATCCTACTTGCCTGTGGAATGACAGAATTCTATAAGCAATTTAGTGTGTATGTTATCCCTCTTTGAGCCAATTTTGACGAGAGTAAGATTTACTCATTCCTTCTCACCTTTCCCCTCTTCTCCTCCACTGTAAAAGCTTTTTCTTGCCTCTTGTCTTCCATTTAAAAAATTATTTTGGTTTTGTTTTCCAGTTTCTTGATTTCTCATAACGTCACTAGCTTTCATTTACTCCATTCTAATTTTTAAGGAATTATTTTCTTCAATGAGCCTTTGGATCTCCTTTTCCTTTTGGCGAAATTTTGTTTTTAAGGCATTCTTCTCCTCGTTGACTTTTTGGATCTCTTTTACCATTTGGCTTAGTCTTTTTTAAGATGTTATTTTATTCAGTATTTTTTCTATCTCCTTTAGCAAGCAATTGATTTGTGTTCCATGATTTCTGGCATCACTCTCATTTCTCTTCCCAATTTTTTCTCTGCCTCTTTTACTTCACTTTCAAAATTCTGTTTGAATTATTCCATAACCTGAGATAAATTCATATTTTTTTCTGAGAGGTTTTCGATGTAGGAGCTTTGACTTGGCTGTCTTCTTCTGAGTGTGTGGCTTGATGTTCCTTGTCACCACGGTAACTTTCTATACTCAGTTTATTCCCCATTGTTTGCTTATTTCCCCAGCCTGTCAGTTGACTTTTATGTGCTTGAATTTTTTAAAAAAAGACACTAAGTTAATTAATTTATTTTTAACTTTAATCATTTACTTCCACAAGTTTTAAATTATTTCCACCTCCCTTTATCACTCCCTCCTCAAGATGGCCTGCAATCTGATATAAACTCTACACATAAATTCCTATTAAGCACGTTTCCACATTAGTCACATTGTACAGAAGAATTAAAATGAATGGGAGAAACCATGAGAAAGAAAAAAAGAAGAAAAGAAGGAAATAGTCTGATTCACTCTGCATTGAGACTCCATAGATCATCCTCTGGATGTGGATGCCATATTTCCATCATGAGTCCTTTGGAATTCTTTTAGGTCCTCGCATTGCTGAGGAAGGCTAAGTCTATCAAAATCAGTCATAGCAGATTGCTGCTGTTATTGTGTACAATGTTCTCCTTGTTTTGCTCACTTCACTCAGTATCAGATCACATAAATCTTTCCAGATTTTTCTGAAGTCCACCTGCTCATCATTTCTTATACCACAGTGGTAGTCATATACCATAACTTGTTCAGCCATTCCCCAATTGATGGGCATCCCTTCAATATAGAGTTCTTGGCCACCACAAAAAGAGCTCCTCAAACTTTTTTTTGTACATATGAGACTGTTTCTCATTTTTATGATCTCTTGAGGATACAGCCACAGAAGTGATATTTTCAGGTAAAAGAGGTTAAAGGTTAAATATCCCGTTGGGCATAGTTCCAAATTCCTCTCCAGAATGGTTGGATCAGCTCACAGCTCCACCAACAATGAATTAGTGTTCCAACTCTCTGACATCTTCTCCAACATTTATCGTCTTTCTGTTTAGTCATGGTAGCCAATCTGATAGGTGTGATGTGGTACCTCAAAGTTGTTTTGATTTGCATAAGTAGTGATTTAGAGCACTTTTTCATATGACTATAGATAGCTTTAATTTTGTCCTCTGGAAACTTCCTGCTCATATCCTTTTACCATTTATCTACTGAGGAATGACTTGTATTCTTGTAAATTTGACACAATATATATTTTAGAAATGAGGCTTTTATCAGAGCCACTAGTTGTAAAAATTCTTTTCAGTTTTCTACTTCTCTCCTAGTCTTGGTTGGAAGGACTTTGTATGTACAAAACCTGTTCAATTTAATGTAATCAGATTTATCCATTTTGCATTTTTTGCATTTTGCTGAGCTTCTGCCATTCTATTTCCCAGTTTTCCCAGCAGTTTTTGACACTAAGTTCTTATCCCAGAAGCTGGGGTCTTTTGGGTCATCAAATAGTAGACTGTTATAATCATTGACTACTATGTCTTGTGTACCTAACCTATCCCACTGATCTACCCCTCTATTTCTTAGCCAGTACCAAGTAGTTTTGATGATTGCTGCTTTATAATACAATTTAAGATCTGGTATGGCTAGGTCACCTACCTTAGCATTACTTTGCATTAATTCCCTTGGTATTATGGACCTTTTCTTCTTCCAGATGGATTTTGATAATATTTTTTTCTAGCTCTATAAAATAATTTTTTTCTAGTTTGATTGGTATGGCACTGAATTATTAAATTAATTTAGATGGAATTGTCATTTTTATTATATTAGCTAGGCTTACCCATGAGAAACTGATGTTTTTCCAATTATTTAGATATAACTTTATTAGTGTGAAAAATGTTTTGTAATTGTGTTCATATAGTTCTTGGGTTTGTTTTGACAGGTAGATTCCCAAATATTGTAGAATATCTACAGTAACTTTAAATGGAATTTCACTTCCTGTATTTTGGTGTTGGGATTTGTTAGTAATATATAGAAACGCGGATAATTTATATAGGATTCTTTTATATCCTGCAATTTTGCTAAAGTTGTTTATTGTTTCAAGTAGTTTTTTACTTGATTCTCTAGGATTCTCTAAGTATATCATTGTATCATCTGCAAAGAGCGATAACTTAGTTTCTTCTTTGTCTATTCTAATTCCTTCAATTTCTTTTTCTTCTCTTATTGCTAAAGTTAACATTCCTAGAACCATATTGAATAACAGTGGTGAGAATGGGCATCCTTGTTTCACCATGGATTTTATTGAAAATGAATCTAGCTTATCCTCATTACATATAATGCTTCATAATAGTTTTAGGTAGATGGTGTGTGTGTGTGTGTGTGTGTGTGTGTGTGTGTGTGTGTTTATCCTTCATTGCCAAAGAAGACCATGCTGTCAGAGAAATAATGACATGACTTTCACTTGACTTTGTTTTGAGTTAGGGAGGGCTGTGCAGGTCACCAGCCTCACTTCTCCTCCAGAGCCATCTGAATCCAGTGACCATATATTCATCAGGATGACTGGAGATGTCCCAGGATGAGGCATTTGGTGGTAAGTGACTTGCCCAAGATCACACAGCTAGTGAGTGCCAAGTGTCTGTGGTGAGATTTGAACTCAGGTTCTCCTGACTCCTGCACTGGTGCTCTATCCACTGCACCACCTAGCTGCCCCAAGGTAGATGCTACTTATCATTTTAAGGAAGACTCCATTTATTCCAATATTCTCTAGAGTTTTAGTAAGAATGGGTGTTGTATTTTGTCAAAAGCTTTTTCTGTAACTATTCATATCATAATATGATTTCTGTTAGTTTTGTTGTGATTGATTATGCTGATAGATTTCCTAATATTGAAGCAGACTTGTATTCCCGGCATAAATCCTACTTGACCAAAGTATATTATTCTAATGATAATTTGCTGTCATATTTTGGATAACATTTTGTTTAAAGTTTTTGCATCTATGTTCATTAGGGAAATTGATCTATAATTTTCTTTCTCTGTCTTGGCTCTTCCTATTTTAGGAATCAGCACCATATATGTACCATAAAAATATTTGGTAGCACTCCTTCTTTGACAATTTTCCAAAATAGTCTATATAGTGTTGAAATTAATTCTTCTTCAAATGTTTGATAGCCTGATTTACAAGTTAATTAACCTGTAAATTCATCTGGCCCTGGAGACTTTTTTCCTAGCGAGTTCATTGATAGTTTATTCAATTTCTTTTTCTGAGAAGGGGTTATTTAAGTTGCTTCTTCTAAAATAAGTGGGGAGAATCTATGTCTGACACTTATTGAAGTGAGGTGAGGGGAGGATCAGTCTAGTGACTGTCTCTCTCTGGCCACTGAGGAATGTTAATTGTTTCATCGGTGTCTTGCAGACCTTTTTGTAGACCTGAGTTAGCAGACTTTCATGGCACTTAGAAGAATATATTAGGGAGATAAAACCCTCAAAGACAAGCAAGGATGGAAAATATACCTTTTGGGGATGTAAGGTAACTTGTGACATTAACTGAGAGGAAAACCAGATTTAATTATAAAATCAATGCAGGATAAAATCAACTAAACTAATAAAGTAGAAACTAGAGGTAATACTAATTTTTATATTTTCAATGTCCATCTGTTGTCTTATATAGTTAACTTCATATTTGCAGGATAGGTCATCCTGGTTTGTATCCTGAGCTCCATTGCCCTTTGGAATAAGTTATTCCATCCTCTTCCTCTTCTAGTGAGTCCAAAATAGTATTCTGTTACTTAAATTTCCTTTCCTTTCTATTTGAAGTTCTTTCTTCTGATGGCAGGCAGAGCTTGTTTCTGAATTGGAATGATAAACTTAACCATTACATTTCTTGGAGTTTACGGGTTTTTTTCTGGAAGCAATTTGTGAATTCTTTCAATTGGAATTTAATTTTCTACGTGTAGAATTTCTAGGCAGTTCTCATTATAGTGTTAAGACTTTTTGTCCTATTTTCTTCTTCTGAGTGATCCTTGATCCTTAGGTTGTCTTTTTGCAACTTGTATTTGAGTTCAGTGTGCTTTCCTTGCATGTTGTTGGTCAACCACTTCAATCACATCTAACTCTTTATGACTGACTGCATTGGGGTTTTCTTTCTTTTTTCAATTCAATTCAGCAATCGTTTATTAAATGTCACAGTACCTGAAACATAGCAGGTACTTTTTTTTTAGTTCTTTTATTTTTATTTTTTAAATTAATTTAATTAACTTTTAACATTCATTTTCACAAAATTTTGGGTTCCAAACTTTCTCCCCATTTGTCCCCTCCCCCACCCCCAAACACAGAGCATACTAATTGCCCCTATCACCAGCCTGCCCTCTCTTCTATCATCCCTCCCTTCCCTTGTCCCCATCTTCTCTTTTGTCCTGTAGGGCCAGATAACTTTCTATACCCCTTTACCTGTATTTCTCATTTCTTAGTAGCAAGAACAGTACTCAACAGTTGTTCCTAAAATTTTGAGTTACACCTTCTCTTCATCCCTCCCTCCTCATCCATTCCCTTTGGAAAGCAAGCAATTCAATATAGGCCATATCTGTGTAGTTTTGCAAATGACTTCCATAATAGTCATGTTATATAAGACTAACTAAATTTGCCTCCATCCTATCATGCCCCCCATTGCTCCTATTCTCTCTTTTGATCCTGTCCCTCCCCAAGAGTGCTGACTTCAAATTGCTCCCTCCTCCCATTGCCCTACCTTCCATCATCCCCTCCACCCTGCTTATCCCCTTCTCCCCCACTTTCGTGTATTGTAAGATAGGTTTTCATACCAAAATGAGTGTGCATTTTATTCCTTCCTTTAGTGGAATGTGATGAGAGTAAACTTCATGTTTTTCTCTCTCCTCCCTTCTTTTTCCCTCCACTAAGTCTTTTGTCTGCCTCTTTTATGAGAGATAATTTGCCCCATTCAATTTCTCCCTTTCTTCTCCCAATATATTTCTCTCTCACTGCTTAATTTCATTTTTTAAGATATAATCCCATCCTATTCAATTCACTTTGTGCTCTGTGTGTGTGTGTGTGTGTGTAATCCCACCCACTACCCAGATACTGAAAAGTTTCAAGAGTTACAAATATTGTCTTTCCATGTAAGAATGTGAACAGTTTAACTTTAGTAAGTCCCTTATGACTTCTCTTTGCTGTTGACCTTTTCATGCTTCTCTTCATTCTTGTTTTTGAAAGTCAATTTTCTTTTCAGCTCTAGGTCTTTTAATCAAGAATGCTTGAAAGTCCTCGATTTCATTGAAAAACCATTTTTCCCCCTGAAGTATTACACTCAGTTTTGCTGGGTAGGTGATTCTTGATTTTAGTCCTAGTTCCTTTGACTTCTGGAATATCCCATTCCACGCCCTTTGATCCCTTAATGTAGAAGCTGCTAGATCTTGTGTTATCCTGATTGTATTTCCACAATACTTGAATTGTTTCTTTCTAGCTGCTTGCAATATTTTCTCCTTGACCAGGGAACTCTGAAATTTGGCCACAATGTTCCTAGGAGTTTCTCTTTTTGGATCTCTTTCAGGTGGTGATGAGTGGAATCCCTGAATACTTATTTTGCCCTCTGGTTCTAGAATCTCAGGGCAGTTTTCCTTTGTAATTTCATGAAAGATGATGTCTAGGCTCTTTTTTTGATCATGGCTTTCAGGTAGGCCCATAATTTTTAAATTGTCTCTCCTGGATCTATTTTCCAGGTCAGTTGCTTTTCCAATGAGATATTTCACATTATCTTCCATTTTTTCATTCTTTTGGTTTTGTTTTGTGATTTCTTGGTTTCTCATGAAGTCATTGGCCTCCATCTGTTCCATTCTAATTTTGAAAGAACTATTTTCTTCAGTGAGGTTTTGAACCTCCTTTTCCATTTGGCTAATTCTGCTTTTGAAAGCATTCTTCTCATTGGCTTTTTGAACCTCTTTTGCCAATTAACTTAGCCTATTTTTCAAGGTGTTATTTTCTTCAGCATTTTTTGGGTCTCCTTTAGCAAGGTGTTGACCTGCTTTTCATGCTTTTCTTGCATCTCTCTCATTTCTCTTCCCAGTTTTTCCTCCACCTCTCTTACTTGATTTTCAAAATCCCTTTTGAGCTCTTCCATGGCCTGAGCCCATGATATATTTATTTTGGATGTGTGGGATACAGAAGCCTTGACTTCTGTGTCTTTCCCTGATGGTAAGCATTGTTCTTCCTCATCAGAAAGGAAGGCAGAAAATATCTGTTCACCAAGAAAGTAACCTTCTATAGTCTTATTTTTTCCCTTTTCTGGGCATTTTCCCAGCCAGTGACTTGACTTCTGAGTTTTCTTTCCACACTCACCAAGCCTCCAGATCTGCCCAGCCAGCGTTTGGTGTCTGAGATTCAAATGCTGCTCCCCAGCCTCAAGGTTTTGGGCTAGGGCGGGGCTGCTATTCAGTGTGAGATTAAGTTCAGGTGCTCAGGTGGGGGCACGGCTGCCTCACGGGGTTTAGTTCCCTCAGGGGGTTTATGGGGAGACCTTCAACAATGGATCAGGGCTCCTGCCTGCTTGGGGAGGCCCTTTCTGCTGCTGCCTCTGCTGTTGCCTCCCAAAGGTGCCTGAGTTATGGAGACACCCTGCTCCCCTCTGGGTGAGCCAAAAAAACCCTCTCACTGACCTTTGGAGCCTGTGGGTGGAGGGACCTGTGTGGCTGCTGGAGATTCTGTCCCTGAAGCCTGCTCAGATCAGCTCCTCTCAGTGCCACACAGCCAAGGCAGGGCTGGGCTCGGCTCTGGGTCCAGCGTGATGGACCTTTTGCATCAGGTTTTCAGGTTTCTCTGGAACAGAAATTTCGTCCACTCTGTTGTTCTGTGGCTTCTGCTGCTCCAGAATTTGTTGAGAGTTCTTCTTTATAGATATTTTATAGGCTGTGAGTTCGGAGCTAGCATATGTGTGTCTTTCTACTCCGCCATCTTGACTCCTCTCCCTGCATGGAGGTTTTCTTGATAAAGATAGTGGAGTGGTTTGCTATTTGCCTCCTCCAAATCATTTTACAATTGAGGAAGCTGAGACCAAGAAGATGAAGTGAGTGGCCCAAGGTCACACAATTACTAAGAGTCTGAGGCCAGATTTCAACTCAGATTTTCCTGACTCCAGGCCCAGTGGTCAATCCACTGAACCACCTAGCTGCCCTTTGGTTGAATAATGAACATGTTTTCTTTTAATTTTGTTGGTTTTTGCTTCTCTTCTTCTGTATTAGCTACTTCTGAAAATTTGGATTTCTAATCTACTAGTCCATTTTTTGTTTCTTTGGTGATCCTTGCCATTGCAGATTAAAATGTTTTTTTTTCTGTCCCGTTCATTATTTTTGCTGTGTAATCTATAAATTCACAACTCTCTATAAATTAATAACTCTTCATACATTCCATAACTCTCCTTTCTCTTTTAAATAACTCATGGAGGAGGCGGAGCCAAGATGGTGGAGAGCAGCTACTCACCCAAACTCCAAAACAAACTCCTTCAGATACCTCTAAAAAGAGAATCTGAACAAATTTTAGAAAGGCAGAATTTAATAAGAGACAGAGTGTGGCAGATTTCCAATCCAGGACAGACTGGGAGGTCGATGGGAAGGATCAGTTGCATGGGACTGGAGGAGCACACAGTGCACAACTCACAGGTTTTACCAGCAGGCACCTCACCATAGCAAAGCCCAGCAGGAAGCCCCTGGGCAATCTGAAGCAGCAGCTGCACTGCAGAATCTCAAACCTATCAGCCCAGGACAGGAGTCCAGTGGAACTGAGAGAGAGAGAACCACAGAACCCCAGGTAACTGCAGCAGCTGCTCTTGAGACTTTCAGCTCGCAGATTAAATGTCTATAAATCACCCACTTGAACTTCTGGGAGCTGAGATGGTGGAGTGATTGGTAAATGCTCTACCCCTCCCCTTGTTGACCTTGAAAAACTCAGAGCATATTTTCCCAGGAAAGGTACTGTAACAGTGGGATCAACCGAAGGGGTAAACAGTCTGTTAGCCCATTAGCCTAGGAAAATTGCAAAGGCTGAAGGGGACCCAGTGAAGGATTGAAACTGTCCCAGACAGCCCCACCTCAGTGAACCAGGAGAAGTTCCTGAGTCTAGGGGCATGGAGCCCGCAATCCTGAACACCAGGACCTAAAGCATGCCCCAGTGCAGCCACGGGAATAGGGAAGACATTAATGCAAAAGGGGTTCGCCACCCACTGACTTGCCTGTGCTTAGGAGAGGAGAGCTCCTGTAGCAAGACCACCCCTTCCGCACATTTAACAGAATTAGCTCCAGGGTAACTCCAGGGAAATTCAGAAAGACTTCACCTGGCCTCTGCCTTCAGCCAGTTCAGCACCAGGTAAGGTACAGCATTCTAGCTTCCAGCTTCTAGCTGAAAGAACCAGAGGCTACAAAGCCTCAAGTTCTAAGTACAAGAACGGTGGAACAGAGTCCCCCGTAACCCAGAAGCAGAGATCTGCTTTAAAAGCCAGGAGTTGTTGACTCGTTTTTCATTATTTGCTTGCATAACTCTCATTTCTCTCCCCAATTTTTGCTCTACTTCTCTTAATTGCTTTTCAAAATCCTTTTTGAGCTCTTCCATTGCCTGAGACCAATTCATATTTTTCTTGAAGACTTTAGATAGAGGAACTTTGACTTTGTTTTCTTCTGTTTGCATGCTTTGCTCTTCTTTGTCGCCAAAGTAAGATTCTATAGTTTGATTCCATTTACGGATTTTGCTCAATTCCCCAGCCATTTACTTGACTTCTAACCTCTTTGTCAAGGCAGTTCTCTGCTTCTAGTGGGGGTGGAGGGTGTACAGGTAGGCACTCAATCCTCCCACAATCTGTGGGCTTAGAGCTCCAGAAACTATGGCTGCTGTCACCCTTTCTGCTACTGTGGCTGCTGAGGGTTCCTCCACCCTCTCCCCCTTTGCCACTCTGGGGCTGGGGGCCAAACCACTCCACTTTTCTGCATGTATCCCACAGGTTTTTCCCACTGACTTTCAATTTATCTTCAGCCTTTTGGGGTCATAACATTTGGGAACAACCACAAGAGTGAGAGATTAGGTCTTCATAAGGCTTACTCAGACCTCCACTGGGCACTTGGAGCCCACACTGGACTGTGATCTACATCCAATGTGACACAGTAGACACTTACTGGGGACCTTCCAAGCTGTGTAGGGCTGAAAATTTGCTTCACTCCATCATTCTGTGGGTTCTACAGCTCCAGAATCTGTTTAGAGCCATTTTTTACAGGCTTTGGCTGAGCTTGGCAGGAGCCTTCTAGAAAGTCCGTGCTGTTGCTCCTCCATCTTGGCTCTGCCCCTCAATCATGGAAGAATTTAAAACGAAAATTGGACTAATGGAAAAGGAAGCACAAAAGCTAAATGGGAAAATTGGACAAATGATAAAGGATGTACAAAAACTAACTGGAGAAAATAACTCCTTAAACAGAACAATTGGAAAGATGGAAAAGGAGATGCAAAAGTTTACTGAAGAAAACAATTTGATAAAAAAAATTAGAATTGGACAAGTAGAAGCTAATGACTCTCTGAGACATCAAGAATCAGTCAAAGAGAATCGAAAGAATGAAAAGATACAAGAAAATGCAAAATATCTAATTGGAAAAACAACTGAACTGGAAAATAGATCCAGGAGAGAAAATCTAAGAATTACTGGTCTACCAGAAAGACATGATGAAGAAAAGAGCCTGGGCAAAATTTTCCAAGAAATCATGAAGGAAAACTACACAGAAGTCCTAGATACAGAGGACAAAGTAGCCATTGAAAGAATCCACTTTCACCTTCTGAAAGGTACCCCAAAGTGAAAACACCAAGGAATATTGTTGTCCAGTTCCCAAACTATCAAGTGAAGGAGAAAATACTGCAAGCAGCTAGGAAGAAACAATTCAAATATTGAGGAGCTACAGTCAGAATCACACAGGACCTTGCAGTTCCTACATTAAAAGATCTGAGGTATTGGAATATGATGTTCCACAAGACAAAGGAGCTGGGATTACAATCAAGGATCAATTACTCAGCAAGACTGTTAGGCAAAGAGATGCTCATTCAATGAAATAAGGGATTTCCAGACCTTCCTGATGAAAAGGCCAGATCTTCAAACACAAGTCTCAAGAGAGGCATAAAAAGATAAATGGGGGGGGGGGGAACTTGTTATTCAGTATGGACAAACTGTTTACATCCCTATAATGGAAGATGATACAAGAGAATTGTATATTTACTATGATATATGAAAGAAATATACGTAGGGAGAGAGTATAAAGTAAATGATGTGATGATAAAAATGTGATTTAAGGGTGCCAAGGGATTGTAATGGGAGATGTGAAAATGAGGAGGCAGAAAAAGGTAAATTATATCACATGAAGAGGCAGAAAAATATATTACAGTACAGTGAAAGAAGGGAGGGAGATGAGAATTGTTTGAGATTTACTCTCATCTGACTTGGTTCAAGGAAGGAACAACAAACTCAGTTAAGTATAGAAATCTAACTAGCTCTATAGGCCGTAGGAGGAGAAAGGGGAAAGAAAAGGGAGAGGAGGCTAAAAGAGAGGAAAGAAGTAGTAAGGGAAAGGGGGAGTAATAGGGAGAGGGGCTAAAAGAAGGGAAGGAAGACGAAGGGAGGCAGGGGTCAAAAATTAAAACTCTGTTGTGGAGGGGAAGGGAGAACTAAAAGCATAAAAAGAAGAAAAGAGGAAGAAGTGAAAGACACAGATAGTAATCATAACTGTGAATACGAATGAGATGAACTCTCCATAAAATGGAGAGGGATAGCAGAATAGATTAAAAACCATAATCCAACAATATGTTGATTAGAAGAAACACATTGAAAAGGGGGGATACAAGCAGGGTAAAGGCAAAAGGCTGGAGCAGAATATTTTGTGTTGCAGCTGATGTGAAAAAAGCAGGGGTAGCAATCCTAATCTCAGACATAGCAAAACCAGAAATGTATCTAAGCAAAAGAGATAAGGAAGGAAAATATATCCTGTTAAAAAGCACCATAGACAAGGAAGCAATATCATTACTAAATATATATACTCGAAGTGCCATAGCATCTAAAGACTTAGAGGAGAAGTTAAGGGAGTTACAGTAAGAAATGGACAGCAAAACTATACTAGTGGGTGACCTCAACTTCCCCCTCTCTGAACTTGATAAATAAAACCTCAAAATAAGGTAAATATGATATCTCCTGGTAGAAAATTGAATGAGGATAGAAAGAAATATACCTTTTTCTCAGCAGTATGTGGCACATATACAACAATTGACCATGTACCAGGGTATAAAAACCTCACAATTCAGTGCAGAATGGCAGAAATTGTGAACACATCGTTCCGAGATCATAATGCAATAAAAATTATATGTAATAAGAGGTCATGGAAAGAGAAACCAAAAATTAATTAGAAACTAAATAATCTAATCCAAAAGAATGAGTGGGTTAAACAACAAATCATAGAAACAATTAACAACTTCATTCAAGAGAATGACAATCATGAGACAACCTACCAAATTTTATGGGATACTGCAAAAGTAGATCTTAGGGGAAGTTTTATGTCTTTGAACATCTACATGAGTAAA
Organism: Notamacropus eugenii; assembly: GCF_028372415.1. Lineage (NCBI taxonomy): Eukaryota > Metazoa > Chordata > Mammalia > Diprotodontia > Macropodidae > Notamacropus > Notamacropus eugenii. Next base: position 9,393,706 of record NC_092879.1, on the reverse strand, counting down.
ACAGAGAAAGAAGAGATCAACGAATGAGTATGTAGCTGAAAAAACTAGAAAAGAAAAACAATTTGAAAACCCCACATAAATGCCAAATTAGAAATACTGAAAACCAAGGGAGAGATTAATAAAATTGAAATTAAGAAAACCATTGAACTCATAAATAAAACGAAGAGTTGGTTTTACGAAAAAGACAATAAAATTGATAAACTTTTGGTCAATTTGATTAAAAAATAAAGAAGAAAACCAAATTACCCATATCAAAAATGAAAAGGGTGAACTCACCTCCAATGCAGCGAAAATTAAAACAATAATTAGAAATTACTTTGTCCAATTCTATGCCCATAAATTCGACAATGTAAATGAGATGCATGAGTATTTTTTAAAAATATAAATTGCGCAAATTAACTGAAGAGGAAGTTGAATACTTAAATAACCCTGTCTCAGAAAAAGAAATTGAACAAGGGCACAATGAACTTCCTAGGAAAAAATCTCCAGGGCCAGATGGATTTACAAGTCAATTATATCAAACATTTAAAGAACAGTTGATTCCAATATTATATCTACTATTTGGGAAAATTGGTGAAGAAGCAGTCCAACCGAATTCTTTTTATGACATAAATATGATTCTGATACTTAAACCAGGAAGAGCTAAAAAAGAGAAAGAAAATTATAGACTAATTTCTCTAATGAATATAGATGCTAAAATTTTAAACAAGATATTAGCAAAAAGAACACAGCTGCTTATCATGAGAATAATACATTATGAACAGGTAGGATTTATACCAGGAATGCAGGGCTGGTTCAATATTAGGAAAACTATCAGCATTATTTATCATATCAACAGCAAAACTAACAGAAACCACATGATTCTCTCAACAGATGCAGAAAAAGCTTTCGACAAAATACAGCATCCATTCATATTGAAAACACTGTAGAACATAGGAATAAATGGAACTTTCCATAAAACAATAAGCAGTATCTACCTAAAACCATCAGCAAGCATTATATACAATGAGATAAGCTAGATAAGGGACAAGGATGTCCATTATCACCACTTATTCAATATGGTACTAGAAATGTGAATTGTAGCAATAAGAGAAGAAAAAGAAATCAAAGAATTAGAATAGGTAAAGAAGAAACTAAGTTATCACTCTTTGCAGATGATGTGATGATATACTTAGAGAGTCCCAGGGAATCAAGGAAAAACTACTTGAAATAATAAATAACTTTGATAAAGTTTCAGGTTACAAAATAAACCCAGTTAAATCATCTACATTTCCATATATTGCTAACAAAACCCAACAGCAAGAGATAGAAGGAGCAATACTATTTAAAACTGTGGTAGACATTATAAAATACCTGGAATTCTAACTGTCAAAACAAATCTAGGGACTATATGAACACACTTACAAAACATTTTTCTCAGAAATAAAGTCAGATCTAAGTAAGTGGAAAAACATCAATTGCTCATGGGTAGGCCGAGCTAATATAATAAAAATGACAATTCTACTTAAATTAATTTACTTAGTGCCATGGCAATCAAACTACCATATAATTATTTTCCAGAGCTAGAAAAAATAACATCAAAATTCATCTGGAAGAACAAAAGGTCCAAAATATCAAGGGAACTAATGAAAATAAATGCTAGGGAAGGTGGTCTAGTCCTACCAGATCTCAGATTGTGTCATAAAGTGGCAATCATCAAAACCACTTGCATTGGCCGAGAACTAGAGGCGTAGACCAGTGGAATAGGTTAGGTATTCAAGACACAATGCTCAATGAATATAGCAATCTACTGTTCAATAAACCCAACGACCCAGGCTTCTGGGATAATAACTCAGTGTCTGACAAAAATTGTTGGGAAAACTGGATAGCATTGTGGTGAAAACTGGGCATAGACCAATGCCTGACACCATACGCAGGAATAAAGTTAAAATGCATACATGATCTAGCTATAAAGACTGATACTATAAACAAATTAGGGGAGCAAGGAATAGTGTGTTTGTCAGATTTATGGAGAATGAAGAAACTTGTGACTACATAAGAGATAGAGAACATTATGAAATGCCAAATGGATAATTTTGATTACATTAAACTGGAAAATTTTTGCACAAACAAACCCAATGCAACCAAGATTGGGGGTAAGCAGAAAACTGGGAAAGAATTTTTGCAGCTAGTATCTGTGATAAAGGCCTTATTTCTAAAATATATAGAGAATTGGTTTAAACTTAAAAGAATTAAGGTCATTCCCTAATTGATCAATGGTCAAAGGATACGAACAACCAGTTTTCAGAGAAAGAATTTAAAGCTATCTATAGTCATATAATAAATGCTCTAAATCACTATTGATTAGAGAGATGCAAATCAAAACAACTCTGGGGTTGTAACACCTATTAGGTTGGCTAACATGAGAAAACTGGAAGATGATACATGTTGGAGAAGATGTGGGAGAGTTGGAACACTAACTCATTGTTGGAGCTGTGAGCTGATCCAACCATTCTGGAGAGCCATTTGGAACCACTGACCAAAGGGCTACAAAAAAGTGCATACCCTTTGACCCAGCAATATCGCTTCTAGGACTGTTTCCCTAAGAGATCATAAAAATGGCAAAGGGTCCCACATGTACAAAAATATTTATAACAGTTCTCTTTGTGATGGCCCCAAACTGGAAATCAAGGGGATGCTCATCCATTGGGGGATGGCTGAACAAGTTGTGGTATGTGAATTTAATGGAATATTATTGTGCTATAAAAATGTTGAACAGGAAGACTTCAGAGAGGCCTGGAAGGACTTACATGAACTGAAACTGAGTAAAAGGAGCAGAACCAGGAGAACTTTGTACACAGCAACAACCACAGTGTGCGAGGAATTTTTCTGGTAGACTTAGTACTTCATTGCAATGCAAGGATATAAAAAATTCCCAATGGACTTTTGAGGCAAAATGCCTTCCTCATCCAGAGAAAGAACTATGAAATTGGATAGCAGAATAAAGCAGACCATTTTCTCTTGTGTTATGTTATGGTTTTCTTTCTAGTTGTTTTATATTGTGGCTTCTCCCATTCATTTTAATTGTTCTATGCAACATGACTAAGGTGAAAATGTATTTAATAAGAATGTATGTGAAGAACCTATTTAAGATTGCATGCCATTTCGGGGAAAGAGTGGAGATGGAAGGGTGAAGGAGGGGGAGACAGTGGAAAAAATCTGATGCATATGGAAGTGATTGTAGAAAACTCTAAACAAATAAAATAATTTTTAAAAAGCTCATGAATAGTTGTGTGTTGTGATGCCATGTTCTCCAATTGCACAGTTTTCTGCCTCATCAAGTGTTGCAGTGCTTTCCTTTATTTTGCAGTATAGATGGCTGAACTCATTTACTAGGTCTGAAGGTCACATTTGTTTCTATTATTACTGCTTTCCCGTTGATTTACCTTTATATTTAAGGGTTTTGAATTTTCTTCTCCCTGAAATCTTTGGTGCTTTCAGTCTCCCTGTTTATGTTCCTTGTCACCTACTTCCTGACTCCCTCCTATCAAATTGTGGATTGGTAGCGGGATTTCAAATCATCTCATCCTCCTTTCCAATTCACGTGGGATCAGGACTGGCCCAGGCTGGATTCTGTGCTGTTTTCCTCAGACTTTGTGGATTGTTGCACAGTCTCCCATATCCATGACGTCTTATTTTGCTGTCTTTACTGTTCCTCAGTTCTCTGACCCAGCAGTGTAAATTCAGCATCTGTTTTCCCCCTCATTGCCAGTTCAGAACTTGGTAGCACTGGTGTCTTTGGGTTGTAGAATCTGGCAGGCGAAAGCCTGATGGGTTGTGGCCAAGCTCGTTGTCAAGGTCTGAGCAAACTTCTGAGATCTCCATAGCACTGGAAAAAGGGATGGAACGACCACAATACAGGATTAGGTTACAATGTGTCCTTGGATCTGCTACTATCTGCCCCACTACCTCTGGGGGAGATTGGAGATTGGTACCAAGGGGACCCAAGGTCAGTCAGTATAAGTTCTCAGGTTTTTTGGTGTTCTTTTTTACCTCTTAATCTCCTATCTTGTTGCTCACTTGAAACCCAAATGCCTCATTTTGAAGAGGAGGAAACTCAAGCCAAAATGACTTATGACTTTGGGGGAGGGGGTGTATCACAGGCAATAAGTGACAGAGGTAGAATTTCAAGTCACATCCCCTGACTTCAATTCCACTTCCTATTCCACAGTGATCTTTTGCCAGTCTCGAATTACGCTTTTATGTATGTCCTCATACTGAGTATTGGTTTTAAAAAGCATTTTCTGATTTAGTGAAGTAGTTTACACTGACACAGTTGTGAGGAGAAATAAAAGGAGAAGAAGTGAGCAAATCTACCTGGCTCTAGGACCTCAGTTCAGTCACCACTGGTTTTGAGAGAGCTGTTCCTCTTCCTCTGTTCTCCTCACCTCTCCCTATAGTCCAGCACTAGACTGAGCATACAGATACCTAGTGGCATCTTCTTCAAAAGTAAATTGATGTAGAATCCAATAAATAAGAAACATTAAACTCAGATTTTGTTCAAAATTTACTCAGCATTTTCAGAAATTTTTTGAACCTAAGAATATCTTTGCTCATTGTCCCAGCACCTCCATGGATACAAATGCCTCAGTGATTTTGTTTATTCTCTGACTTGTTCATCACTAAAATATTTGGACCTCCTCTTCCTGCAACCAGTGTGAAATGTTCTTTAGACAGTGATATTCAATCAAGATGTTTCTATCCAAAGAATTAACACTGGGAAATAACACTGTGGTGAAATTTACATCAGCACTTTTGTAAGCATTGTAGACCCACTTTCAATGATTTTAAGGGGTTTTGAAACTGGGAAACTGATACCCAATGGTATTTTGACTCCTGTTATTCTTTATTCTGTTTACATAGCACAGAAATCATATGAAGAATTTTTTCTCCTGGGAAGTGATTATCCTCGACCCAGGTTTTACAGACAGTCTGTCCTCTTGCTCTGTTATATTACTTGGTACCCTGATGTCTAGGCCCATCCTCAGATATATGAGGTTGGGTGAGGAGGACACCGTACATTTGCGCTGAACTCTGGCAGACAGAATTTATTCTAAGAATTTCACACTGATATGCTACCATGTCACCATAGTCCCCTTGAGTATCATTAGATACAGATACTGTATCCAAGAGAAAAGAGAAATCATCTATAAGACAGAATTAATTATCAACTTTTATTGTTTAATTATATTCACATTGTTTTTGAGTGTATTATTTCTAACCCTCAAAATGAGTAAGCTCTCTCACTTCCCTAATGTATTCTAAGACCATGTCTTAAACTGTGACTTCTCATTCAGAGGTTCAGCTATCCATAGACATTATTTACAAATTGTTTGTGTGGCAGGATATTTACAGAACCTTTCTATCTATCACCTTTGGTACAGAAATGATGACCTTTATTTAACCTATTTATGATTTCCGGTTCCAGGAGCCCAGATAGGGAAGTGAACAGTAGTTGCTATCTCCCTTCCCTTGTTGATCTTGACAAGCCAAGAGAATATCTCCCTGGAAAAAACCCCTGGAACAGTGGGAACAGCAGAAGTGGTAAACAGAATTTCATCCTGTGAGGCTAGAAAGATCTCTAAGTATATTTCCTCTTGTTGTGGCTGAAGGCGACCAGTGCAGGATCAAAGCTGTCCCAGAGAGTCCCACCTCAACAAACCAGGAGAAGATCCTGAGATCCAGGGAATGAAGCCAACAACCGCCAACACCAGGACCCCAGGCGTGCCTCAGCACTGGAATCGGGAAGACTCAAGGGTAGACAGCTGAGCTTGCCTGTGCTCTAGCTCAGCAGAGGAGACCTCCAGCATCCAGACCACCCCTCCCCCACACTTAACGAGCTAGCTCCAGGGTAACTATGGGGAAACCCAAAAAGATCTCACCTGGCCTCTGCTTTCCAACACCAGTCAGCTCAGCACCAGGTAAGCTGCAGCATTTAGCTTTTAGTTGAAAGAATCAGAGGCACACACAAAGCCTCAAGTTTTAGGCACAAGAACCGTGGGACAGAGTTCCCTGTGTCACAGATGCAGAGATCTACTTTAAAAGCCAGGAAAAGGGTTATTATCATGAATAACAAGCAAAGAAGAAAAGACCATAGAATCTTTCTATGAGGACAAGGACCAAAACACAAATACCAAAGAAGTCAGCATTGAGACTGTACTCCCATTTAAAACTTCAGAAGGAAATATGAACTGGTCTGAAGCACAAAGAACCTTCTTGGAAGAACTCAGGAAGGATTTTAAAACCCAAATTAGAGAAATAGAAGAAAAACTGGCCAATGATTTTAGAAAAATGAAAAAAAGAATTCACTGAAGAGAACAGCTCCTTAAAAAGGAAAGTTGGACAAATGGAAAAGGAAGTACAAAACCTAACTGGTGAAAATAACTCCTTGAAATAAGCAATTGGACAGATGGAAAAGGAGATGCAAAGGTTTACTGAAGAAAACAATTTGATAAATATAGAATAAGGCAAGTAGAAGCTAATGAATCTATGAGATGTCAAGAATCAGTCAAACAGAATCTAAAGAATGAAACGATAGAAGAAAATGTAAAAATCTAATTGGAAAAACAACTGACCTGGAAAATGGATCCAGGAGAGAAAAATCTAAGGATTATTGGTATACCAGAAAGCCATGATGAAAAAAAGAGCCTGGACAATATTTTCCAAGAAATCATCAAGGAAAATGGCCCTTCTGGGACCATTTTCTGAGTTCTAGACTCAGAAGACAAAACACTCATCGAAAGAATCCACTGTTCACTTCCTGAAAGGTACACCAAAGTAAAACCCCAATGAATACCGTTGCCAAATTTCAGAACTGAGAAAATACTGCAGGCAACCAGAAAGAAACAATTCAAATATCGAGGAGCTACAGTCAGGATCACACAGGACCTTGCAGCTTCTACATTAAAGGAATGAAGGAATTGGAATACAATATTCCATAAGGCAGAGGACCTGGGACTACAACTCAGCATTAATTACCAAGCAAAGTTGAGCATAACACTTCAGGCAAGGAGATGGACATTCAATGAAATAATGGATTTCCAGACCTTCCTGATGAAAAGGCCAGAACTCAATAGAAAATTTGATCTTAAAACACAGGTCTCAAGAGAGGCATAAAAAGGTAAACAGGGAGAAAAAACTTGTTACACAATATGGGCAAACTGTTTACATCCCTATAAAAGAAGATGATACTTGTTAATCTTGAGAACTGTATATTTGTTATGAAATGTAAAGGGAATATACATAGATAGAGGGAATGCGTGCAAATTAAATGATGTGATGATAACAAATGTGATTTAAGGGTGCAAAGGGATTGTGATGGGAGATGTGAAAGTGAGAAGGCAGAAAAAATAAATTTTATCCCAGGAATAGGCACAAAAGCATATTACAGTAGAGAGAAAGAGGGGAGGGAAATGAGCATTGTTTGAGAAGTGCTCTCATCTGATTAGACTCAAGGAGGGTACAACAAACTCAGTTAAGTATAAAAATACAATTAGCTCTACAGGCAGTAGGAGGGGAAAGGGGAAAGAAAAGGGAGAGGAGGCTAAAAGGGAGGAAGGAGTAGTAAGGGAAAGGGGGATTAAAAGGGAGGGGGGCTGAAAGAAGGGGGGAAGACTGAGGGAGGTGGTGGTCAAAAATTAAAACTCTATTGTGGGAGGGAAGTGAGAAGGGACCCCTAAAACTATAAACAAGGGGAAAGGGGATGGAGGAAAAGACACAGATAGTAATCATAACTGTGAATGTGAATGGGATGAACTCTCCCATAAAATGGAGAAGGATAGCAGAATGGATTAAAAACCATAATCCAACAATATTATGTTTACAAGAAACATATTTGAAACGGAGGCATACATACAAGGTAAAGGTAAAAGGCTGGAGCAGAATATTTTGTGCTGCAGCTGATGTAAAAATAGCAGACACAGCAAAAGCAGAAACAGATCTAATCAAAAGAGATAAGGAAGGAAACTACATCTTGCTAAAAGGCACCATACACAACAAAGCAATTTCATTGTTAAGTATTTGTGCTCCAAGTGGTATAGCGTTCAATTTCTTAGAGTAGAAGTTGAGGGAGTTACAGAAAGAGACAGCAAAACTATGCTAGCGGGGGACCTCAATCTCCCTCTCTCTCTCTGAGCTTGATAAATCTAACCTCAAAATAAACAAGAAAGAAGTTATGGAGGTGAATAACCTATCTATATGTATCATAACATCAGTTGTCATGGAAATCCTTCCAAATCTCTCATTTCAACAAAAAGCAAAGTGAGAGTAAAGGAATTCACTTATTCAGGACAGACTACCACATAATGGGCAGGAAGCCAAAGAATTCAGAACACTGCAAGGTTAATATATATATATATATATATATATATATATATATATATATATATATATATATATATATATATATATATATATATATATATATATATAAATATTTAGTCATATTTATTTTTTTAATTATTTATTTATTTAACTTTTAACATTCATTTCCACAAAATTTTGGGTTCCACATTTTCTCCCCTTTTGTCCCCTCCCCCACCCCAAAACACGGAGCATTCTAACTGCCCCTGTCTCCAATCTTCTCTCTCTTCTATCATCCCTCTCTACCCTTGTCTCCATCTTCTCTTTTGTCCTGTAGGGCCAAATAACTTTCTATACCCCTTTACCTGTACTTCTTATTTCCTAGTGGCAAGAACAGTACTCGAGAGTTGTGCCTAAAACTTTGAGTTCCAACTTCTTTTCCTCCCTCCCTCCCCACTCCTTCCCTTTGGAAGGCAAGCAATTCAATATAGGCCAAATCTGTGTAGTTTTGCAAGTGACTTCCATAATAGTCGTGTTGTATAAGACTAACTATATTTCCCTCCATCCCATCCTGTCCCCCATTACTTCTATTCTGTTTTTTGATCCTGTCCCTCCCCATGAGTGTCGACCTCAGATTGCTCCCTCCTCCCCATGCCCTCCCTTCCATCATCCCCCCTACCCTGCTTATCCCCTTATCCCCCACTTTCCTGTATTGTAAGATAGGTTTTCAAACCAAAATGAGTGTGCATTTTATTCCTTCCTTTAGTGGAATGTAATGAGAGTAAACTTCATGATTTTCTCTCACCTCCCCTCTTTATCCCTCCACTAAAAAGTCTTTTGCTTGCCTCTTTTATGAGAGATAATTTGCCCCATTCCATTTCTCCCTTTCTCTCTCACTGCTTGATTCCATTTTTTAAAGATATATATTTCCCAATATATTTCTCTCTCACTGCTTGATTCCATTTTTTAAAGATATTATCCCATCCTCTTCAATTCACTCTGTGCACTCTGTCTCTATGTGTGTGTGCATGTGCATGTGTGTGTGTGTGTGTAATCCCACCCAGTACCCAGATACTGAATAGTTTCAGGAGTTACAAATATTGTCTTTCCATGTAGGAATGTAAACAGTTCATCTTTTGTAAGTCTCTTATGACTTCTCTTTGCTGTTTACCTTTTCATGCTTCTCTTCATTCTTGTGTTTGAAAGTCAAATTTTGTTTTCAGCTCTGGTCTTTTCATCAAGAATGCTTGAAAGTCCTCTATTTCATTGAAAGACCAATTTTTCCCCTGAAGTATTATACTCAGTTTTGCTGGGTAGGTGATTCTTGGTCTTAGTCCTAGTTCCTTTGACTTCTGGAATATCCTATTCCACGCCCTTCGATCCCTCAATGTAGAAGCTGCCAGATCTTGTGTTATCCTGATTGTACTTCCACAATACTTGAATTGTTTCTTTCTAGCTGCTTGCAATATTTTCTCCTTGACCAGGGAACTCTGAAATTTGGCCACAATGTTCCTAGGAGTTTCTCTTTTTGTATCTCTTTCAGGCAGTGATCTGTGGATTCCTTGAATACTTATTTTGCCCTCTGGTTCTAGAATCTCAGGGCAGTTTTCCTTGATAATTTCATGAAAGATGATGTTTAGGCTCTTTTTTGAGCATGGCTTTCAGGTAGGCCCATAATTTTTAAATTGTCTCCCCTGGATCTATTTTCCAGATCAGTTGTTTTTCCAATGAGATATTTCACACTATCTTCCATTTTGTCATTCTTTTGGTTTTGTTTTGTGATTTCTTGGTTTCTCATAAAGTCATTGGCCTCCATCTGTTCCATTCTAATTTTGAAAGAACTATTTTCTTCAGTGAGTTTTAGAACCTCCTTTTCCATTTGGCTAATTTTGCTTTTGAAAACATTCTTCTCCTCATTGGCTTTTTGAACCTCTTTTGCCAAGTGAGTTAGCCTATTTTTCGAGGTGTTATTTTCTTCAGCATTTTTTTGGGTCTTCTTTAGCAAGGTGTTTAATTGTTTTTCGTGCTTTTCTTGCATGTCTCTCATTTGTCTTCCCAGTTTTTCCTCCACCTCTCTAACTTGATTTTCAAAATCCTTTTTGAGCTCTTCCATGGCCTGAGCCCATTGAGTGGGCTGGGATACAGAAGCCTTGACTTCTGTGTCTTTCCCTGATGGTAAGCATTGTTCTTCCTCATCAGAAAGGAAGGGAGGAAATACTTGTTCCCCAAGAAAGTAACCTTTTATAGTCTTATTTATTTTCCCTTTTCTGGGCATTTTCCCAGCCAGTGACTTGACTTCTGAATGTTCTCTTCACACCCACTTTGCCTCCAGATCCTCCCAGCCAGGGCTTGGGGTCTGAGATTCAAATGCTGCTTCCCAGCCTCAGGGCTTTGGGCAGGGGCAGGGCTGCTATTCAGTGTGAGGTTAAATTCAGGTGCTCAGGTGGGGGCAAGGCAGCCTCATGGGCTCAGTTCCCTCAGGGGGTTTATGCAGAGACCTTCAACAATGGATCTGGGCTCCTGCCTGCTCTGGGAGCCCCTGTCTTCTCCCACCTCTGCTGCTGCTTCCCGAGGGGGCCTGAGTTATGGGGGCACCCCACTCCCCTCTTGACCCACCAAAGAGACTCTCTCACTGACCCTTGTCACCTGTGGGTGGAGGGACATGCGCGGCTGCTGGAAATTCTGTCCCTGAAGCCTGCTCAGATCTGCTCCCTGCTAGGATCTGCTCCTCTCGGCGCTGTGTGGCCAATGAAGGGCTGGGATGGGCTCTGAGTCCGCAGTGCGAGTACCTTTTTCGAGAGGTTTTCAGGCTCTCTGGAACAGAAATCTCATCCGCTCCATCGTTCTATGGCTTCTGCTGCTCCAGAATTTGTTGGAAGTTCTTTTTTTGCAGATATTTTATGGGTGATGGATTCAGAGCTAGCATATGTGTGTCTATCTACTCCGCCATCTTGGCTCCGCCCCCAAGGTTAATATTTTTTATGAGCACTGGGCAGGTGCAGCTTTCACCAGCTGACCTAATTTAACAGTGGTAAAAGTTTTAATCAAACTTGTGATATTTATTTTGTATTTTTCTTTCAAAATAAAGAATTCTTATTAAAATGATCAACTCTTTCTCATGTATTTATTTCCCCCAATATTTGCTTTTGTAGATAAGCAATGGGTACATTCGAAGCTGGAATTCCCTCAATACTCTCTCTGTTACTATTGAGTCTAATTGTCTGTCAGATGGCCTTTTATATGGTTAAGAATGTAATGCCTGAATTCCTATTGACATTGAAGGAATTAGTAATTTACTTCACTTTATAAATCCATAATTCACTTTGATTTCCTTATACCTCTCTTCTCATTGGTTAAATGTGGGCTAGAGTCATGTCATTACAATTCAGTAAATTAAGGTATTAAAATGAGTTTTGACATAGTATAGTACTATGGTTTGGACTCATGACAGTTCATGAAAAGCAGACCACCTGAGTTCTTATTCTAGACACAATAGATGCCATTTTTCAAAATCACAATCAATTGATCAAAAAGCACTTATAAACTCCTCTTGTGTGCCATGTCTTATTCTTGGTTCTAGGGACACAAACTTGAAACAGCCTTCACTTTCAAGAAGAGTATATCTGATGGCTAGAGATAACATGCATTTGTATACCAATATATAAAATATAATAACAAAGTGATAGTTAATTGAAGAGGGGCACCTCTGTAACACCTAAGGAGATCAAAAAAGACCATGAGTAGGAGGTTTCACTTGAGCTGATCTGTGAAGGAAATGAGAAATTCTGATTAACTGAAGTGAGTCTGGGGAACATTTCATGTGCAAAGGTACATACATGGTAAATGAAGTATTAGGGAAAGACCAAAAAGATCAATTTGGCTGCACTGCTGAACTGCTGAGTACCTGAAGAAGAATGTCATATACACACATATGTACATATATACACACATATGTGTGTATGTATATTTGTATGTATATGAATATATGTATGTATGTATATACATCTATCACTTTTAGGATATATTAAGAAAACCAGTTGATTTAAGTATACAAAGATTCTTAAACTTTGTTGTCATGGGCTCCTTCAGCAGTGTGTGTGTGTGTGTGTGTGTGAACCCTTTTTTAGAATAATGTTTTAAAATGCATAAAATAAAGTACACAGGACTACAAAGGAGAATTATTTTGAAATACAGTTACTGAATCTGTTTTTTTAAAACACAGTCATGGACTCCGGATTATGTGACCCACTCTCCTAGATATACTAGAGAGTCATTGGAATTTCCTGATCTGGGGAATGGCGTGATGAAACCTTTGCTTTAGGAATATCTCTTTGCCAACTGAGTGGAGGATGAATTGGAGAGGGTTGTGAGACTTAGAAACTGACTGAATATGGAAACTGATGGAGAGTGAGGATCATTGTTGTTCCAGGAAAAATAAGGAGAACTCACATATATCGCTTTATCCTAAGTATATTTTGAGCAGAATATAACTGACTCCATTTTGTGCTATATTTGCCGTTATTTTATTTCTTTCTTTTTCTCTGGTGATACTAAAAGTACTGAATATTTCCTTCAGCACCTCCCTTCCCCCAATCACTTTATGAGTTATGAAATTCGTAGGACTTGGACAAGTTCCCATTAACTCACTCCCTTCTGTTTACACTAAAACAGGTAGAAAGAGTATAACAAATATTAATTGACTAAGTGACTGATAAAGAAGATACAGCCTTCTTTGATCTCATACAAATAGCCATACCAAAGACCTTTCTAACAGTTTAAGCATCTTTTTATTTTCCTAAAAATGCACCATTTCCTGTGTACATATCCTTCCTGATCTTTCCCCAAACTGCTTTGTAAACATGTTTAGGTTATATACTTGATCTTAACCAAACACTTTGGTTCATGGATCTCAGCAGGATAGACTAGATATATAACATCTTTGGAATTGTGAGATACACGTGCCCATCACCTGGATTCAAGTTCTGCCTCTAGACATTAGTCTGGAAAAGTCCCCTAAACTCTTGGCAACTATATAAGATTAAAAGTTCAGTTCGTTCCAGCTTGCATTGGTAGAGGGAGTCTTTCCCTTGGGCCCTCCCTGTAACAAATACATCCTAAGTCCAGGTCAATGTCCCTGCTATCTTCAGGTCCAGTGTTTCAACGTTCTGCATAGCAGTTGCATGTAGAATGCATTTTTTTTTCGGAAGTGATCATAGCCTAGACTCAGGGCCTATTGACAGTATCTCATTTTGATTTCTTATGATTTTTTTGATGTTTTATGATGTTTTTATGATGTTAGCATATTTGATATGCTAATGCTGTGTCTGACCATGTCACACTCATGCTCCAGAAACTCCAGTATCTCCCTATCACTTTCAGAATACAAATACAAAACCCCCTGTTTGGAATTCAAAGCCCCTCCCTTCCATTTCCGGTCTTCTTACACCATACCTTACTGTCCCCACCCCATGTACCCTTCAATCCAGTTGACACTGGCCTCCTGGTTCAACAAACTAGACACTCCATCCCATGACTCTGGACATTTTCTCTCACTATCTCCCATTACCTAGAATTCTCTCCTTCTTTATTTCTGACTCCTGGCTTCCCCCAACTAAAATCCCACCTTCTACAGGAAACCTCTCCTGATTCCTCTTAACTCTAGTACCTTCCCTATGTTGCTTAACTCCAATTATTCCTGAATATAGCTTGTTTGTGCACAATTATTTTCTTGTTTCTCTCATCAGACTTTGCTCTCCTAGAAGGCAGGGGCTGTCTTTTGTCTTTCTCTGCAACCACAGTGCTTAGCACATTGCCTGGCACAGAGCTGGTGCTTAATAAATTCTTACTAACTATACATACAATGTGATATATGGGACTGGGTGATATAGAAGATGATACATTTGCATCAGGAACTGGTAGAGGGAATTTTTCTTTAGATCAATAGTGTTGCCACTTTATTGTAGGCCCCTCTGCTACATATGTGAATATCATCATATGTGAATATCAATATTGTACCCATGAGAAATATGAAGCCTTTTGTAAGAGTGCTAATTGAATTAAGTATAACTAAACTTTTACTGTTATAATGTTTCATTATATTGTTATACTGTTTTAATGTTTCATTATATTCATAGTGAGTACCATTTCTAAATCTCCAAAGGAGCACACCTTCACATTTCCCCAGTGTATTTCAAGTGTGAGAATTGAGAGAACCACACTGACTGCATCTTGTTACTCAATTCTGAATCTAGCTCAGTTCTCTTTCTATTCAATTATGGGTCTAGCCCAATTTTTGTCTTGTGAGAAAACTTTATTCATTGTGGAAATTGTGAGAAAACTTGAATGCATTGTTTGAAACTAGTCCTGCATGACTGGGAAATTGAACCACCTCTTAAATAGGCCCTAGGTTATGCTGACCAGAAACCCAATCAGATCCCAAAGGGAGCTTTCTCACAATTATACATCTCAAGCAACCCATATATCTTATATGAAAATTGACCCTCTACTGGTAATCAGTTATTGTTTCTATATTCCTTTGATTGAATATAGACATTTGGCTGGGAGTATGACATCTCTTTTTCTGGTTTCAGGGAATTGGACCTATTCTTTTTGCCCCTCCAAGTTTGGGAAGTTCCCAATCTTTCCTCCAATTAGAAATCAGATGACCTAATTTTGTATCCTGGTTGCTTGGTTTCTTTTAATTAATTGGCCTTACTTGGTTGTTTTTCATACATAAAAATCTGTCTGATTTTGTATTTGTGATTCTTTGGCCTAACTGGGAAGTCAATTGACCTGTTTATTTTGCCTGTTTTGCTAATAAACCATATTGCTTGAATTGTTGCCTCAGCTATCCACCACATAAGACTATTTCTTAAGTGAATCATAATTTCTCATGCATAGATTACATAAGAAAAAAATTATCATATTGCTTTAACTTAGCCCTGCACAACTGAAAGACCAGACGTGTTGCTTAGGGACCAGATTTCTTTAACACTTCACTCAAGACAGAAGATTATGCGGATTCCTCCCCGCCTCTCCCACCCTGCCAAACAAAAACCCACAAACCTTCTATGGGAGCTAGATTCAAAGATTGACGCCAGGAATATAAAGAGTTTCCTCTCATTATACATCTCAAGTAACCTATGTGTCTTATCTGAAAACTACATTTTGGTCTGGATACTCAGCTATTGTTTCTTTTTCCTTTGTTTGAATTCTATTTAATGTAAAACTTAGAAAGACTCAGGGGGCTTGGGCCACTCCTTTTCAGTTCTCCCTTCAGATGAATGACTTAATAAACTTTTTCTAAATTTTTTCAGCTCTGGGTTTTATTCTGTACAGACTATTCAGCAGGGCATAAATATTTTATAAGTTCTTTATATGACAGGATGCCTATAGAACCTTTCCATCATCTTTGGTGTAGAAATGATGACTTTAATTAAAATGTTGATATCTGTCATACAGTAAACTGTCCTGCAATTCTTTTAAACCTCTAATTTCAGCAAAAGGGAAAACTGGGGTAAAGTAACCCACACATTAAGGATAGACAGGAATATAATAGGAATGTAATAGACAGGAAGCCAAAGAACTCAAGACTGGCCAACAAGTATATTCAATGCTTACTTACTACATGGAAATTTGTATTTGGAGAAAATCATTTTTATTTTAAAATTCCCAAGATACGTCCATTCTTCACAATGTCTTAGAACATGTAGAGAAATGATAACGTGATGGGATAAGAGAAAGTATGATCTCATGGCTACACCCCTGATCTTTAAGGTGTCAAGTCCTGCTTCAGGTACTAGCTGCATTATCTCATAGAAGTCACTTTGTCTCCCTTGTCCTTTCCCCATCAGCTGAGGGAATTAGACTAGATGGGCTCTGAGACCCATTTCAGTTTTAAATCTCTGACGATGAACTTGTGGACCCATTTAATGAATTAGGCAATAGGTGAGTAGAGAGGGAATTTGAGACAGTAGATGTAGACCAAACATTGGAAAAGATTGGTGGTGACTGAAGAAAGAGAGAGTCAGCTTTGTTCAGAATGGAGTGCCACAGATAAAGGAAGATAGAGAACAAGGTCCAGTGGCAAGAATTCTGTAATTGGAGTCAGAAGTACCAGACTGGAATGCTAGTGACCACAGCAGTAGTCTCACTTACCATTTGAATTTGAATAATACAGGATTAATAATTTTTATAAGCCCTAAGAATCTAGAGAAGCATTCATCTGCATGGCTGATTTAATACTTTAATTTTAATTCTTGGTCATACTTGTGATCCTTATTTTATAATTTTTAAATTTATATTTATTTTGTAAGTGTTCTTCAAATTTATGAATTACAATTAAAATAATCAGCTGCTTTCCTTGTATTTATTTCTTTCAATATTTTTACTTGTGGATAGACAATGGGTACATTGCAGACTGAAATCAACTCAGTGCTGTCCCCAATATTTAACCAGATGCCCTTGATTCCAACCAGATGATGTTTCATGGGGGTAAATTATATAATGGACGATTTTAATGGGGAAGATTCAGTCAGAATTTCTATTGACTATGAAGGAATTCATAACTTACTTTACTTCACAAATCTATCATTCCCTTAGACTTCATTATACCTCCCTTCACATTAGTTTAACATGTGTTAGGTGTTACACCAGTTACAATCCAGGAAATAAGTCAAATTGTAGTATTATGATTTAGACATATGATGGCAGACAGAAAGTGACATATCTCATTTGAGTACAACACAGTGCTCTATAATTTATCTTCCCTTTCTATTCTAATTCCAGGCACTAAATGTCACCTAAAGAATGGTTTATATTTTTAATGGTAATTAATTTATCAAGAAGCATTTATTAAATTCCTATTGTGTGCCAGACCCTATTCTAAATGTTGAGGATATGAAGGCAAAAATGAAACAGCCCTGCTCTTAAGGACCACGCATCCTATTGCTACAGACAACATGCATTTATGTATCAACATCAGTCACACAGTCAATAAACATTTATTAAGTGCCTATTACGTACCAAGCACTGACTGTGCTAAGCACTGGAGATACAAAAAAGGCAAAAAGTCAGTCTCTGCACTCAAGGTTCACAATCCAAGTGGGGGCAGGGAAAACAACAAGCAAACAAATATTTACAAAGAAGCTATATACAGGATAAATACGAAATAATTAAAATAAAGAAAGCATTAGAATTAAGAGGGGTTGGGAAAAGCTTCCTGTAGAATATGAGATTTTAGTTTGAATTTGATGGAATGCAGGGAAGCTACAGAACAGAGATGAAAAGAGAGAGCATTCTAGGCATGGGTGACAGCCAGAGAAAATACCCCAAGTCAGGAAATGGAATGTTTTGTTTGTGGAACAGCAAGGAAGGCAGTGTCACTACAGTAAAGAGTACACAGCAGGGAATAAGCTATAACAATAGTGGAAAGGTAAGGAAGTAGGATTATGTTTTGAAGGACTTTGAATGCCGAAGAAGATTTTATATTTGATCCCGGAGGCAATAGGGAATCACTAGAGTTTACTGGGTAAGGGAGTGACATGGTCAGACCTCCATTTATGAACCTCTCTTGGTCAACTTGGAGAAAGGACTGGAGTGGGGAAAGACCTGAGGCAGGTAGACCCACTAGCAATCTCTTTCAATAGTCCAGCCATGAAGTGATGAGGGCCTGCACTGGGAGGTGGCCATGTCAGAGGAGAGAAAGGGGCATATAAGACAAATGTTGCAAAGGTAAAATCAAGGGGCCTTGACAACAGATTCGATGTGGCAGGTGAGAAACAGTGAGGAGTTGAGAATAACTCCTAGGTTTCAAGCCTAAGGGATTGGAAGGACGGTAATATGGGAGTGAAGAGGAGGGGGGGAGTTTAGGGAGAAAGATAACGAGTTAAGTTATGGACATGTTGAGTTTAAAATGTCTACTGGACATCCAGTTCAAGATATCTAGAGATTGAAGATAAGTAACAGAGAAAAGATATCAGAAAGACCAGATCTTTTGGAGGAGATGAGATAGAATAACATTACTTGTGAAGATAGAGGGCTGGCCTCAGCAAAGAGCTAAGCCACCTGTTCATGTGATATGGGGATGAACGGAGAGATAGTGGCAGAAAACACGAAGAGGAGGAAGGCATCTGATATGAGGTGAGGAAAAGGGAAGAAAAAGGAGTTCATAGTGAATGGCCTCAATTTTTTTCTGTAACATATGAATGTAGATTCTCGACTGAAAGGGTGTGGGAAGGGAGGGCCAAGAGAGATTTGATGAGGGATGAAATAGTTTGGGGGGCTCAGGGGAAAGTGGGATCTGGGAGTTGATGAGGGAGATACAGAAGGATTATCCAACAGAAGTGAGGGTCCAGATGAGATCGTTTAACATAAATATGTAATGGCCTCGGTAATAACAGTTGTGAGTGTTTCCATCTTTGTTTATGTGTGAGTGTGTGTGTGGTGTGTGAGTGTGTGTGTCTGTGTAGGCAGGGGACAGTGGAAGTCATCGAAAGATGGGGCTAGGGAGGGCATAATCAGTAATATTTTAAAGGGCTAAGCCTTTCAGTTGGCTCAAGAGAAGAGGAACATGTAGAGCGAAATTGATTGATCAAGTTATCAAGATGGTAAGAAGAGGAGAGAGAGTGGCTAAAGCAGGGCATTGCCTTAGGAAAGAACTGAAGACTTGAAGAAATGGAGGTCCCAGGATGACTGACTTCCAATGACCACCATTAAATGAAAAGTAAGATTGATAAGAAAAGAAAAAAAGAGGAAAGCTAACAGATGATGATAAATAAGTGACTTTCAGATTTCGTGAACATTTGTAGGAAATAAGGGTATGACTATCTTTGTGGGTGGTTAAGAGATACAGGAGTAAGTCAGGAGAATGAGTAGGTTGAGGAACTGAGTGGTTAGGGTATTTTGAGTGAAAGTCAATAGGGATATTGAAGTCCACAAGTATGAAAACAGAAATTGGGGAGGTAAGAAGAATTATGAGACAAAACTGAATTCATTGAAGAAGGAAGGGGAGTTGCCTGGGGGTGTGTAGACAACAGCTACCAGGACTGTGATTGGGTGGAAGGGATGGATTGCATGACACTCAAAGGAGAGGTTGCTGAGAGATGGAGGAAGGAAGCCATGGAGAATGAGTGAAAGTACAGCCAGTACTTGAAAAAGCAGCCAGGGAGGTTGTGTCATATAGGGGAACCAGGTTACAGTGATAGCTAGAAGATGGATGGAGTGGGAAGGGAAACGAATTCAGAAGGAAGGGAAGTTTGTTGCCTATGGAATAGGCATTCCAGAGGACACAGTAGAAGGGATAATATTTGTTTGGGACTTTGGGGTGGGAGGGTTAAGGGGGATGGAAATAAGGAATCTGGTAGTGGGGGAGGGAGAATAGGGTTTGGAAGATGACCTGTAGGGATTCAGAATCACTGGGATTTGTAAAGTATGACCAGGTGTGAGAATGTTCATTATTGAAGGAAAGGCACCACTCCTTTTCCCAGAGGAGGTTGAAGATCAGGCAAAACACAAATACAGAAGAAAAATGGAAGGCACGCAGTCAAATGGTCAGATGGGAGGCCCCATTTCACTACTGTCAGAAGGCTGGAGATAAGTCCGAAGGTGGTGCAGCAGGAGTTGGAAGTCCCACTGCCTGCTGGCTTTCCTCCTCCCTCAAGGGACAGGTGCAGCAGGAGATAGAAGGGCTGTGGTTAAAGGGAATGTCACTCCTCTTCACACCAGAGGCTCTCCACAGAGGATCTCTCACCAGCAGGAGTCAGTCTGTCAGTGGGAAGGTGAAAGTCGTCTTGCACCACCAGCCTTCCTTCCTTCGGGGAGGTACGCAGGAAATGGAAAGCAAGTAAGCAGAGGAAGTTCTTGCTGCTCTTCTTACCTAATGCTGGTGAGGTACAAAATACAAAGAAAATTCAATTTAATTTGAGAGAACACCTTTCTACCATGCCTGGGGAGAAAAGGAAAGGCCTCATGAAGAGGTGTCCTCCGAGGAAACTATTTTCAAGATGACTTCCGTTCCCAGATTCACATCTAAGTATTTAACTAAGTATGAAAATAGCAATTGCTTCAGTGATCTTTACTCAACCCCCCTTACTCCCCCTGGATTTCTGAATACTTATCTCTTCTGAAGAAAGAAACACAAAACCTTCCCTGTACATAGAGTGCTCACAATTTCCCTTACAACTTACAATGGCAGAAGCAGCATGTAAATAGATAGGTAGATGAGATATTATGACAAAACTGTCCAGGAGATCATGGTCCTACCGTAATACTGCCAACTGTATTTACTGTGTAAATTTAGGAGAAAACTACATTTTATGACACTCAGAGAACTACCCACACGGAATATTTACCAACCAATCAGCCCCAAGCATTTGCTTTAAGCTACGTTATATAGGTTGTGAGTGTATAAGCAGAATGGATGCAATGGAATTTGAAAAAGCAACGGGGGAAGTAAAGATTTACACATCAAAGAACCAATGTCAGCAGGAGAAGACCTATATCAGGTCAAACGGGAAAGGAGCCTATTAACACCAGAGCTGTAGCTGATATCTCACGCTTGACTTTGCAGACCCTAACATGTGACATGACGTGCCCACCTTAAGTAAATGGCAGTAAGAAAGTTAAACCAGACATTTTCTTATCTTAATTGATACACACAGAACAGAAGGCAGGCAGACTGAAGAAGACAGGCCCCAAGTGGATGGGGAAGAGTTAAGGGGAACCAGGAAATACTCCAGCAGAAGATGGTCTTCAGGTCAATCCTGAAGCAAGTGATGGAAGCTAAAGACCAGGTGTGAGCAGAGAGAGCATTTCAGGAATTTCAGGGGGACACCCAGTGCAAAGGAACCGAGTGGTTTCATGGAAGTAGTTTTCAGAGAGGAGCAAAGTATGACAAAACTGGAATGGAAAGAATGGACCAGTTCTGAAGAACTTTAAAAGGCAAAGAGCGCATTTTATATTTAATCCTGGAGATAATGGGGAGACACCGGTATTTATTGGGTAGGGGATTGATATGACCAGAGCTACCTTTTGTGAGAATCAAACTGGCAGCTGAATGCAAGGTGGATTGGTATAAGAAAAGATTTGAGAGAAGAAGCCCAATTAGAAGGTTACTGTAACAGCCCAAGCAAGAGGACACGACTGAATCAGGCTGATGACTGTGAGAGTGGAGGGAAGAGGATATACAGGAGAGATATTGTGATGGTAGAAATAACTGATTGCACATGTGTTAAGACTGAGATTAGGAAGTCAAGGATTTGAAAGTTATGGTAATGAGAATGTGAATATGATGGTGGTGCCATGAGAGTACTGGTTGTGATCATGTGGCAAGGATGTCCCAGTGATGGAGGCAGGTACATGAACAAGATCATAGTAATTTAAAAGGGATTGCCATAGTGGTGACAATATTGATATTATGACAGTGATGAAAAGTGATGATAGAGTGATGATGGGGGATGTGCAAGTAATGGTGGTGGGAATTTTTCAGGGGTGTCTGTAGAGAACACTATACGATTTTGGTAGGGAAGTGTCACTGTTATTACTTATAAAATTAAAGGTGGTATTCATGATGATGAAATAATGGTGGTAATATAAATGTTCCTCATTGTGCAAATGAGACAGTGGTGATAGTGTTGAAGATATGACAAAGATCACAAAGATGCGAGAGTGACGCAGGTGTGTATATAGCAATGATATTTTTGATCCTGTGACAATGATCATAGTTGCATATGCTCCATAGTGGGTAGTCAAGTTACACTGCAGTGGAGAGAGTGCTGTAACTGGAGTCAGGAGGACATGCTTTCAAATCTGGCCTCAGGCACATATTAGCTGTGTGATCCTGGGCAAGTCACTTAATTCTGTTAGACTCAGTTTCCTCATCTATGAAGTGAGAAGAAGAAGTGTCTTCTCCAAGTGTCCAATCCAGTGTCTTTGCCAAGAAAGCTCCAAATGGGGTAAAAGAAAATTGGACACGAATGCAAAACAGCTGAACAATACCCTCCATATTGAGCATGGGCTAGTTGTTGAACAGACGATAGAAAGCTGTCCTTGAAATTCAACTTGGTTTTCAAGTTGACCACATACTTCCTTGATACCTCCTTCCTTGTTACTTTGAGAAAAATGGAGGAAGGTCAGAATATTTTTCTTCTTAGGGTCTTCTTCTGGGTTTTGTCATCACCTGACTAAAGCATCAAAGGTTTATCCCAGGCACTGGAGCAGAGGTGGTAGTGGTGATGGTGGTGATGGTGGTGGTGAGAAATACAGGTGATTCTGGAATTCCAATTGCCTGTAGAGTGTTTTTGAGACTTGGTGGCTCAAGGAGCCTGAGGAGGTACAGTGTTTTAGAGGTGGAACCCAATCCTATTTACAATTTTAAAAATTCCTGGGAACACAATGAGTTTTTCAAAATATCAATAGATATTTAACACATTAGAAATGAAACTGAAAAATTTTAAGATATGCATTTACAAATCTCTATTACGACGACTTTACTAAAGAAACTGTACATTAAAGTCATGCAGAATCATATGCCTCTCATGTGAGACAGAGGCCTGAAAATTAATTCAATAGATTATAGGAAACCAAAAACTTCAGCACAGCCAACATTAATGTACTTAGAAGGGACATAAAAAAAAGAAATGGTGGAAGGGGAAAAATTTGTATTAAACTTTTTTGATAAGTATTTGTTATCCAAGATACATACAGAAGTAGATGTATACACACACAAACACACACATATACACATATATATGCATATATATGCGTGTGTGTATATATGTGGATGTATGTGTGGATGTATACATACACCTGGGTGTGTGTGAATATTTATGTGTATGACTTTTATGATGTATGTATGTGTATGTAAACATATGAGTAAATCCCAGTAGAAGTCATCAAAGGATTTAAAAAAGTTCTCAAAAGAGGAACTGCAAAGTAGTCACCACTAGGGGAAAAATGCTGCAAATCACTAAGAAAAGAAATGTAAATGAAAACATGTCACACCCTGTAAACTGTCAAAGATGACAAAAAATGGAAATAGTCAATGCAAGAGTTGTGGAAGGATAGGCACACTAATACATTGTTTGTCAAACAGTAAAATGGTACAACTACTTTGGAAAGCAATGTGGAATTACACAGACAAATTCC
The DNA here is from genome assembly GCF_028372415.1 of Notamacropus eugenii. Lineage (NCBI taxonomy): Eukaryota > Metazoa > Chordata > Mammalia > Diprotodontia > Macropodidae > Notamacropus > Notamacropus eugenii. Next base: position 9,370,222 of record NC_092879.1, on the reverse strand, counting down.
CTAAGATGTCAATACCCTTTGAACTAGAGCCTCCATTACTGGATTAATGTTCCCAGGAATTGATAGGAAAAAAAAACTCTTCACATACGTCAAAAAATTTAAAGCAGCATTTTTTTTTGTTATAGCTAAGATGATAACAAAGTGGATACCCCTCAATTGGGGAATGGCTAAACAAACCGTGGTAGATGAATGCAAAGGAATATTACAGTGCTGTAAGAAATGTTGCATGTGATGCATTCAGAAAAGCATGGAAAGATTTAAGTGAACTGATGCAGAGTGAAAGAAGTGGAATTAAGAAAACAATATACACTGCAACTACAACAATGTAAATGGTAAGTACAGGGCAGAGCCAAGATGGTGGAGTAGAGTGATGCATGTACTCTAGCGCTTCCCCCACAGCCCAAAAAATCCCTGTAAAAAAGAACTTTCAACAAATTCTAGAGCAGCAGAAGCCACAGAACCACAGAGTAAAAGAGATTTTCAGCCAAAGGTAACCTGGAAGGCCGACAGGAAAGGTCTATCTCTTGGGACACTGAGCAGAGCAGAGCCCAGCCCTGCCTGTGTGGCACTGGGAGGAACAGGACCTGAACAGACCTCTGGGGCAGAATTCCCAGCAAAGAGGATCCCAGATCCCTCAACCTACAAGCAACAAAGAAAGATACAAAGATCAGTGTGGGAGGGCTTTCCCGGCTCGGCGAAAGGGGAACGGGGTTCCCCCCAGCACTGGCCCCAGGAGGCAGAAGAGGCAGCAGTAAGCAGCAGTAGCAGGCAGCAGGCAGCTACAGTGGCCACAGAATCAGCCTGGGTACATTGTCCAGGCTGCTCATCTTAAACCCTCTGGGAGAATTGAGCAACTGATCTGAATCTCAGCCTTGAGCACAATAATGGGGGGAAGAAGACCACTAGGACCCTGCTCTTGACAGAGGATTCAGAAGTCAAGTAACTGGGTGGGAAAATGCCCCCAAAAGGGAAAAATAAGACCATAGAAGGTTACTTTCTTGGTGAACAGGTGTCTCCTTCCATCCTTTCAGATGAAGAAGAACAAGGCATACTGTCAGAGGAAGTCAAGGCGTCTGCCTCCAGTACCTGCAAAATGAATGTGAAATGGGCCCAGGCCATAGAAGAGCTTGAAAAGCAAGTCAGCAGCTTGCTAAAGGAGAATCAAAAAATGCTGAGGAAGAAAACACTTTTAAAAATATGCTAACGCAATTGGAAAAAGAGGTACACAAAGCCAATGAGGAGAAGGAGGGTTTACAAAGCAGAAGAAGTCAAATGGAAAAGAAGATCCAAAAGCTCACTGAAGAAAATAGCACTTTAAAAGAGAGAGTGGAGTTCAGGGAAGCTAATGACTATGACATAAACCAAGAAGATAAGAATCAAAACCAAAAGACTGAAAAAAATGGAAGGTAATGTGAAATATCAAATTGGAAAAACAACTGACCTGGAAAATAGATCCAGGAGAGACAATTTAAAAATTATGGGACTACCTGAAAACCATGATCAAAAAAAGAGCCTAGACAGTATCTTTCAAGAAATTAGCAAGGAAAATTGCCCTGAAATTATAGAACCAGAGGGCAAAATAAATGTTGAAAGAATCCACTGATCACCTCCTGAAAGAGACATGAAAAGAGAAACTCCTAAGAATACTGTGGCCAAATGTCAGAGTTCTTAGGTCAAAGAGAAAATGTTGCAGAAAGCTAGAAAGAAACAATTTGAGTATTGTGGAAATACAATAAGGATAACACAGGATCTGGCAGCTTCTACATTAAGGGATCAAAGGCCTTGGAATAGGATATTCCAGAAGTCAGAGAAACTGGGATTAAAATCAAGAATCACCTACCCAGCAAAACTGAGTATAATACTTCAAAGGAATAAATGGTCTTTCAATGATATAGAGGACTTTCAAGCATTCATGATGAAAAGACCAGAAATAAATAGAAAATTTGACTTTCAAACACAAGAATCAAGAGAAGCATGAAAAGGTAAACAGGAAAGAGAAATCATAAAGGACTTTCTAAAGCTGAATTGTTTGCATTCCTACATGGAAAGAGAATATCTGTAACTCTTGAGACTTTTCTCAGTATTTGGAAAGGTGGAGGGATTACACACACACGCGTGCGCGCGCGCGCGCACACACACACACACACACACATAGACAAAGAGTACAGGTTGAATTGAATCAGAAGAGATGATATCCATAAAAAAATAAAACAAAATTAAGGGTTGACAGAGGAAAATACTGGGAGGGAAAAGGGAGTAATGGAATGAGGCAGGCTAACACTCATAAAAGAGATAAGAAAAATCTTGTTCAATGGAGGAGAAAAGAGAAAAGGTGAGAGGGAAAAAGTGAAGCTTACTCTCTTCACACATGGCTTAAAGAGGGAATAACATGCTCATTAAATTTGGTATGAAAATTTATCTTACACTACAAGAAATCAGGGAAGAAGGGGGCAAGTGGGGTAAAGGGGATGATAGAAGGGAGGGAAAATGGGAGAAGGGAGTAACCAGAAGTAAACACTTTTGGGAAGGGACAAGGTGAAATGAGAGAATAGAAAAAACAAAGGGGGGACAGGGTAGGATGGAGGGCAATATAGTTAGTCTTACAAAACATGACTATTATGAAAGTCTTTTGCAAAACGACACATATATAGCCTGTACTGAATTGCTTGCCTTCTCAGCAGGGATGGGGAGGGAGGGAGGGAGGGAGAGAAGTTGGAATTCAAAGTATTAGAAACGAATGTTGAGAATTATTATTGCATATAAGTGGTGAATAAGAAATACAAGTAATGGAGTATAGAAATTTATCTTTCTTTACAAGAAAAGAGAGAAGATGGGGATAAGGAAAGGGTGGGATGTGAAAGGGAAGGTACATTGAGGGAAGGGCTACTTAGAATACAAGGTATTATGGGGTGGGGGAGGGGAAAGATAGGGAGAAAAAATGGAACTCAAAATTTTGTTGAAATGAATGTTGAAATCTAAAAAAAAAATAACAAAAAACTAAATGGAAAGTACAGTGATACATCCAAAGTGAGTATAAGAAAATTATAAAGATCAAGCATAATCCGAATGAAAATATATGAGTAGACAATTCCAACCTACTTCTTTGTGGAGGTGAGACATCCACAAGTGTTACACACTGCACAAGTTTTGGTACTTTGTCAATGTATCAGTGGTGCTAATTTTTTTCTCTTTAAAGAATGTGATTTATTATATGGGATGGATCTCTGGGAAAGGGCACTTGGGATCACTGTGATGATGTAAGAGACAGAAGATATGGATAATATTTTATATTGGAAAGGATAAAGACATTAATTTAAATGGTTCTTGAAATGGAATTGTCTTCCTTTGGATATCCTAGCTGTTTTATCTGATGCATTTCAAAATATTATGAAATGTAGATTCACAAGCTTCAATAGAACTTCCCAGGGATTCATGAAACAAAAAAGTGCTAAAGGACCCTGACACACAACAATGAGAGGAAAAAGATAATAAAGCAAAACAAATTTTAAAAACAAAAGAAAACAATACAAAAAGTCAAAGACTTGACTACGGAGTTAGCCTAGGTCTTCTCTGCTCAATTGCCTGGCCACTGCAGGAGGCTCTCCTTGCATTCTGCTGGTGAAGTTAACCTCATCTGTCCAGACCTGAGTATGACTCTGAAGTCTTCTTACTTTCCTGAGCCAATGTCCTGCCTAGGAAACTTGAATGCTTGCTGTAGGTCCAGTGAACATATTCCCCTTTGGTCATGGTCCTTTCAGAGCCTGGCTTCCTGGGCTTTTCCACATGCAGTTAGTTGTCACTGAGATTGAAAATCAAGATACATTCACGAAGCCCTTACTGTTTCCCAGCCTTGCTAAGTGCTGGAGATTGTCCAGGTGGCTGATGTCCTAGGGCTACTATCCCAAGTCTCATTCAGATTGAAGAGCTGGGTCCCCAAAGCCTGGCTTCTTCCTTCCCTTGGGGCTCTAAGGTTCCTTGAGATGAGGAAGGATGTCATTCTAAGGCTGCTGAGCTCAAGAGCCTCCAGCAGTGTACTTCTCAGCAGCATTAGCAACTGATATGAGTTAGTCATCTAAAACTGATTAGCGTTTTGAAAGGTATTGACCACAATGACAGACTTGGTGAAGTTGCCACAAAAATCTCCCCCATCCCTTAAATCTGTGACACAGTGTCCAGGGAAAAGTGGGTTCATGTGAGCAACAATTGCTATCATATCACTTGCCTTCTCAATGGCTGGGGAGGGGTGGGAAGGAGGGAGAGAATTTGGAACTCAAATCTTTAAAAAAAATTGAAATGAAATGTAATTTTGAAGAAAATAGATTTAGATCCTAATGATCCTCTGGAACCCATAAAAGGACTGCACACTTTTGTAGGTGGAAGCAGGAAATGACTCTAACTCTTGGTTCTTTCTTGGCATTTACTAGAATTCATATGTTAAGTAAATGCCTTTGCTAAAAAAAGGAAAGAAAAATAAAGTGAGTGCAACTATGGACAGCTCATGTGAGAAATTCAGATCCTTTTCCTGTACTCCTGGAGGTGCTGCTCGTAGGCAAGACGTCAGCTCCATGGGTATAACTGCCATCTCCATACAGATGATTCTCAAATCTGTTTTTCCAGACCTACCTTTCTCAATCTCACATTCAACTGACTGAACTTCTCCAAAAAGAAGTGTCTTAGACTGCTCTACTCCACCAGGTCCAAAAGAACATTCATTCCAGGTGCTGAGTGGAGCACAGTCCAGCATAGATTGCACAGCGGCAAGGACAGGACTGGAGCAGGCTTCAAGGTACCACACCAGTGGCAGCAGCTGTGGGTCCCAGATTCCTCAACTCACAAATGCCAAAGTCAGCTTCAAATGTCAGTGAGAAAGCTCTTTCACTTGGATGAGAAGGCCCTAGCCCTGGCACCAGGCAATGCCAGCTTCCATTGCTGGAGCTCTGGCCTAAAGCCCCTGGGAGAGTTGAACAACCTATCTGGATCTCAGCCCTGAGCAGGGGCTCTGGAGTGAAGAGAAATGCTGGTTAGCATGGCGGAGTTAGTGGAGGCTCTGGAGAAGGAATCCGGCTCACAAACCAGAGTGCAGGCCAGGAGAGGAATAAACACCTCTCCCTTGATTGTGCCACCTTGGAGAAACTGAGAACTTACAGGTCCCCAGAGTATACAATCCCCTTGACAAAGAACTCAAAAGTCAATAATTGGCTGGGAAAATGCCCTCAAATGAGAAAGTGAATAAGACAATAAAAGGTTGCTTTCTTGGTGAGCAGATATTTTCTTCCATCTTTTCAGATGAGGAGGAACAATTTATGTCTTCATAGGAAGACCTAAAAGTCAAGGCTTCTGCATACAAAATCTCCAAAATAAATATTCAGTGGTCTCAGGCCATGGAAGAGCTCAGAAAGGATTTTGAAAATCAAGTAAGAGAGGTGGAGGAAAAACTGGGAAGAGAAATGAGAGTGATGCAAGAAAATCATGAAAAGTAAGCCAACAGCTTGCTAAAGGAGACCCAAAAAATGCTGAAGAAATTAACACCTTTAAAAATAGACTAACTCAAATGGCAAAAGAGGCCCAAAAAGCCAGTGAGGAGAAGAAAGTTTTAAAGAGCAGAATTAGTCAAATGGAAAATGAGGTTCAAAAGCTCACCAAATAAAATAGTTATTTAAATATTAGAATGGAGCAGATGGAGGCTAATGACTTTATGAGAAACAAAGAAATTTCAAAACAAAACCAAAAGAATGATAAAATAGAAGACAAGGTGAAACATCTCATTAGAAAAACAACTGACCTGGAAAATAGATCCAGGAGAGACAATTTAAAAATTATGGGACTACCTGAAAACCGTGATAAAAAAAGAGCCTAGATATCATCTTCAATGAAATCATCAAGGAAAACTGCCCTGATATTCTAGAACCAGAGGGTAAAAAATATTGAAAGAATTCATCCATCACCACCTGGAAGAGATCAGAAAAGAAAAACTCCTAGGAATATGGTAGCCAAATTCCACAGTTCTCAGGTCAAGGAGAAAATATTGCAAGCAGCCAGAAAGAAACAATTTGAGTATTGTGGAAATACAAAAAGGACAACACAGGATCTGGCAGCTTCTACATTAAGGGAGCAAAGGGCTTGGAATATGATATTTCAGAAGTTGGAGGAACTAGGATTAAAACCAAAAATCACCTACCCAGCAAAACTGAATATATTACTTAGGGGAGAAAAATGGTCATTCAGTGAAAGAGAGGACTTTGAAGCATTCTTGATGAAAATACCAGGGCTGAATAGAAAATTTGTCTCTCAAGCTCAAGAATCAAGAGAATCATGAAAAGGTAAACAGGAAAGAATAATCATAAAGGACTTTCTAAAGCTGAATTGTTTACATTCCTACATGGAAAGATCATATTTGTAACTCTTGAGACTTTTCTCAGTGTTTGGGTAGTTGGAGAGATTATACACACACACATATAGACAGAGGACACAGGGTGAGTTGAATAGGAAGGGATTATATCTAATTGAATAAAATTAAAGGGTGAGAGAGGGATATATTGGGAAGAGAAAGGGAGAAATGGAATGGGGCAAATTATCTGTAGCAATAAAAAGTTTTTTTAATGGACGGGAAAGGGAGAGGGTGAGAGGGAAACAGTGAACCTTACTCTCATCACATTTGACTTAAGGAGGGAATAATATGCACACTCAATTTGTTGTGAAAATCTGTCTTCCACTGTTCTAAAGTAGAGGAGAAAGGGATAAGTGGGGTGTGTGGGGGATGATAGAAGGGAGGGCAAATGAGAGAAGGGGGGTAATTAGAATAAACACTTTTAGGGAGGGATAAGGTCAAAAGAGAGAATAGAATAAATGGGGGGACAGAATAGGATAGAGAGAAATATAGGTAGTCTTTCACAACATGACTATTATGGAAGTCTTTAACAAAACCACACATATATAACCTATATTGAATTGCTTGCCTTCACAGTGGGGATGGGTGGGGAGGGAGGAAGGGAGAAAAGTTGGAACTCAAAGTTTTAAGCAGGAATGTTGAGAATTGTTTTTACATGTAACTGGGAAATAAGAATACAGGTAATGGGGTAAAAAATCTCTTACCCTAGAAGAAAAGAGAGAAGATGGGGATAAGGGACGCAGGGGTGTGATAGAAGCGAGGGCAGGTTGGGGGAAAGGGTAATCAGAATGCAAGGTATTATGGGGTGGGGGGAGGGGAGAGATGGGGTGAAAATTTGGAACTCAAAATTCTGCAGAAATGAATGTTGAAAAGTAAAAATAAGTAAATAACTTAGCAAAAAGCATTCATTCTCTTTTACTCAGCCTAAAAATTACAACAAAATGTCCTATTACTTCCACTTTCCTTTTGCTGCCCAGGGCAATCCCATGCTCCCAGTCATAGAAGATGGGAAGTCGGGCCAGACATAATCCCAGAACTGCGCACACCTCAGCACTCACATAAAGTCCAAAGTCAAGAAGCAGGCTGGAAGAATGAGCAAACAAATAAATGACTTAATATCAACACTGAACATAGGCAAAACTCAAAGGAATACCGTCTAAATTCGTAAATGGAAAGTTAAATATGTTATAAGAGGAAACAGACAAGAAAATTATAATAGGGGAGGATGTCATTTACTCTGTTCAAACCTAGACAAAGCTAACCAGAAAATAAGCAAGAAAGAAGCTAAGAAGATGACTAAAACCTTTTAAAATTTAGACCTAAACGGCCTCTCGGAAATATTAAAACGGAACAACAAGGAGAATACTTCTTTCTCAACTGTGCATAGCATGCTCCCAAAGGTTGTCCATGTATTAGGGCTTTATGCTTGGCTTTTATAACTTCACAAACCATTAAAATCCTATCTTCTACAGGAAGCTGTTCTCAACCTCTCTTGATTCTAGTGCCTTTTCTCTCTTAATCATTTCATATATATCCCACATAAAACTTGTTTCTACAGATTTGTTTCCTCTTTCTCTCCCTCATTAGATTGTGAGGTCCTTGAGGGAAAGATCTGTTTTTTATTTCTATTTATATTTTCAGTGCTTGACACAGTAACCCACACGTAGCTAAACACTTCTTAAAGATTTAGTGACTGACTCAAAGGAGGAAAAGTCAACATATTAAAGGCTTTTTACTGATCATATTACAATGAATGTGGTCTGTGAAGCAAATATTAAAAACGAATTGGAACCCAAATATCCTAAACCTTAAGAATGGTGGATCGAAGAAGAAAGAGTAGAAGCAATCAAAAAGTTCATTAAAGATAATGACAACAAGAATACAATATACCAAAATTAATGGGATGTAAATGCCAAGCCCATCTTTGTGTTCTTGCTTCCAGCTGTGACAAACCTATGTATGTAAAGTTGGTTGAGGCCCTGTGTGCTGAGCACCAAATCAACTTGATCAAGGTTGAAGACAACAAGAAACTGGGCGAATGGGTAGGCCTCTGTAAAATTGACAGAGAGGGAAAGCCCAGTAAAGTGGTTGGCTATAGTTGCGTTGTTATTAAGGACTATGGCAAGGAATCTCAGGTCAAAGATGTCATCAAAAATATTTTAAATGCAAGAAATGAATAAACAATAGCCTTAGTCTGATTTGAAAAAAAATAATAAATTGGGGAAAAATAAGTTAACACTAATTCTGAAAAAAATTGCAAAGTAAACAGTCTAATCACTATGAAAAGGACATGTCAAAGAAAAATGTCATAAAAACAATTATTTCATTACGGAAAATGACAACAATGCAGCAATATACTAAAATTTGTGGGATGCAGTCAAAAAAGTACTTGGGAAAATGTATATCTGTAAATGCTTGTATCAGTGAAAGAGAGAAAGAGTAGACCATTTATTGGTCATACAACTGAAAAAAATTAGAAAATGAACCCACTGAAAACTCCCAGTTAAACATAAAAATAGAAATCATGAAAATCAAAGGACAGATTAACAAAATTGAAAGTAAAACAAAAATCACTGAGCTAATAAATAAAGCTAGGAGCTATTAAAAACAATAAAATTGATAAGACATTAGCTAATTTTATTTTTTAAATAAGAAGAGCAAACTGCCAGTATCAAAAAAGAAAAAAAAGTGATTTCAAAACCAATGAAGAAGAAATAAAAGCAATTGAGTTATTTTGCTCGACTAAATGCCAATGAAACTTATATTCTAAATGAAACTGATGCACATTTATAAAAAATGGGCCATTTAACAGTACAGGAAATAACATAACTCAAATAACCCTATTTGAGGAACAAAATGAAGGAGGCAAATATGAACTCCTAAGGACAGAGGGGGAAACAGAAACAACAACAAAAAACACAAGACCAGATGGAATTACATGCAAACTCTACCAGTTACTTAAAGAACAATGAATTCCAGTACTACATAATGTGTGTGAAAAAAATGGGGAAAGGAGTCCTGCCAAATTCCTTTTATGACACAAATATGGCTTTCATACCTAAACAAGAGAGAGTGAAAATAGAGGGAAAAAAGCTATAGATCAATTTCTCTAATTGGTGCAAAAAGTGTAAAGTGTTACCAAGGAGATTATGGCAATATATCACAAACATCATGTAGTATGATGAGGTGAGATTTATACCAAGAAAGCAGTTCTATTTCAATATTAGTCAAATTGTAAGTATAACTGAACATGTCAACAAAAAAACCCAATAAAAATCAGATTTAAAACAAACAAAAAAACCAATATGTAATGAGGATGAGCTAGGAGCCTTTTGAATAATATCAGAGGTGAAGCAAGGATATCCATTATCACTATTGCTATTCAATATTCTATGATATCAGTAGATTATCAATTCAATATTGATATGACAAGACAAGAGAAAGAAACAGAAAGAATAATCCTGGGAAAAGAGAAAACAAAATTATCACTTTTTGCAGGTGTCATGATAGTTTACCTAAATAACCCTAATCAACTAAAAAAATAAAACAATGAACAAAGTTCAGCAAAGTTGCAAGATATAAAATAAACTCACACAAATCATTGACATTTCTGTATATTACCAACAAAATCAAGCACAAAGATAGATAGAGAAATTCTAGTTAAAATAACTGTAGAAAAGATAAAATATTTGGGAGTCTATCTTCCAAGACACACACAGGAACCACATGAACACAATTACGAAACACACCACATAAATTAAGAGAAATTTAACCAATATAATAAAAATAACAATACTGTTTATATTAAGAACCACACGAACCAGATAACCAAAGAATTACCAGACAGAGCTAGAAAAAAGTCATTAAAAAATTCATCTGGAAGAACAAGCTGTGAAGAACATCAAGACAACTGATGAAAAACAAATATGAAAGAAGGCAGCCTAGCAGTATCAAATCTCAAACAATACCATGAGGTATTGTTTATTAATATTACATGAAGTAATCATCAAAACAATTTGGTAGTGGGTAAGAAATAGAGAGGTTAACCACTGGGACACAAGCGCAAGCAAATACGCAAAGTAACCTAGTCTTTGATAAACCCAAAGATCCCACGTATTGGGGAAAGAAATCACTACTTGACAAAAATTATTAGAAAAACTGGAAATTAGCCTCACAGCCATACAGATCTCACACTGCATACTAAGATAAACTCAAAATGGACATATGATTTAAACATAAAGGGTGATAGCACGAACAAATTAGTGAAGCACAGAAGAAATTACCTGTTGCATCTATGGATAGGGGGAGTTCATGACCAAACAAGAGATAAAGAGACTCACAGGAGTAAGAAGGATAATTTTAGTTACGTAAAATTCAAAGGATTTTTACTTCAAACAAAACAAAACTAACTAAAAACAGAAGGAAAGCATGAAAATGGAGGATCTTTGTAGCAAGTTTGTCTGATAAAGTCTTCATGTCTAAAATAAAAAGGGAATTGATTAAGACACACTTGCTAAAATATGAGCCATTCTCCAACTGATCAATAGATACGAATAGATAATTTTCAGAGGAAGAAATCCAAGCTATCAATCTACAGTCATGTGAAAAATACTCTAAATCACTAATAATTAGAAAAATACAAATAAGAACAACTATGAGGTACCACCTCATAGGCATCATGGCGTCTAAGATGATGGATAAAAAAATCACAAATGCTGGAGATGTGGAAAAAAGGTATGAATTAACCCCATCATTTTTGAGAGAAATTTGGAATGATGCTCAAAGGCTATTAACAAAATTGTTAATTTCACTCCTGAATATGGATGCAAAAATCCTAAATAAAATACTATCTAGAAGACTACAACAATACATTACCAAAATTGCACATTGTAGCCAAGTGAAATTTATACTAGGACTGTAGGGATGGCTTAACATAAAAAAAAAACTATTAGGATAATTGATTATATAAATAACAAAAATCGTAGGAGTATTTCTATATATGCAGGAAAAAAGCTTTTGAGAAAATGCAGCACTCATTCCAATTAAAAAAAAACACTTGAAAGCATAGGTATAAACGAATTCTTCCTTAAAATGACAAAAAGCAGAAAACATTATGAGGATAAGCTAGAAGCCTTCCCAATAGGATCAAGAGTGAAAAAAACGTGCCCATCATCACAATATTATTCAAAATTGTATTAGAAACTCTAGCAATAGCAATAAAGGAAGAAAAAAAGAAGGAATCAGAATGGGACATGAAGTAATAAAGCAATTTCTTTTTTTTCAGACAATATGATGCTATACTTGGGAAATCCTAGAGATTCAACTAAAAAAAGTTAGTTGAAATAATGAATAATTTTAACAAAGTAGCAGGGTATAAAATCAAGCCACATAAATCATTAGCATTTCTATATATCACCAACAAAATCCTGCAAAAGAAGATAGTAAGAGATACCCCATTTAACTGTAGACAGTACAAAATATCTGGGAGTATACATGCCAAGACGAACCCAGGAACTACATGAACATAATTATAAAATACTTCTTATACAAATAAAGTCAGATTTAAATAATTTGTGAAACACTAATTATTCATGGGTCTACAGAGCCAATATAATAAAAAAGACAATTCTACCTAAGCTAATCTACTCGTGCCATTCCAATTAAACTATAAAAATATTTTGAATTAGAAAAAAATGACAAATTAATTTGGAAGAATAAAAGGTCAAGAAAAATATAAAGTAAGGAGGCTTAGCAGTATCACATCTTAGATTACATTACACCACAGTAAGTATCAAAACTATCTGGTACTGGTTAAGAAATAGAAAAGTGGATTAATGGAATAGAGGAGACATGCAATACACAGTAGCAAATGATAATAGGAACTTTGTGTTTGACAAATGTAAAGATTTAAGCTTCTGGGAGAAGAATTCACTATTCAGTAAAAAAAAAAATTACTGGGAAAACTGGAAAGCAGCTTGGCAGAAATTGTGGTATAGAACAATATCTTATAGTATTTACTAAGATAATGTCAAAATGGATCCATAATCTAGATATAAAGGGAGGTATCATAAGAAAAGTAGAAGAACATGGAACATGTTACCTATCACACTTATGGATTGGACAAAAAATTATGAATAAGCAAGAGACAGAGAAAATTGTGAGATGTAAAATGAATAATTTTGATTATATTAAATTAAAATCTTTTATCCAAACAAAATCAATGTAGCAAAGATTAGAAGGAAAGGAGAAAATTGAGGAAATAATTTTTATAGACAGTTTTTTGGATAAAGGACTCATATCTCAGATTTATATAGAACTTTGACAAATTTATAAGTATGTGAACTATTTCCCAATTCACCAATTTGACCAACAAATGACCATTTTAGAGAACAATCTGGAATTAAGCCCAAAGAGCTATAAAATTGCATACATCTTTTGACCCAACAATACCACTATTAGTTCTTTTTCTAAGGGTGATCAGGGAAAAACAGAAAGAACCTATGTTTCAAAATATTTATAGCAACTTTTTTCATGGTGGCAAAGATCTTGAAATTGAGGGTGTACTCATCAACTGGGGAATGCTTACACAAGTGGTGGCATGTGGTTGTGACGGAATACTACTGTGCTGCTATAAGAAATGATGGACAGGTTGATTTTAGACAAAACATGGAAAGACTTGCATGAAATAATGAAGAGTGAAATGAGGAGAACCAAGAGGACATTGCATTCAGTAATACCAATATTGTTCAAAGAAAACCTGTGAATGAATGATTAAGTTATTCTGAGAATTATAAACACCCAAATCAAATACAAAGGACCTATGAAGGAAGATATTATGTACCTCCAGAGAAAGAACTGGTATATTTCATAGTATGGAACCATAGTAATAAAACCATAGCACGGTTGTGTGTGTGTGTGTGTATGTGTATGTGTGAAGTGATGGCCTTCTTTAGTGCAGGGTGGTATACGATTCAGAACTTAAAACGTAACAAAAAATTTAAGGCCATTAACCTGTGCATACCCTTTGACCCGTAAGTACTGTTATTGGAATTATATCCTAAGTAGATAAAAGAAAAAGAAAGATAACCCTTATATATAAAATTATTTATAGCAGCTCCTTGTGGACACTGAAGAAATGTCCATCAATTGGGAAATGGCTGAACAAATAGTGGTATATGATTGTGATAAAATATTTGAAATATTGCTGTGCTATAAGAAATGATGACAAGAATGTTTTCAGAAAATCCTGGAAAGACCTGTATGACTTGATACAAAATGAAGTGAGTAGAATCAGGAGAAAAATCTACACAGTAACAGTAATATTATAAAGATAACCAACTGTGAAAGATGTAGGAACTCTTATCAACACAGTGACATATTGCAATTCACAAAGACTTCTGATAAAACATGTTATCCATCTCCAGATAGAGAACTGATGGATGGATGAGCTCAGAGTACAGATTTAAGCATATTTTTCTTTCTTTTCCTTGTTTTTTTTTTGGGGAAAGTGGAACATGGCTGATCCAGAAATTGTTTTTGCATAACTATACAAATTTTAAAACAGATTTTGCTTTTCTTGCCTTCTCATTAGGTGGAGGAGGGAGGAAGGGTAAAGGAGTGAATTTGGACCTCAAAAATGAATAAGAAATCTCTGCTTTAAAATTATTGTTTAAAGTATCTACAAAGATCCTAGCAGAAAACTACACTATTTCTAAAGTAAAATTAAAGGGGCACCTACAAGAGAGAAAAATTACAACAACCAGGAGGTGTGAGCTAACCCTTTGCCACATGTACTCTTTAAGATTCAGTTCACCTTCCTTGGACTCTGTATGTAGAGCTTACTGTGGTAGAGCATGCTTCTGGTTTGGAAATATTTTTAATCAACCGCTACCACATTAATGTAGTCTGGGCCAATGGGTGACGTTTCCAAAGAGTCAACGTAGCGCCCTCTGTCTAATACTGCTAGCATATGTGGAAGATGCTAGGGAATCTGCTTCTAGAAAGGCATGATAACATGTAATAAAAGAGTCCTGATCCTTGATTTGGAGCATGCCAAGTTATACTGACCATTTCTGGTCCCCTCAACCGATGAAAAAGGGACCTATGATTTCCTGCCCAGCTGGAACAGAGAATCCTTTGAAAAGACACAAATTAGACAAGATTTTAGTACCTGTCCAAGGCTAAAAGTTCAGAGAGACAAGAAAGTTCTCACAGGACTTCTCATAAATATATTTTTGTACCACTTTATCTTCCATTTGGGAGATAGAGGATGGCAGCAAAGATGGGGAGTAGGGAATAATGATGACCAAAATAATTCACATCTAGTATTGGAGGGATTACAATTATAAATAACAACCTTAAAATGGAGGAAGGGAAAGGAGGAAGAGAGGGAGAGAGAAGATAACTGGCATGTATATTGCCCCTTAGGGTTTAAAAATGATTCTCTATTCATTATCTTACAAAACCCACAAAGGTAGCTCCTGTTGTTATTAGCAACTTCATCTTCCAAGTGGAGAAACTAAACCCAAGAGAGGTTAAGGGACTTGACTATGATATCCCAGTTAGGAAGCATCAGAGGTGGCATTCAAATATACTCTATTCTGATTTCAAGTCCACTGCTCTTCTTCCTTACACTGTCCCATAAATACCAAAGCACAGTTTCAGGCCACCGAAGATCAGGATGAGCTCAGACTGGTGAGGAAAATGAAGGATTTGTTTTTTAAAAAGACTTACTGGTTCTGTCAAAAAGAGAAAGAAAAAATAAAAGCCAGGAGCTCAGTTCAGGACAAATGGGAAATGATAATGGAAGAAGGAGAGGTTACTTTTTGTTAGCATTTTTCTGTTTTCTCTGCCAAGGAGAGTGACATTTAGACAGGGAAGTGCAGATAAGAAATGTTTCCTAAGGAGTTGCATACTTCCTAGGTGAGGAAATGGTAGGAGAGCGCCAGTTATCCTTGATGAATTCAAGTCACCTGGCCCAGAGGAAATGAATCCTTCAATATCGAAAGCACTGGCAAGAATGATGTCTGAGCTGCTGCCAGAATTGAGGGATGCTAGGGAAGGAAGAACAGTTGTGTGACTGAAGATCGAAGCTACCAGGGCCCAAAGTGGCCAGTTATTCTCTGGACCAAACTTCACCTTTGGGTAATGAAAGAATCATGTCTCATCCTGAAAAAAGACCTTCATTTGATCCTTTTATTCCTGCTATCATCCTACATCTCTTCTATCCTTTGTAGCTAAACTCCTTGAAAAGTTCTACAATGTAGAAAAAATCTACAATAGGTGCCTTCACTTTCTCTCCTCTTATTCTCAGCTTAAACTCAAATTTAACTCCTGACCCTATTGGTCCACCAAAAACTGTTCTCTTCAAGGTACAAGTTGCCAAATCCAATGATCTTTTCTCACTGCTCATTCTCCTTGACCTCTCTGTACAGCGTTTGATATTGTTACCATCTTCTCCTCCTTTATGCTCTCTTCTCTCCAGGTTTTTGGGACACCACTCTTTCCTAGTTCTCCTAGTTATTTGACTGTTCCTCTTCAGTCTCCTTTGCTGGATATTCCTCCAGGTCACACTCACCCAATGTAGGTATCTCTGAGGGTTATGTCCTTGTCCCTCCTCTCTTCTCTGTCTATACTACTTCACTTGGGGATCTCACCAGCTCCTGAGTATTTAATTACAGTCTTTATGCTGATGATTCTCAAATATACCTATCCTGCCCCAATCTCTCTGTTGATCTCTAATCTCACATCTTCAGCTGTCTTTCTTGTAGGAAAATGGAAACAGTAGGAACTAGAGAGCTCCTAGACACCTTTCAGACATCTTGAACTAGATATAGAGTAGACACCTTAAACTTACTATGTCCAAAATAGAATTCATTATCTTTCCCCCTAAAACCCTTCCCCAGCCCTCTAGCTTATCTATTACTGTAGAGGGCCCAACCTTCCTCTCAGTCTCCCAGGATTACAACCCAGGAGTCATTCTGGCCTCCTCATTCTCTCAACCTCCCCACATCCAAGCTCTTGCTAAAGCCTGTTACTCCTTCAGCATCATTAAAATACACCCCTTTCTCTCCTCTGACATCCCCCCCACCAGTGCAGGTCCTTATCACCTCACACCTGGACTATTGCAGTAGCTTCTGGTTAGTCTGTCTGTCTTAAGTCTCTCCCCACTGCAGTCCGTCATCTACTCACTCACCAAAGTTATTTTCCTAAAGTGCAGATTCAGTCATATCATCCCTCTATTCAATAAACTTCAGTGGTTCCCTGTCACCTCCAGAATCAAATACAAAATGCTTATTTGTTGTTCAAAGCCCTTCATAAACTAGCCTCCTCTTACCTTTCCAGTCTTCTGACATGTTACTCCATTCCACAGGGCCAGTGACCCCAGCCTCTTTGCTTTTCCACAAATAAGAGCCTCCATCCCTTGTTTTGTGTTCTCTCCATCTCCCATGCTTTGAATGCTCTCCTTACTTCACTCCAACTACTGACCTCCTTGTCTTCTTTTAAATCCCAAATAAAATCCCACATTCCAGAAGAAGCCTTCCCCAAACCCTTTTAATTCCAGTACCTCCCCTCTTGTAATGATTTGTCCTACATATAGTTTGTTTTGCGCTTATTTCTTTGCATGTTGTCTCCCTATTTGATTGTAAACCCCTTAAGGGCAGAGAATGTCTTTTGCCTCTTTTTGCATATCTAGTGCTTATCACAGTGCCTGGCACATAGTAGGTGCTTCATAAATGTTCACGGATTGATTGAAGCAATTTAACCACTTGTTAAGAGATACTACAGAGGGGTTCTCATTTAGGTTGCAATAGTGGCCTTGGAAACACTTTTCAGCTCTAAGATTCTGTGATTCTGGGGTGGGGAGAGGAGGGAGAACACAAAAATCCATTACTAAAGTATACTATTAGCTTAAACATTTCAGTAAACTACAACATCCATACCCTACTATATTTTTAAATGTCAATTAATGGATTAAAAAAGTATTTATTAAGCTCCTAATATATGTCAGGCCCTGTCACAGGTACTAGAGCTACAAAGACAAAAAAATGAAACAGACCCTACTCTCAAGGAGCTTCTGTCTTATTGATGGATACAGTAGATACAAGTATAAATATAAGCAAAATATGAAATGCAAAGTAATGGTGTGAGGGAGAGGAAAGATCTCAACGGGAGTGGGGGAACAGAATCAGATAAAAAAGCCTTATGTAAGAGGTGGCACTGAGAAAACTAGGAATTCTCAAAAGCAGAAGTGAGGATGGAATGTACTCCAGGCATAGGGGAGAAGCTTTGCAAAAACATGTAAGTGGGAAATATTTTTATGTATGAAGTTTCTTCGTGAAGGAATGTCATTGACAGTAATGGGAAAGCTCAGAAGAGGGGTATATTGTGGAAGAGACATAAGGAGTCCAGTTTTGGATATCCTGAATTAAGATGCCACAGAGTTAAAAGTAAACAAACAAACAAAAACCCTTGGTCACTTCCCCCTTGATTGGCTTCCTCCCTTCCTTTTGTAAGTAAGTGAAGGGGTAAGTATTCACATGGAACATGACCATCTTAAGCATGTGGTATCCCACCTCTAAGTGCCATGAGATGCAGTCCCAGGTCCAGGGGACAGGATCACACTAATCCCCCTCCATCAAGGCTGTTCTGCCTCAGACTCAGTTCACATTTGCCTCAAGGGTTTATCTCACTTCGATTCACACATATAGAATAATGGCTCTGTGAATGGAGGTCTTTTTTGGTTTGGTGCAATTTATGCATCCTTAGGAGTATACTATTATTATTAGTTATTAGTAGTTCATCTCTCTTGCATGTGAGACTTCCTAGTTAGATCGACATCTGCTCTTCTTTTTTATCTTTAGCACTGACTGAAACAGGGTTTTGTCTCCTGTCTCTCTAAAATATTTTCAAAATACTCAACAAATTTCTATGGACACCAGGGACTGTCAAACTTTTCCAGGGACTGCTTCACTTTACTTAAATTAAGTAAAAATACTAAGACTATTTGTCAAGTGCCTACTATGTTTCAGGCAGGAGAAGGGACATGGTGTAATGAAGAGAGTGCTGACTTCCAAATCAGAAGACTCTGGGTTCAAGTCCTGATGCCTAGAAAAGCCACTTAATATCTCAGTGCTCTTGACAATTATGGAAGATGAAAACTTAATGAGAGATAGGTGTCAGTTTGTATTGGTAGAGGGAGTTCTTTCCCATGGGCTTCCCCTACACCAAAAACATCAGAAGTTTAAGGCAGTGTCCCTGCTATCCTCAGATTCAGTGTTTCAACATTCTGCACAGCAGCTGTATGTAGAATGAGTTTTTTTGGGGGAAATGATCATAACCTGGACACAGGGTCTAGGATCCTTTTGGTCTTTTAGGATGCTACTTGATATGCTAACATCTGTATCCAACACATCTGTATCACACTCATGCTCCATAAACTCTAGTAACTCACTATGAACCACAGGATCAAATACAAAATCCAGTTTGGCATTCAAAGCCTCTCCCTTCCATTTCCAGCCTTCTTACATCTTGCCTCCATCCCATTCCCTGTACCCTTCAATCCGGTGACACTGGCCTCCTTGTTCAACAAACCAGACACTCCATCTCATGACTCTGGACATTTTCTTTCACTATCCCCCATTGCCTAGAATGTTCTCCTTCCTCATTTCTGACTCCCGGCTTCCCCCAGCTAAAATTTCACCTTCTAAAGGAAACCTTTCCTGATTCTCTTAACTCTAGTGCCTTCCCTTTGTTGGTTATCTCAAATTGTTCCTGAATATAGCTTGTCTGTGCACAATTATTTTCTTGTTTCCCCCATCAGACTTTGCTCTACTAGAAGGCGGGGGCTATCTTTTTTCTTTCTCTACATCCACAGTGCTTAGCACATTTCCTGGCACATAGCTGGTGCTGAATAAGTGCTTATTAACTTGACTACTTGCTGGACTATGCCTGTCCTCACATGTGTAGGGTTGAATGAGAAGATACATTTGTATCAGGCTCTGTCAGTGAGACTTTTTCCTGAGAATACCATTGAATATCATTGGATTATCCGTATTATATACAAAAGGATTGCTGTAAGATTGCCAATTGCTAAATGAATCAAGGATAATTAAACTTTTACTGTTTAATGTTCTCTTATATTCGTTGGAGTGCATATGGTATTCAAAGAGGATTAGTACTTCTGGTATGAGGGTCTGTCAAGCCATTTTCAGGGTTGCTTATCCACGTTTGGTATACATCTGTCACCCAGCTCTCATCTGTGACTCCAAGAAGACACTGTAGCATGCACAGTGGCCACACTCTGGTAAAAACCATTTCAACAGGTAGGCTAACTCATGTTGAGGGCAACAGAAGGGCTAAAAACTCATCAGTGAGTTAGAGGGGTGTCTACCTCAAGCATGTGCAAACTTCCCTGGTGGAATAAGTAAATGTGTACAATTTGTTTCAACGGGCCATGAGCCCATGGAAGCAAGCCCTGTGAAGCACTTTAGATCTTTGCCAGGCATCAAAGACGCCAAGGTTATCCTCTGCATCCAGAGTCAGAGTCATTCATTTTGACTTTTTTTTCTTGCCATTGGGCTCCAATGATTCTGGAAGAGAGTAAGGCTGATGACTTTGAGCAACTCTGCCTCACTGAAATCCAATTTATGTGTAAGTCAAAAGGCATCCCCAGAGCACATTCATACTGTTTGAATTATCGTTTCTAACCCTCAGAAGGAACATTCCCTCCCACCTCCCCAGTGTGTTCCAAGATCTCCTCTTAAGCTAAACTATGACTTCTCATACACGAATCAGCAGGGCATAAACACTGTTGTTTATGTAACAGGATACCTGCAGAACCTTTCCATCACCTTTAGTGTAGAAATGCTGACTTATTTAACTTGTCGATATCTATCATAGAGTAATCTATCAAGGAATAATTCTTTCAAATCTCTCATTTCCACAAAAGGCAAAGAAAGAGTAAGAAAATTCACTCATTCAGGATAGACTATGATGTAATAGGCAGGAAGCAAAAGAATTTAAATCAAATGAACAATTATCTATTCAATGTTTACCACAAGGAACACTGTATTTGGGGAAAATAATTTTTCTTTTATAATTTCAAAAATAAATTGATCCATTACACTTCTTGTCTTAGAACTTAGAGATAAGAGTAAACAAATAAGATGAGGGAATAAGAGAATGTACGATCTCACGGCTATACCTCTGGTCTTCGAGGCAGGAAGACCTGGTATCAAATCTTGCTTCAGGCACTTACAAACTGCATTATGTCATACAAATCACTTGACCTCCCTTACCCTCTGTCAAATGAGAGGGTTGGACTAGATGGGCTCTGAGGTCCACTTCAGATCTAAATCTTTGACTATGAGCCTGTGGACCCACTTACTAACATAAGGAATGGGTGGATAGAAAGGGAATTTGAGACAGCAGACATAGACCATATTTGGAAAAGGTTGGTAGTGACTGAAAGGAGGAGAGGGTGAAGAGGGAGAGAGGAGGAGAAAGGGAGGGGGGAGGTTCCAAATGTATTGCCACAGATGAAGGAAGATGTAGAAGATGGTCCAGTGGTAAAATCACTGGAATTGGAGTCAGAAGCACCAGATTGTAATCCTAGCTCGACTACAATTACAGCACTGCTGTAAGCCTCACCTGCTATGTGATTTTGAATACTCCAGGGTTAACGATTTTGATAAGCCCTCACATGCTTGGACAAGCATTCACCTGCATATTCGATTTGACGCTGGTAAAATGTTACCACAAGTCAAACTTGTGTTACTTATTTTCTAATTTTAATGCCAACATAAGAAGTGCTATTAAAATGCTCATTTGCCTTCCTTGTATTTATTTACTTCAATATTTGGTCTTGTACTTCGTTGGCTGAAATCCACTCAATACTCTGTCCACCGCAAATGACTCTTAATCGTATGTCAGATGACCGTTTATAGGGTTAAGAATGTAATGGGCAATTTTAATGGGGATGACTGAATTTGAATTTAGATTGACACAGAAGGAATACACAACTTACTTCAATCCATCATTCCTTTCTGCTCCATTCTGCCATCCTTCATATTGGTTAAATGTGAGTTAGGTGCCACACGAGATGCAATCCAGTAAATCTAGGTTTTAAGTGAGTCAAAATCTAATACTATGTTTTGGACATGGGATAGCACGGGAAGAGTATAACACCTGAGTCAGCCACAAAGTGGTACTCTTAATAGTCTTCCCTGTGCATTCAAATAGTGTAAAGTAGATGTCATTAAAAAAAGGTAGCATAAATATATTAGTGGACTCAAAACTGTTGTGATTGTCTCCACCGTTGTTCATCAGTGTGTGGGTAAAGTCAGAAGGTGGCAAATGGTGGGGGCAATTCAAAAGTGAGGCTTTGCAGGGCATAAGCAATGATATGATGATGGGAGGGAAGGGGTCAGTGACTTAAGAGGACAGTGTAGAAATGGATTGATTGACCAAAATGACAGGTTAGAGAAGAAGAGAGAATGGTTAGTGCAGTGGAGATGGGCTTGGAAAGAACTGAGAGGTTAAGGGATTGGTATGGAAGAAAAACAGGTTTTGATAAGGAAAAAGAAAGATGTGAAAAACTAACAAGATATGGTCAAATAAGGGGATTTCAGACTTCTGGAACATTTGTGGGAGATAAGGGTATGATCATATTTGTGGTTTGTTAAGAGGTACAGGAATGAGTCAGGAGAATGAGTAGGTTGAGGAACTGAGTGGTTAGGGTGTTTTGAGTGAAAGTCAATAGGGATATTGAAGTCCACAAGTATGAAAACAGAAATTGAGGAGGCAAGAAAAATTATGAGACAAAACTGAATTCATTGAAGAAGGAAGGGGAGTTGCCTGGGGGTGTGTAGACAACAGCTACCAGGACTGTGATTGGGTGGAAGGGATGGATTGCATGACACTCAAAGGAGAGGTTGCTGAGAGATGGAGGAAGGGAGCCATGGAGAGTGAGTGAAAGTACAGCCAGTACTTGAAAAAGCAGCCAGGGAGGTTGTGTCATACAGGGGAACCAGGTTACAGTGATAGCTAGAAGATGGATGGAGTGGGAAGGGAAATGAATTCAGAAGGAAGGGAAGTTTGTTGCCTATGGAATAGGCATTCCAGAGGACACAGTAGAAGGGGTAGCATTTGGTTGGGACTTTGGGGTGGGAGGGTTGAGGGGGATGGAAATAAGGAATCTGGTAGTGGGGGAGGGAGAATGGGGTTTGGAAGATGACCTATAGGGGTTCAGAATCACTGGGATTTGTAAAGTATGACCAGGTGTAGGAATGTTCATTATTGAAGGAAAGGCACCACTCCTTTTCCCAGAGGAGGTTGAAGATCAGGCAAAACACAAATACAGAAGAAAAATGGAAGGCACGCAGTCAGATGGTCAGATGGGAGGCCCCATTTCACTACTGTCAGAAGGCTGGAGATAAGTCCGAAGGTGGTGCAGCAGGAGTTGGAAGTCCCACTGCCTGCTGACTTTCCTCTTCCCTCAAGGGACAGGTGCAGCAGGAGATGGAAGGACTGTAGTCAAAGGGAATGTCGCTCCTCTTCACACCAGAGGCTCTCCACAGAGGATCTCTCACCAGCAGGAGTCAGTCTGTCAGTGGAAAGGTGAAAATCGTCTTGCACCACCAGCCTTCCTTCCTTCAGGGGGAGTACGCAGGAAATGGAAGGCAAGTAAGCAGAGGAAGTTCTTGCTCCTCTTCTTACCTAATGCTGGTGAAGTACAAAATACAAAGAAAGTTCAAGTTAATTTGAGACAATACCTTTTTATAATGCCTCGGGAGAAAAGAAAAAGCCTCATGAGGAGGAGTCCTCCGAGGAAACTAAGAATTGTGATAAACAGTGGTGAGGATGGAATGCATCCCAGGGATAGAGGATAATCTGTATAATGAGTCCCAGCAGGACAGGGAAGAAGACATCTAGAAATTAAAAGTAGCTTCTGTCTGCCAGTGGAACTTCCCCTAACATGGGGCAAGATGCAGAGCAAACTCTTTTGGCCTCCAATTCCTATTAGCCTCCAAAGCCAAATTTGGCAAACTGATGAATTCTGGAGCAGTTTTGGCATGAGTCTCCCATCTCTACGGCAATGATGTCAGAATCAGAGGGTTCCAGTTTTCAAGAAAGCTTCCCTTCCCAGATTCACATCTAAGGATTTAACTAAGTACGAAAAACAGTAATTGCTTCAATGATTTTTGCTGACCTCTCCCCCCCCCCTTCTCCCGCATTTCGGAATACTTATCTTTTCTGAAGGAAGAAACACAAAACCTTCCCTGTACATAGAGTGCTCACACTTTCCCTTATAACTTACAATGGTAGAAACAGCATGTAAATAGATGGGTAGATGAGGTATCGTGACAAAACTGTCCAGGAGGACATGATCCTACGGTACTATTGCCAGCTATACTTACTGTGTAAATATAGGAGACAACTGCAGTCTATGACACTCAGAGAACTACCCACACTGAATATTTACCATCCAATCAGCCCCAAGTATTCGTTTTAAGCTACATTATGTAGATTATGGCTGTATAAGCGGAATGGATGCAATGGAATTTGAAAGAACGACAAGGGAAGTAAAGATTTACACATCAAGGAATCAGAAGACCCATATCAGGTCAAATGGAAAAGGAGCCTATTAAGACCAGAGTTATAGCTGATATCTCAAGTTGATTTTGCAGACCCTAGCATGTGACATGACGCGCCCGCCTTAAATAAATGATAATAAGAAGGTTAAGCCAGAAATTTTCTTACCTCAATCAATACACACAGAATAGAAGGCAGGAAGACTTAAGCGGACAGGCCCCAAGTGGATGGGGAAGAAGTGAGGGGTACCAGGAAAGGACTCCAGCAGAAGATGATTTTCAGATCAATCCCGAAGCAAATGATGGAAGCTAAAGAGCAGGTGTGAGCAGAGAGAACATTTCAGGAATTTCAGGAATTTCAGCCGAACACCCTGTGCAAAGGAACCGAGTGGTGTCATGCAAGTAGTTTTCAGAGAGGAGCAATGTATGACAAGACTAAAATGGAAGGAATGGAACAGTTCTGAAGAACTTTAAAAGGCAAAGAGTGCATTTCATGTTTAATCCTGGAGATAATGGGGAGACACCGGTATTTATTGGTTAGGGGATTGGTGTGACCAGAGCTACTCTTTGTGAAAATCGTGTTGACAGCTGAATGGAAGATGGATTGGTATAAGAAAAGATTTGATGCAAGAATCCCAATTGGAATGTTATTGCAGCAGTCCAAGCAAGAGGACATGACTGCATCATGGTGGTGACTGTGTGAGTGGAGAGAAGAGGACGTATAGGAGAGATAATGTGATGGCGGAAATAACTGATTGTGCATGTGTGAAGACTGAGTCAAGGATTTAAAAGTTATGGTAATGAGAACGTGAATGTGGTGGTGGTGACATGAGAGTGCTGATCGTGATAATGTGGCAAGGATATCCCAGTGATGTCAAAGGGATGGAGGCAGGTAAATGTATATGATCATAGTAATTTAAGAAGGGTGGTCATAATGGTGGCAGTATCGGTATTGTGACAGTGATTGCAGTGATGATAGAATGACGATGGGGGATGTGTAAGTCATGGTGGTGGGAATTTATCAGTGGTGTAAGTAGAGATCTGAAAATAATTTTGGTAGGGAAGTGCCACTGTTATTACTTATTATAAAATTATTATAAAAATGGTATTCATGATGATGAAATAATGGTGGTAATATAAATATTCCTCATTGTGCAGATGAGACAGTGGTGATAGTGGTGAGCTATGACAAAGATCACAAAGATGTGAGAGCGACACAGGTGTGTATGTGACTATGATAATTTTGATCCTGTGACAATGATCATGGTTGCATATGCTCCATATTGGGTAGTCAAGTGACACTGCAGTGGAGAGAGTGCTGGGCCTGAAGTCAGGAGGATATTCGTTCAAATCTGGCCTCAGACACATTTTAGCTGTATGTCCCTGAGCAAGTCACTTAATCCTGTTAGCCTCAGTTTCCTCATCTATAAAATGAGCTGAAGAAGGAAATGGCAAACCACTCCATCGTCTTTGCCAAGAAAGCTCTAAATGGGGTAACAAAGAATTGGACAAGAATGCAAAACAACTGAACAATATCTTCCATATTGAGAACGGGCTAGTTCTTGAACAGAGAATAGAGAGCTGTCCGTGAGGTTCAACGTGTTTTTCAACTTGACCACGTGCTTCCTTGATGCCTCCTTCCCGAAATCAGTTTGAGAAACATGGAAGAAGGTCAAAATATTTTCCTTCTTAGGATTCTCTCCAGGGCTTTGTCAGCACCTGGCTAAAGCATCTAAGGTTTACGCTGGACACTGGAGCAGAGGTGGTAGTGGTGGTGGTGGTGATAGTGGTGGTGAGATGTACATGTGACTAAACAAACCGTACATTAAAGTCATGCAGCATCATATGCCTCTCATGTGAGATAGAGGTAATTCCAAAAGATAAAGATAAAAGATAAATTGGATAAAGAGAAATAAGATTGACTCCTGAAAACTAATTTCAGTAGATTATAGGAAACCAAAAAGCTTCAGCACAGTCAATATTAATGTCCTTAGAAGGGATATAAAAAGGGAAATGGTGGAAGGGGAAAAATTTGTATTAAACTTTTCTGATAAGTGTTTGGTATCAAAGATACAGAAAGACATGTATATATGTATATGGATGGATGTATATACACATATAGGGATAGCTGTACACACACACATCTGTGTATGTGTCAATATTCATGTGTGTGACGTATATGTATGTATATATATGTAAATATATGAGTAAATCCCAATACATGTCATCAAAGGATTTGAAAAAGTTCTCAAAAGAAGAATTGCAACGTAGTCACCACTAGGAGAAAAATGCTAGAAATCACTAAGAAGGGAAATGCAAGTCACAACCCATCACACCCTGCAAACTGTCAAAGATGACAAAAAATGGAAATAGTCAATGTAAGAAGTGTGGAATGATAGGCATACTAATACATTGTCAAACAGTGAAATGGTACAACTACTTTGGAAAGCAATGTGGCATTGCACAGATAAAGTCACTAAGAGGTCAATATCCTTTGAACTAGAGCCTCCATTACCGGGCTAATGCTCCAGGAATTGATAGGAAAAAAGTCTTCACATACATAAAAAAATTTAAAGCTGCGTTTTTTGTAATAGCTAAGATGATAACAGAAGAGATACCCATCAATTGGGGAATGGCTAAACAAACTGTGGTAGACGAATGCAAAGAAATATTACTGTGCTTTAAGAAATGTTGTGTGTGATGCATTCAGAAAAGCACGGAAAGATTTACGTGAACTGATGCAGAATGAAATAAGTGGAATTAAGAAAACAATATACACTAGAACAACAACAATGTAAATTGAAAGTACAATGATACATCCAAAGTGAGTATGAGAAAATTATAAAGATCAAGCATAAATCGAACGAAAATATATGAGAAGACAACTCCAACCTAATTCTTTGTGGAGGTGAGACGTCCACAAGTGTTACACACTACACAAGTTTTGGTACTTTGTCAATGTATCTATTAGTGGTGCTAATTTTTTTTCTCTTTAAAGAATGCCAGTTATTATATGGGATGGATCTCTGGTAAAGGACACTTGGGATCACTATGATGATGGAAGAAACAGAAGATATTAATAACATTTTATATTGGAAAGGAAAAATACATTAATTTAAAGTGTTTTTGAAATGGAATTGTCTTCCTTTGGAAATCCTGGGTGTCTTATCTGATGCATTTCAAAATATTATGAGAAATAAATCCATAAGCTTCAACAGAACTCCCCAAGGATCTATGAAACAAACAAACAAAATGCTAAAGGACCCTGACACACAACGAGAGGAAAAAAAACTAGTAAAGCAAAATCAACTTTAAAAACAAAAGCAAACGATACAAAAGGTCAAAGACTTGACTATGGAGTCAGCCTAAGTCTTCTCTGCTCAATTGCCTGGCCATAGCGGGAGGTTCTCCTTGCATCTTGCTGGTGAAGCTATCCTCATCTGTCCAGGCTTGAGCATGGTTTGAATACTGCTCTGAAGTCTACTTACTGTACTGAGCCAATATCCTGCTTAGGAAACTTGAATGCTTGCTGTAGATCTAGTGAACTGGTTCCTCTTTGATCATGGTCCTTTCAGAACCTGACTTCCTGGGCTTTTCCACATGCAGTTAGTTGTCATTGAGATTCACAGTCAAGACGCATTCATGAAGCCCTTATTGGTCCCCAGCCATCTTGCTAAGGGCTGGAGATTGTCCAGGTGGCTGATGTCCTGGGGTTACTATCCCAACTCCCATTTAGATTGAGGAGCTGGGTCCCAAAAGCCTGGCTGCTTCCTCCCCTTGGGGCTCTAAGGTTAGCCTTGAGTAGATGAAGGATGCCATTCTAAGGATGCTGCACTCAAGAGTCCCCATCACTGTACTTCACCAGCGTTACCAACTGATACGAGTTAACTAAACTGATTAGCTTTTTGAAAGGTATTCACCACGATGACAGACTTGGTGAAGTGGTTACAAAAACCTCTTCCCATCCCTTAAATCTGTGACGCAGAGTCCAGGGAAAAGTGAGTTCATGTGAGCAACAATTGCTATCATATTGCTTGCCTTCTCAATGGTGGAGGAGGGGTGGGAGGGAGGGAGAGAATTTGGAACTCAAATCTTTAAAAAAATTAAAGTTTAATATAATTTTGAAGAAGATAGATTTAGATCCTAATGATCCCCTGAAGCTCATAAGAAGACTACACACATTTGTAGGTGGTAACAGGCAGTGACTCTACCTCTTGGTTCTTTCTTGGCATTTACTAGATTTCATATGTCAAGTAAATGCCTTTGCTAAAAAAAGGAAAGAAAAGTAAAATGGGTGCAACTACCGAGATCCCATATCAGAAATTCAGATCCTTTTGCTGTACTCCTCTGGATGCTGCCAATAGACAAGGTGTCAACTCCATGAGAATAACTCCCATTCCCCATACAGATGACTCTCAAATTTGCTTTGCCAGCCCTAGCCTTCTCAATCTCACATTCAACTGACTGGACTTCTCCAAATAGAATTGTCCTAGACTTCTCTACTCCACCAGGTGCAAAAGAGCATTCATTTTCTTTTACCCTTAGCCTAAAAATTAAAACAAAATGTCCCATCATGTCAACTTTCTGTTTATTACTCAGTGCAAGCCCATGCTCCCAGTCACACAGGCTCTCCACCTCAGTGCCATCTTCAACTCACTTATCCATTCTGCGTTCAAGTGTTGTCTTGGCTTGCTTCATCACAACTCACCACTACATACGTTTCTCTCCATCTCATCATTTGCAACACTTCCATGCTCATGCCTAGCCCACTGCACCATAGCCTGTTGATGGATCTCCAAGTTTTGGGTGTCTCTACCCTACACTCCATTCCTCCACAAAACCGCCAAAGTAAGCCTCCCAAAGCAGAGTATCTAAGACTTTTGCCTCTTGAATAAACTCCTATGAATGTCCTGATACCCGCAGAATCATATCAAAATGCCCTTTTTGGGGGAAAAGCTCTTCATAGCCTGCTGCCTTTCTTCCTTTCAAGTCTCTTTAGACTTAACTCCCTTCCATTGACTCTAAGATCCAGCCACATTGACTTCTTGATCTTTGCCTATAAGTACACCGTACATTTCCCCTGGCTGTCTGATATGTCTAGAACGCTCTCATTCTTTGCCTTGACCTTTTTCTTCCTTGGCTCCCTTCATTCAGCACTTAGTGGCCCATCTCCAGTCATCCTGATGAATGAACCCAGATGACTCAGGAGGAGAAAAAGAGGTTCGTGACCTTGCACAGCCCTCTGTCACTCAGAACAAAGTCAAATGCAAGCCATGTCATCATTTCTCTGATTTCATGGTTTTCGTTGAAAACGAAGGATGAACACAACCTGTGAGTAGGAGGAGCTTACCCAACCCAGCTAGTTGGGTAACTAAGCTCATACTCTCCCTTCTGTTTCCCTCCTCCATTCCTTTGGGGTATACTGGCTAAATGTCCTTCCTTCCTTCCTTCTTTCCTTCCTTCCTTCCTTCCTTCCTTGTCTTTCCGAAAACCTTAAATCCAGCGCACTCTGTTGCCCAGAGGCTGGACAACAATAGTTCCCTTCCCAAGCTCCACTTAATAGCTGACTTAGAGTGATTATCAATAGCAACAGTTTCTGTTTCCCTCCGAGCTTGATTTAGTTATTTTTATTTTGTTCATTAAAAGGACCATTAAGGAGGCCTATTCACTTAATGGGCATTATCTCCCTCTAAATGAGTACCTGAAAAGGCCAGTCTAAAAAGGCCAAGGTCTCCCATTGCATCCTGGACCATTTCCAGTCATCCTGATGAATATCTGGTCACTGGACCCAGATAGCTCAGGAGGAGAAAGTGAAGTTGGTGACCTTGCACAGCCCTTCATCACTCAAAACAAAGTCAGGTGGAAGTAATGTCATCATTTCTCTGATGTCATGGTTTTATTTGAAAATAAGGACAAACACAACGAGCAAGAATCATACATCCTTTAAGGGGTCTTTTTCACTTACCCTCCCCTAACATCACCCCAACTCTTGTCTTCTTTTTGATAGTATATTTCTGTTGGAATTTCTTTTCATTTACTACATATATATATATGTATATATATATATATATATATATATATATATATATATATATATATATATATATATGTATACATTTAGGGTTATGGTTAGGGTTAGGGTTAGGTATATATACATATATATGTATATATATATGTATCTATGTATAAATATATGTATATGTACATATATGTATGTGTATATATATATGTATGTGATGTATAAACATGGTTGTTTGGCTGCTGTGTTTTCCAATTCAACTGGTTTGAGGGTAGAGACCATGAATTTTGACTTTTCCATGTATCCCTAGAGCTAAGCAGAGGCTGACTGACTTAGTGAAGATTTCCTATGGAGGATCCTGAATCTGCTTTGCTCAACACATTCAGTCTGTCCTTGCCTCAAGACGAAGATACAGGAGTCTGCCATGCTGAGGATCCTACTCAGTTGCTGAATTAGTAGTGCCAATCCCCCACAACCTTCTAAGTTCTCTCTAGTCCTATGGGAGATGGGCAGCAGGAGATACACACCAAGGCCGGGACAAGGCCCAGAGCTCAGCCCCTCCTCTCTTCTTCAATTCTTCCTCCGAGATCTAGCTGGAATGGCTTCTTCTCTCTAACAGGACCCTCACCCATCTCTACTAGTGGTGACTAAGTACTTTAGCTAATCTAAACAGGCAGATTATTGCCCTGAATGTGACAGCTAGACATTGGTCAAAGCTAATAAACAGTCCACAGATATTATCAATTGAATAGTGTATCAGGTTTAGAACCCTATCTTTGACTCTGATTGGGATGGTTGCTTTAATTAAGTCAAGCAGTCTATACTCTTACACCAAGAAATGCTAAAAGAATCCCTTCCCTCCAGTAGTTTCTTTTCCCAAAAGAGAAAACAACACTAAAACTTCATAGGTACATACAGGATGTATAGAGAATAAGCAGAAGTGAATTGGAGAGGGCGGGGGTGGGGTGGTTCCTAGCACTGGGACTACCTGGAAGCAGGGCCCTTGGGGCTAGAGTAGGTCCTCCCAAAACCTGTTACTTGGTCCAACCTAGCATTCTTTAAGGAACGATGGAAATCTTTTACACGAAGTTTCCTCAGTGTGGTTCAGCACTCAATCAGAAAAGTGTCGTTTCCTCATATGGCCCAGGCAGCCTCGTTTACAATTAGTTTGCCTTCAAAATATTCCTTCCTAGACTTTGCAAACTTGACTCTTTTACTTTGTGATAGAAAAGTAGAGGGGCCGCGAGGTGGTGCAGTGAGGGCCTGAATTCAAATCCATCCTCAGACACTTGACACTTACTAACTGTGTGACATAGGGTAAATTACATAACCCCGATTGCCTGGTCTCCCCTCCCCCCACAAAAAGACAGAAAGACAGGCTTCCTGACACGAAGTCTTGCTCTTCCAGTGTCTACTATATCGTTGAGAGTAGAAAACTGGTAAGGGTGGGGGGGGGGGGGAGGATGGGAAAGGGGTGTGGTATAATATTTGGTTCCCATGTTTGCAGCCCCAAGGACGAGATTGGAGGAAGAAGCAGTTTTATTTATCAATGCTCTGAAACACCTCTTGGAGGAGTAGGGCTTCATACAAACTTTGAAAGTCAAAGCAATTGGTTAGCTTTGTCCCTTCACTCCTTGTCCTTATTCCTTCTGTCCTCTCCACTCCTTTAGAACCAGCCCTCCTCATACAGTATGGTACAAAATTCACCCACTCTTCCCCTGTAGGCGAAATTCCTGAGGGAAAGAATGTTTAGATGATAGATAGACAGATAGATAGATAGACAGATAGACAGACAGACAGACAGACAGGCAGACAGACAGACAGACAGACAGACAGACAGACAGACAGATAGATAGATAGATAGATAGATAGATAGATAGATAGATAGTGTTTAGATGGAGGAGAAATTCCCAGTGTAGATGGTCAGCTGAGCAGGCAACAATGAAGAAGGGAGTTGGGGGGAGGGGTGTGGCAGAAAAGGAGTAACTCAACGTGTCCAAGAGAACACCCAAAAGGTCGTTTGAGGCCAAGGACAAATTCCGTGCAAGTAGAACGTTCCTTTCCTACATCAGTAAGACACCTAAGGTTCTAAATGCTTATAATTGTATTCACTTCAAGGTAATAGTGCCCTTCTTGCCCCATGCGAAATGATGATCTATATTACCAGTAGCCTTCTTCCAGGGCTTATCCTTCTCTTTCTTCTTCACTTCTGTCATCTCTTATTCCACCTCCTTCTCATGCACATTTTAGATATAATTTTTAAAATTAAAATGATTCCTATATTTTTTCATTTACTAGCACTCACTATATGTTCCTGCACTGCTATCACCCTCAACTGAGCATTCAAAACATCAAAGCAACTCACCAATCCCTCACACCAAATAAGCCTAGTCCTGCAAATCTAATTCCTACGTTGCCTACGCACAACAATGTATGTCTCATGTGGTATTTTATGACTTGGGTTTCATCTTGAATTCTCTGAAATACGGCTTTAGAAAGGCAGTACTGCTCTCTGATTCAGCGCATGCAAAATTATTCTGACTGATTCTGGTCCCCTTCACCTGTGAAGAAAAGGAGCCAATAATTTTCTGCGAGCTGGAACAGAGAGTGCTTTGAAAAGACACTGATTAGAAAAGATTTTAGGACCATCAAGACTGAAAACTGAGAGAGAGAAGCAAGTTCTCACAGAACTTCTCAGAGACAGGATTTTTTTAGATCACGCTGTCTTCTATATATGAGGCAGAAGATGGTAGCAAAGGTGAGGATCAAGAAATAAAGGTGACGAAACCAGCTCACATCTTTCCAGCTATGGAGAGTTGACAAACGTGGAAGACAAGACTGTGAGGGAAAAGGTACACGTGTGGTTTTCCCCATTTTGTTGATCAGCAAAGGGAGAGGTGTAAGTTTCAAATCAGATGATAGAAGACAGAAATAATCAGCAAAATAGAAAAACATCCCCACAATTGTTGGGGTGTAAGCTCGGTTTTCACGTGAACGGTCTCGGGTCAGGTAAAGGTGAGGGCTTCTAAACCGCAGAGCTCTCACAAGGCCCCCCAGGGAACAGCTGGGAATTGAGGAGTGAGACACAAGCTATCTTGTTTTTCCACCTCTTCTCAGTGGAAACTTGCTGGGGAGAGCATCCCACCCTTGAGATTGGTCGGTGGTCTGAGCACACCTGTTGTTAATTGGCTAAGGAGCTGAGAGCATGCACCATCTCCACGACCGAACTATGCAGCTGGGAGAGCTTAAATGGGGACAGAACAGCCTGGGGTTTGGGTTCCTCTCTCCTCCGGAAGGAGAAGGGGGCTCCATGGGGAGAACTCGTCCTGCATGCTGACATGTTGCTGGTATCCAGAATAAAGCCTACACTTCAGTTTGACTCTGAAGGTCTCTTCTCTCATTACGTTTATCCGGCTGATCATTGAAGACCTGAGTCAGGTAAGAAGGACCCGGCAGCCCACATCAGTTAGGCCGGACACACAATGTCAAGTTTCACCAAAGAACCAGAACAGAGAACAACTCACTAGGAATGCAAATACAAGGAAGTGAAGGACAACCTGGAAAAAGAGGAGCAAACAGCAATAATGTTGAAAGAAAATACAATCTCCATACAAGAAAAAACATACTGACCATGAGAACATGATGTGTTTCTTTAAGAAATATAACTTAAGCAATATAAGTGTCCTAGAAGTACACAAGTCCAAAAACCTGAACAAGCAAGAAATAATACATGAAACTTACCCAGCAATTCTAAACCCAGAAAAAGTGTCAATGGAAAGAATCCATAGATCACTATGGTTAAAAAAATCCATAGATCACTATGGTTAAAAAAAAGTAAAGTACAAACTCCAAGACATAGAGTGGTTAAATTAAATAATTTAATGACACACAAGGAATTATGCGAGTGACCAAGGGAAAAAACACAAACTTCCAATATGTAAAGTAAATGGAATTTGAATAGGATGAAATTACTCTACACCTACCAGAAACTACAACGAGGGATGTAATAATGCACTTCCACGAGCAAACGAACTCTATATGCAACCCAATGTTATGTGCCCTATTTATGTGTAAGGGGATCCAGTAAGTAGTCAGAAACAAATTACCATGACAGCAGAACAGGGCACTGTTTGGAAATTCCATTGCTCCTACTCACTGACAGATGAGTTTCAGGGTAGAGAGAACTTTCAGGCACTTTCAGACAGAAAGGGCCCTTCCTTCATAAATATCACAATAGAGACCAGGAGATCAGTGACCACGTCTCCCAGGATCACATGACCTTGGAAGCACCAACACTTACAGGACTCCTTTCCCCCCCCCCCCCAAAAAAAAAACTACTCTGAAAAGAGCAGAATGAAAAAGCCAGAAGCTTGGGACATTGTCTCTCCACTCCTAGGGGAGCAAAGTCCAACTTTAACATAAAATTCAAATTTTAAAAATTGGTTGGGAAAATGGGCAAACAGCAACAGAAGAACCTTACCATAAAATCCTATTTTTATAACAAGGAAAGTTAAGACACAATCTCAGAAGAAGGAAAAGATACCAGGATACAGGCAAAGCCTGACATGAAAAAAAATCAGTGAATTTGAACACAGGCCCATTAACAGTTCCTGGAAGAGGATAAAAACCGTTTGAAAAGTGAAATGAGCGTGGTAGAGGAAAAACTGGGAAAAGAAATGGAAGTAATGCAAGAAAAATAATGAAAACGGAATTAACAACTTGGTAAAAGAGGCACAAGAATAAAAAATTTAACTGATGAAAATAACTCCTTAAAAATTAAAATTGTGCAAGTGGAAGCTAATGGCTCTATGAGACATCAAGAAATAACGAAAATTAAAAGAATGAAAAATGGAAGGAAATGTGAAATATCTCAAAGGAAATAACAACTGACCTCAAAACTACATCAAGGAGAGATAATTTAAGAACTATTGGACAATGTGAAAGTCAAAATCAAAGAAAGAGCCTAGACATCACATTTCAAGGGAATTTCAAGAAAATAAAGGAAAGCTTTCTCAATATACTGGAACAAGAGGGTAAAATACAAATTCAAAGACTGTACTGATCTCTTCCTGAAAGAGATCCCAGAATGAAAGCTGTCAGGAATATTATAGACAAATTTCAAAGCTCCTAGATCAAAGAGAAAAGAACTTCAGTGAACAATAAAGATATCACTTAAATATGATGGAGACATAGGATCACAAAAGACTCAACAGGTACAGCATTAAAAGAATAATGGGCCTAGAGCATTATAGTCTAGAAGCCAAAGGAGCTAAGGTTATAATGAAAAGTGACCTACCCAACAAAACTGAGTAGATTCTTCTGGGACAAAAATGGACATTTAATGAGGTAGAGGGCTTTCAAATATGTGTAAAGAAAAGGCCAGAGATGAATAGAAAATCTGACTTTCAAATACAAGACTCAAGAGAGAGGCATAAAAAGGAAACATGAAAGAACTCAGGGATTTGGTAAGATCAAACTGTTTACATTGTTATATAAGAAGATGATACATGTAACTCCTAACAACTTTATCATTATGAGGGCAGTTAGAAGGAATCTATATAGACAGAGGGCACGGATGTGAGACAATTATGTTAGGATGATATGAAGAAAAGTGGTTAGGTGAAAAAGGGGGGAGGAGAGAGAAAGAAAGGTGATTTCACGTGAAAGAAGCAAGTAAGGAAGAGCTTTCATGGAGGAAGGGGAAGGAGGGAAGCAGGCAATGCTTGAGTCTCACTCTCATCTGAATTGGTTCAAAGGGGAAAGACTATATACACACGCAGTTGAGTCTAAAATGGAGGCAACGGTCAGAAACAAAACAGACTTTTAAGGAAAGACATTGTAATAAAAGAGAGAGAAGGATAAATAAACGGAAGAAAAGAGGATGGAAAGAAACTCAGGGTTAAGAATCAGAACTGTGAATGTGAATTGGATGAAGTCACCCACAGAACAGGAGTTAACAGAATGAATTTAAAAACGGAATTGCAACAAAATATACTTAAGAAAACACATCTGGGACAGATTTAAAATAAGGGACTGATGCAGAATGTATTATGATTAAGTTGAAGTAAAAAAGACAGGCGTAGCAATCATGGTCTCAGGGAAGGTAAAAGTAAAAATAGAGCCTATTAATAGAGATAAGTAGGGAAACTAAGTCTTGCTTAAAAGCTACCATAGAAAATGGTATCTTTCAATACCAGTACTAAATACATATGTACCAAATGACATAACATCCAAGTTGTGCTGTTTTTTTAAAATCATTATGCACGTTTATTGTAAAAATGAAGAGAAAAGACGTGAATAAATTTGACAACCAAGAAAATCAGGAAAGCCAACACATTTTTTAAAAAAGAAAACACAATTAAACATCAAAACAGAAAATCAAATCAAATTGCAAAAATCAAATTAAGAGTTTTAAACACATATATGCATACGTGCACAAACATATATATATTTAAACTGTGAGACAATTTAAGTGTTTAAAGTGAACAATGTTATGAGTAAGAAAAATGAAAACAGGGGGATTCTGGGAAGATGGTGGAGTAGGTCAGAAAATTCCAAGCTCTCGAGACTTCCCCATCACAAAAGAGTCAAAATAGCTCCTCAAATTGAACAAAGTATGGGCAGAGATAAATAAAAGTAGGGTCACAACACGGGTCTTCCTGGGACAATTTGAGAAAATCGGAGGAAAAAATCTCAGGATCTGTTTTAACAACAAGCAGCAAGCTACTTAAACAAGTGGCAAGTCCTGGGGTTAGCTGATTTGAGAGGCTGCTTAAACCCTAGCTACAGGAACTGTGAAACAAAACCTCCACCCCAGATAGTGAGGGGAGTTGTGTGTTTGAGCCTAGGGAAGACTGAGAGAACCTCGGCTAATAAGGAATGCCAGACCAAGATATGCTGCAGAAGAGCAGTTGGGGCAAGAAGCATCCAGAATAGGCCCAGTGAATTCAGAGACAGTGGGGCTGAATGCCCCTGGCTGTGAGCACTTACAAGAAGTTGGACATTTGGCTTTGATTCCAGGCAGGAGAGGAAAACTGAAGATTTGGGGCAAGAAGCATCATTTCCCATACCCCAGGGAAGGAGGTGAATACATAAATTAAAATATTACCTCAACAAATGCACAGGCAAACGAGAAGGAATTCAACCATAGAAAGTCAACATGGGAATAGAGATGACTGGGGTTCATCTTCATAGGAGCATACTGAAGTAAAAATCCCCCCAAAACAGTGTCGAATAATCACTTGCCCACACAAAAAACCGTAGAATATCTTTAAAAAGAGTTTAAAAACCAAATGAGAGAGATGGAAGAAAAACTAAAAGAAAAATAGGAATAATCCAAGAAAGACAAGAAGATATGAAAGGAAATTCAATCAATTAGAAAAGGAAATCCAGAAACTTAAGGAAGAAAATGACACTTTGAAAATTAGAATTGGGCAAAGTGAAACCAGTAATATAACAAGAGATCAAGAAATAATTAACCAAAGTAGGAATAATGAAAAAATAGAAGAGAAAATGAAACATCTCATAAGACAAGCAACGGATTTGGAGAATAGATCAATAAGAGAAAACGTAAAAATAATGGGACTAACTGACAGTTATGATCAAAAAAAGTATCTTGATACGATAATACAAGAAATAATTAAAGAAAATTAGGGGGCAGGGCAGATCCAAGATGGCAGAATAGAAGGATGGACCTGGCTAGCTCAATCCACAAAGCCCATAAAATACCTGTAAATAACTACTCTAAACACACTCTGGAGCAGCAGAAGACACAAAACGACAGATTTAAAGAGATTTTCAACCCAAGATAGCCTGGAAGGTTGACAAGAAAGGTCTATTGCACCAGCCTTGGCTACAAGGCATGGCAGGTACAGGCCTGGAGCAGGTTTCAGGATGTAGAATCACAGGTACAAGCTGTGGTTCCTAGATTTCTCAACTCACAAACACCAAAGACAGCTTCAAAAGTCAGTAAGAAAACTCCGTCACTTGGGTGAGAAGTAGCAGGGTCTGGCATTAACCTCGCAACCAGGGCAGTGGAAATCACTGCAGCGGCACCAGCTTTGGGAACCCTCTGCCTAAAGACCCTGAGGGAATCAAGTGGCTGATCTGAATCTCAGCTCTGAGTGGCAGTCCTGGGGTGAAGAGGAGCACTGGACTGATGCAGCAGGTGGTGGAGCTAGTGGAGGCTCTGGAGAGGGAATTTGACTCCCAGATCCTCGGCAGAAAAGCTTGGTCCCAGACCAGAGCACAAACTAGGAGAGTAGTAAACACTTCTCCCTTGATTGTGCCACCTTGGAGGAACTGAGAACTTACGTTTCCATAGAGCATACCCTCCACTTGACAAAATATTCAAAAGCCAGGTAACTGACTGAGAAAATGTCCTCAAAAGGGAAAAAATAAGACTATAAAATGTTACTTTCCTGGTGAACAGGTACTTTCCTTCATCCTTTCAGATGAGGAAGAACAAAACATGTTATTAGAGGAAGACATCAAAGTCAAGGCTTCTTCATCCAAAACCTCCAAAATAAATTTGGAGTGCTCTCAGGCTATGGAAGAGCTCAAAAAAGAATGTGAAAATCAAGTCAGAAAGGTGGAGGAAAAATAGGGAAGAGAAATAGAGCAATGCAGCAAAATCATGAAAAGCGAGTCAACAGATTGCTAAAGGAGACCCAAAAAATGCTGAAGAAAATAACACCTTTAAAAATAGACTAACCCAAATGGCAAAAGAAGTTAAAAAGCCAACGAGGATAGAAATGCTTTAAAAAGCAGAATAAAGCAAATGGAAAAGGAAGTTCAAAAGCTCACTGAAGAAAATAGTTCTTTAAAAATTAAATGGAGCAGATGGAAGATAATGACTTTATGAGAAACCAAGAAATTACAAAACAAAACCAAAAGGATGAAAAAATAGAGGACAATGTGAAGTATCTCTTTGGAAAAAAACAACTGATCTGGAAAATAGATCCAGGAGAGACAGTTTAAAAATTATGGGGCTACCTGAATGCCACGATGAAAAAAAGAACCTAGATATGATCTTTCAGGAAATTATCAAGGAAAACTATCTTGATATTCTAGAACCAGAGGATAAAGTAAATATTGAAAGAATCTACCCATCACCTCGTGAAAGACATCTGAAAAGAAAAACTCCAAAGAATATTGCAGCCAGATTTCAGAGTTCCCAGGTCAAGGAGAAAATATTGTGAGCAGTCAGAAAGAAACAATTCGAGTACTGTGGAAATACAATCAGGATAACACAAGATCTAGCGGCTTCTACATTAAGGGATAGAAGGGCTAGGGATATGATATTCCAGAAGTCAAAGGAACTGGGATTAAAACCAAAAATCACCTACCCAACAAAACTGAGTATAATGCTTTAGGGGAAAAAATGGTTGTTCAATGAAATAGAGGATTTCAAGCATTTTTGATGAAACGATCGGAACTGAATAGATAATTTGACTTTCAAACAAAAGAATAAAGAGAAGCATGTAAAGGAAACAAGAAAGAGAAATCATAAGGGACTTCCTAAAGTTGAACTGCTTGTATTCCTACATGGAACAATAATATTTGTAACTCGTGAGACTTTTCTCAGTATTTGGGTTGTTGGAAGGGTTATATACATGTAGACAGAGGGCACATAGAATAGGAAGAGATGATATCTAAAACAAAAAACTTATGGAGTGAGAGAGGAATATATTGGGAGGAGAAAGGGAGAAATGGAATGGGGCAAATTATCTCTCAAAAGAGGCAAGAAAAAGCTTTTTCAGTGGAGGGGAAAAGTAGCGAGAAAGAAAAAGTGAACCTTATTTTAATCATATTTGGCTTAAGGAGGGAATAACATGCACACTTAATTTGACATGAAAATCTACTTTACACTACAAGAAAGTAGGGGAGAAGGGGATAAGTGCAGTGGGGGGATCATAGAAGGGAGGGCAAATGGGAGAAGGGAGTAATTAGAATTAAACCCTTTTGGGGAGGGACAAGTTCAAAATAGAGAATAGAATAGATGGGGGTCAGGATAGGATGGAGGGAAATACAGTTAGTCTTTCACAACATGATAATTGTGTAAGTCGTTTGCATAACTAAACATGCATAACTTATATTGAATTGCTTGCCTTCACAGTGGGGAAGGGTGGGGAGGGAGGAAGGGAGAGAAGTTCGGGCCCAAAGTTTTAGGAACGAATATTGAGAATTGTTTTGGCATGCAACTGGGAAATATGAAATACAGGTAATGGGATATAGAAATCTATCTTGCCCTACAAGGAAAGAGAGAAAATGGGGATAAGGGAAGGATGGGGTGTGATAGAAGGGAGGGCAGATTGGGGGAAGGGGTATTCAGAATGCATGGCATCTTGGGGTGGGGGGAGGAGAGAGATGGTGTGAAAATTTGGAACTCAAGATCTTTTGGAAATGAATGTTGAAAACTAAAACTAAATAAATTTATTAAGAAAAGAAAATTGTCCTGAAGCATTAGAACAAGGGGGAAAGTAGAAATAGAAAAAGTCCGTCGATCACCACTTCAAAGACATTCTATGAGGAAAACTCATAGGAATGCCACAGTCAAATTCTGAAACCCTCAGCTCAAAGTTAAAATATTAAAAACATCAAGATTATAACAATTTAAATGTGGTGGTGCCACAACTGGACTCACACAATACCTAGCAACAGAGATCGCACGTCTTGGAACATAATATATGGAAGACCAAAGGAACGGGGGCTTTGGTCTAAAATATCATACCTTGCAAGGTTAAGTATTATCCTGAAGTAAAATAAATGAACATTTGATAAACTCTCAGACTTTCAAGATCTTGTTAAAAAAATCTTGAACTTAATAGAAGATTTGACTTACAAGAACCAAGAGAAATGTAAGGTACATACAAAAGATTGATTATAAGGGATTCATAAGGACAGACTATGTAATTTTTGCTTTAGATAGATCCATATATTGATAGATATGGATGTATAATGTAAAATGTGTATCTATGATTCTTATTAATAATTGGGTAGCTCATAAGTAAGATTGGGAAAAACCTGAGTAGGATATGAATTTAAGAAGCAAAACCATTTAGGACGAGCTAAACAGAGCAATTATTTTATACAAATGAGGGGCAAGAAGAAGAATCGATTTAGAGGAATTAGATTGGAGAGGATAGCTGGTAGTTCTGATAACCTACTTTCATTGAGAATGGATTTAAGAGGGAACAAAACATATATATTTAGAAAATTATAAAAGTCTTCTATATTCAGAAGAAATAAAACAGTACGGGCATATGCAGGGAGAAGAGGACAAGGGGAGGGGGAGGGAATAGGTAAAAGAGGGATATAGAAGGGTATTTACATTTATGGGAATGGGAGTATAGGGGAGGGATCCGGGGGAGGGGGGGGTAGGAAAGTAATGGGAGGGCAAGGTAGTAGGTGCAAGTTAACGAGAGGAGGCAGCAGGGAAAGGAAACAAAAATATGCTCAAACATAAAAAACAAAGATTGGGAGGAGAACATGTTTGGGAAAGTATATGTATATGTATGTATCTATAGCTTTAGAAAAATATATCTAAACTTTATTGTAGCCTTCTGGGTGTGGGAGGGAGGAGAAAAAGAACAAAGTAAAAAGTGTACAGAAGAGAACAAAATAACTCAAAGAGGCAAAGAAAAGATGGACAATTTTCAACACAAGTATTATTTATCATACAGGCTTTTTCGAAATGAAAATTTATTGTTACACAGTCTGAACCCTCTCATGTTTTGCTATACACATCACATGCTTTTTTTTCTTTTTAACTTTGTATATAACTTCTAATATTTAAGTTTATGATATGTTTTTGGTTCTTTTTTTCTATTCTATATTTACGTTCCAGTGTTTGAACCCAAAATAAAAAAATGAATTAATACCAAAAAAATAAAATAAAAATAAAATATATAATTTTTTTAAAATAAGAAAAAAAAAACAAAAAAGAGCAAACAAAATTTTAAAAATAAATGAACTGAAAATATTAAAAACTTGCCCAGTGACTAGCCAAGAAAATCAATAATTTACATGAAATGAATGAATATTTGTAAAAATCTACAGTATCTATATTAGTAGGACATGATAGAAAATTTAAAGAATCCAGTCTCAGAAAAATAAATAGAACAAGTGACAAATTAAATCCCAAAGGAAGAAAGAGGCCCCAAATTAGATCTATTTAGAAGAAATTGCCACCACCCATATAAAGAAAAAATATTTTTATTACATAACTTGCTCGGAAATTTTATTTTTTAATGTTTATTTATTTTCAGTTTTCAACATTCATTTCCACAAAATTTTGAGTTGCAAATATTCTCCCCATCCTTCCTCTCTCCCATACCATAAAGCCTTGCATTCTGATTACCCCTTCCCTTAATATGCCCTCTCTTCTATCACACCCCTCCCTTCCCTTGTACCCATTTTCTCTCTTCCCTTGTAGGGCAAGATAGATTTCTATACCCCATTACCTGCATTTCTTATTTCCCAGTTGTATGCACAAACAATTCTCAACATTCGTTCCTAAAACTTTGAGTTCCAATTTCTCTCCCTTCCTCCCTCCCCATCCATTTCGATTGAGAAGGCAAGAAATTCAACATAGGCTATATATATGTAGTTTTGCAAAAGGCTTCCAAAATAGTGATGGATCACTATGTAAGACTGACTATATTTCCATCCATCCTATCCTGCCCCCCATTTATTCTATCCTCTCTTTTGACCTTGTCCCTCCCCAAAAGTGTTTACTTCTAATTACTCCCTCCTCCCATTTACCCTTCCTTCTACCATTCCCCCACCCCATTTTTCCCCTTCTCCCCTACATTCCTGTACTGTAAGACAGATTTTCATACCAAATTAAGTGAGCGTGTTATTCCCTCCTTAGCCAAATGTGAAGAGAGTAGGCTTCACTTTTTCCCTCTCAACTCCTCCCTTTTCTCCTCCATTGAAAAAGCTTTCTCTGGCCTCTTTTATGAGAGATAATTTACCCCATTTCACTTCTCCCTTTCTCCTCCCAATATATTCCTCTCTCACCCATTAATTTTATTTTTTAGATATCATCCCTTCATATTCAACTCACCCTGTTCTCTCTGTATATATATATATATATATATATATATATATATATATATATATATATACACACACACACATACACACACGCACACACACACGCACACACACACACGTGTGTGTGTGTGTGCGTGTGTGTGTGTGTATAATTCTTTCATCTACCCAAATACTGAGAAAAGTCTCAAGAATTACAAATAGTATCTTTCCATATAGGAAGGTAAACAGTTCAACTTTAGAAAGTCCCTTATGATATCTTTTTCCTGCTTACCTTTTAATGCTTCTCTTGATTGAAAGTCAAATTTTCTGTTCAGTTCTGGTCTTTTCATCAAGAATGCTTGAAAGTCTTCTATTTAACTGAATGACCATTTTTTCCCCTGAAGTATTATACTCACTTGTGCTGAGTAGGTTATTCTTCGTTTTAATCCTCGTTCCTTTGACTTCTGGAATATCATATTCCAGGCCCTTCTATCCCTTAATGCAGAAACTGCTAGATGCTTTGTCATCCTGATTGTTGTGGGACTCCATCCTACTGCAGTTTGATTTTACAAGCCTCATAAACAGTCAAAGTTGTATATGAGGTATATGTCTCCTGCAACAGCAGGGACATGACTGTGAGGTCAAGCATGCCTCTTTTGGTATCTAGCTGGGCAGAATATCCCTTAAGTAAATTGCATGAAAATCTATATTATAAAGAGAAGACAATGGGTGGTAAAAGTTAACTATTGTAAGGGTTGTAAAAGTTATACACTGTATATCTGTGTGCTCTCTCAAAAAATGTATATTTGCCTCTCCTTATCTTGGGATGCAACCATGATGTCAATTTCTAAGTAAAAGTTGACTCCTGAA
This sequence comes from Notamacropus eugenii, assembly GCF_028372415.1. Lineage (NCBI taxonomy): Eukaryota > Metazoa > Chordata > Mammalia > Diprotodontia > Macropodidae > Notamacropus > Notamacropus eugenii. The sequence continues at coordinate 9,326,313 of NC_092879.1, read as the reverse complement.
GCAGCTTGGGGCAGTCACTTGTTCCTGAGCCTGCCCAGGCTATGCCTTGAACAGTTTGGTGTCTGTGTGCTCTCTTCTATTCCCACATGTGCTCCTGTCCCTTACAGGTGACTCCTTTTGAAGCTCTGCTGCTCGGGATGCAGCATCTGGTGCCCGAATCAGGGACCTGAAGGGAAGTATTCAGTGGCAGCAGGAGTTAGCCCCCTGATCTCTCCCGGGATCATTACCTTGAGTAGACCAGTGATGCATAATGGGTCAAGAACATTCTACTAGGAGAAGTTATGTTAATTTGTTAAAATGCGTAGTAAAGCAGTCAGGCCTAAGGTACAGGAAAGTAGAATTGAAGAAATGGCAGATGAGATAATAAAACTTAATCCATGGTTCCCAAAGGAAGGAACCATTGACCCAGAAAACTGGGATAGAATAGGCAAAAATATAAAACGAGCACACTGTAGCGGCAAACCTGTCCCTCCCTCCATGTTTACTTGAGGCCTAGTTAAACATACCCTGGAACAGTTAAGATATCCAGGGGATGCTGTAATACTACTACCACTCCCCTTCCATTTTACTTTCTAAACCTCCAACAGCCCTCCATTTCCTCCCTCTCCCCTTTTCCTTAAGGATTCCCTGCAGATTATAGTAGAGCTGTAGATTATTGCAAAACTCTAAAAACACAGGCTGAGGACTTTAAAGCCAAAAGGGAGTTTCAAACAGCTCCCATCCCAAACCCACTCCCCACCCCTAATGTGGTAAAGGACCTCAAACCTGCTATTTGTCACTATTGTAAGAAACTAGGGCATTGGAAATCTGAATGTAGGACCTGTCTCAAGGTTAGAGAAAGTCATAAATTTTGGGGCGCCAATGCTCCCCACCTCCAACAACCTCAGAGGTGCTCTGAGCAAAGGTTGCAGGATCCACCCTTATTCTGTCAGGTCTTGAATCCTTGCAACTCCCTTTCCTTGGAAAAGTAATAACCAATTCATAATGGGGATTTCTAAAAAGCTTCTGATTTCCTCTCTCTCTGTCATTGTCAATTTGTCAGTACATGTCTCTGTCTGTATCATGTGTGCTGGGAATGAATCTGTTATCTTGTAAGTTTTAAAATGCAGGCAGCCAGAGACTTTTAAGCTAAATAAACAAAACTTTGAGACATTTCCTTGTTGTTCTGATCTGGCCAACCTTGAATTACAATGAAAAGTTAAATCATCTTAGTTAAAATCATTTTAGCAGATGTTGTAGGTTGTGAGATTAATCACTATAAAGTTCGGAAACCTGTTGTTTGGAATTACTGGGAAAGAATTCCAAAATACCCCCTTCTAGTCCTGATCATTTAGCATTCTCCACTCCCAAAGTTAAGAGAGTATCTCAGAATGGGGATTTTTAACAGTCACAAGGGTTCATGTTAACCCTTCTTATCCCAGATCAAATTATAGAGAAGAGAATGCAGGAGAAGTGTAGGGGCCGCAATTAGCAGACTGGTAGTGATTCTAACACTCTGGTGCCCCTTGGGTACCTTGTAGCCCATCATTCCAGGTAAAGCTTGGAAATATCACCTAGGTCATATACATTCTCCCTACCCTGTTCCAGCAGCTGAAACCGCCCCAGGCTTAGAAATTCTGCAGCTGTGGGAGAAGGGACAGGTGGATGGATAAGGCCTGTGTTAAACATTCACTAGTCCTGCCTACAAGAATTATCACCACTTGGACACCAGTCTATCTGCTCTTGGTAAACTTCACACTACTCTGTTCCAACTGCAAAAATGTATTTTATCTCTGTTCTACTCATTTCAATGATTTGTAAATGGAAAAATAATTATAGTTGTTGTTATGGGATCAAAATGTTATAATGACTGCAAAATGCTTAACATAATAATTGGCATATGTTACATACAATATTATTATTTCTCTCTAATGTAATTTTTAACTTCGAAGTGGTTTTAATTACCAAAAGTAATAAGATCAATAATTTCTGGAAATGCAGATGATATCATCTGAATTTATTGTTGTGTTATTTCTAAAATTGTATTGTATTTCTGAAATTCCCTTAGATTGTGAAATTTGAGATACCATTGTGAGGCAGAAATGTTGTCAAAGCAATTTCAATTTAGATCTTGTTGCATATGAATTGGATTTTTATAAGGATGTGATGAAAGTGGATAATTTGATATTTACTATGACAGCAGATTTTCCATTTGAAATCTTGGCTATTATGAAAATACATAGTGATTTAAAGTTATAGTTTCCACATGTTATTCAAGGTGATTTAGAAATGCATTGACTTAAAGTTCTTGTAAAACTCTGTGCAAAAGTTATGTGTTGTAGAATTCCTATTGCCAAATAAGAATCCCTTAAAAAAATGATATGGTTTTCAAGCCTGTTTCATCTAAAAGATATATTTATGTATATCAATTTGAAGATTTAGGGATTATCTATATGAAATGCCAGAATGTACTTAATTTCTAGTGATATATTTAAGAAAAAGTTGTTATTGTGATAAGATTAAATTAATTGGAGATGTCATTTTTCACTTATAGAAACCAATTCTCCTTTCCATTAAAAGCACCTTGTTGATTAAGAAACTTTGTAATATCTAGCAATTCTATAAAACTAAGATTTTAGTTTTGTTACAATACTTTGTGAATTTGTGTTACTGTACACCAGCATCGTTCAATGAATCCCCATTTTAAAGGTTTATTTTTGCTTTAAGGAGGAAGAAAGGGATATCTATCATTTTAAAAGTTTCCAAATAATTTTCTTCATAAAAGTTTAGTGAACATCAGAATAAATTAGAGGAAATGCTTTGAAAAATCTTGTGTGATTTTTAGAAGGCCTACTAAATTTTCAAAATAATTTATTGTTAAATTAGACTGTAAAGCAGAAGAGATCATGCTGTTTTGATCTCAATTTGTAGTTATTTCATGACCTAAACAAGAGCTAAGGTTTGTGTTTGAAGTTACTATATGTAAAAGATTTAACACCTGAAATATCTTATCTTTCCAGAGTGAGTGTAATTAGGAAAGAATAACAAACTTGTGGAATGAAGACATAATTCCATCAATCTATAAGGTTAGCCATAAGTAAAAGTAACTTATGAGCTATCTTGTGTTATGATTAAAATGTAAAGGAAAGCTGAATAATATGAAAAATAGAATGGAGAGTTTTGGAAAGATAAATAAAGCTTTGATTTAAAATATAGAAGGCAGATAAGGTTTGGGAACAAATACGGGTTATCTAAACCCCTCTTGTCCCTAGATAGTTTTTCTGGGTACTTTTGGATTAGTTTTAGATTGCTTAAGTATGTTTAGAGAGTGTGCGGAAGTATTTTAAGAAGACAAGAAAAATTATGTACATTCATTTGATAGTTCATAGCTCAATCAAATTTGAGATGGTCCTATCTGAGGAATAACAGCCAATATTTATTTTCTACATAAGACTGGGCAATTTACTATTATTTTAGCTCTGTTTACAGGAATAGTTGTCTAAGTTATCATGAAGCCAATTGACATGTGCTGCAGGCTGAGAATGGTGGATGCCTGGAAAGGTTTTGAAGATGACCTTGGACACAGCTTGGGTAGGATCTTCCTAACTTTATTTCCCAAATGTGTCATGCCCCTTCTGAAAAAGAAAATTCCTCACCTGATTACTCCTAAGTCTTGTTTCCAACATGGAGTGACAACATTATTGGCTATCAGATAATGGCTCATTCCTGAATCAAACAGAGCTAAGTTCTTTTCTTCTGTAAAGATATATGACATTGTCCCTCTTTTTCTTTTATAACAAATCTCTATAACCAAGAAGTTCTGTAAGTACAATACTAAATCTATTAAATAAAAAATGGAAATCGGAATATCTCTGAGTTACTATAGTGAGATGCAGGAATGAATAGCTTACAACTTTAGCCTCTATTCATGGCCAAATAAATAAATATAATATAGGGATAACATCCTCCAAAGGAAGAAATGATTAGACTAGGTAACAAGGCAAAGACGTAATGTGATAGATGTCTAAATAAAGAGAATAGCAAATTATGAGGAAAAGCAACAGGATCAGAGGCTGATTCCTCTAAGAATTATATACAGATGTATATATATGATTGACTTCTAGAATTTATCATGTTTTGGTAATAAAATCTCAAATCTGGATTTTTGCACAAAAATTGCATAAGATAATGGTAAAAACAAGTGAAATTATTTCTTCTCTCTTAAAATATCTGTCCAATAGTTTGAAAACGCAGATAAGTTCATTTTATGGTTAGACACTCACATTTTAAAAGATTCTTATACCAGGTACTGGATTTAGGTAAGGGTAGAACAGGAAATGATATACAAACTCAAATTTTATGAAGCTTCAACAAAAGGGAGAAAAAAATTTAAGAGATTGTACTAATTTCTATTGTCAGAATTATCTGGGAACTCTTAGATCTGAACCAGAAAAGCAGAATTCCCTTTTTGAACTGTCCCAAAAATAAAACCTATTGTCAAATAAAGGATATCTAGGCATCAGATAACTACATGAGATATCTGTGATTCAAATCGTGATGTTTAAATGGACATTAAGAATGGATCACTGGGATATCAGGAACTTAATGTTAGTTAACATTGGTAATTGTTTAGTTAGCACTGATTTACATAGTTCATGTTTAAGTTTTCTTGTTTATATTGATGACATGTAAATCTCCCTTCTCAAAATTAGTCTATTGTGAGACATCTAAATTTTAATCTGTACCTGACTTAATCTTATACTGTAATTTTGTTAACTGTGAGAAAAACTACATTGTGTTGTTCGAAGCTAGCCCTGCGTGGCTGGGAAACTGAGCTATTTCTACGTGTCTTTAAGCCATGTTAACTATGTTGTTCTGTTTCCTTTCAATTGTCAAATCATATGTCTTCTAGGACCCCCTGTCAGGTCTTTCTGTATAGACTCTTGGAACCATTTGTGACATCCATTTCCCCTGCTCCGGAGTGGAAACCTCATCCCACAGGGGACCTTGCCCAATAGTGCGGATCAGATCTGCATGAAGAACAATTCCCTCCATACCTGAGTCCTTTGAATACCCAGGATTGGTTGTTCAGAGGTTTTTCCATACTTTTCTTGGTCTACAGGCAAAACATTCTACTTGCCTTTGACCAAAAGGAGAAAACGATAGTATTTAATATCATTTTTGCACTTTAGTAAGGATCAGAAAAAGAGTCTAGACCTAACAGTCTCTTTGTTCTCTGAAGTAAACTTAGAGAATACCTCTTCTCATGTCAACAAGGCCAGATAGACCTGACTTAGCATACTCTATGAGACACTTAACCTGAGACACTATCTTGAATAATAGGACTTTTCCCTTATCTTAATATTTTGTGGATATATACATATATACATACATATATATATATATACATATACATATATACATACATACATATATATGTATATATATACACACATATATATATGTGTATGTATATATATATATATATATATATATATATATATATATATATATATATATATATATATATATATATACATACACATATATATATATATATATATATGTTATGGCACGTTAATGGTAAAGAAAACAAAGATATCCTGGGTCATAATTTCAACTGACCCAAGACAGCTTGGATACCACTTACCCTGACGAATTAGATAGTCTACAAAAGGCCAGATACTGGCTTGGAAAAAAGGTAGAGGCTATAGAAGATCAGTTATCCTTACCTTGTCATTTTAATGTAACACAGTATTGTATAACTCCTTTAAAATATAATTCAAGCCTATATCCTTGGCTCCAGATCAAAACTCATGTTCTCGGTGCCTGGAGGTGGCATAATAGCACATTTGATCTATTGAGATTACACAATGAAATTAAGAACCGAGAAAGAGCAAAATTAGATTCAGTCACTTCCTCTATCGCAGAAGAATAGTTAAATGGAATGAAATACTTGAATCCCAGACAAATTTTTGGCCTAAGAAATATACTTGGCCTTCTTGGTTTTTGTAAAATAATAATTTCTCTATGTTGTTTTCTTGCAGTCTGCATAACAGCAATAAAGACTAGGACTGCTCTTCATGGTATGCAACCTCAGCTTTATCCTTCCTCCTTCATTAATTACAGAAAACAAAAGGGGGATACCCGGGACTCTATCCCATTGCAGCTTAATTTCCCAAACCTCATAAACAGTAAAAGTTGTATATGAGGTATAGGTGTCCTGCAACAGCAGGGACATGACTGTGAGGTCAAGCATGCCTCCTTGGGAACCCAGCTGGACAGAATATCCTCTAAGTAAATTGTACAGAATTCTATATCATGAAGACAAGACAATGGGTCGTAAAAGTTAAGCATTGTAAAGGTTGTAAAAGTTATATGTTGTATGTGTGCTGTCTCCGAAAATGCATGTTTGCCTCTTCTTATCTTGGGATGTAACCATGATGTCAATTTCTAAGTAAAAGTTGACTCCTGAAGCAGCTTGGGGCAGTCACTTGTTCTGCCCAGGCTATGCCTTAAAAAGTTTGGTGTCTGTGTGAACTCTTCCATTCCAGCATGTGTTCCTATCCTTACATGTCACCCTTGTTCAAACTCTGCTGGGCAGAACACAGCAATTTTATTTCCTTAATTCTCGAATTCTTTCTTTCTAGATATTTGCAATGCTTTCTCCTTGACCTGGGAACTTTGGAATTTGGCTACAATATTCCTAGGAGGTTATCTTTTCAGATGGCTTTCAGGAGGTGATCATTGGATTCTTTTAATATTTATTTTGCCCTCTGGTTCTAGAATACCAGGGAAGTTTTCCTTGATAATTTCATGCTAGATGATGTCTAGGCTCTTTTTTTGGTCATGGCTTTCAGGCAGACACATAACTTTTAAATTGTCTCTCCTGGAACTATTTTTCAGGTCAGTTGTTTTTCCAATGAGGTATTTCACATTGTCTTCTATTTTTTCATTCTTTTGGTTTTGTTTTGTAATTTCTTGGTTTCTCATAAAGCCATTAGCTTCCATCTGCTCCATTCTAATTTTGAAAGAACTATTTTCTTCAGTGAGCTTTTGCATCTCCTTTTCCATTTGGCTAATTCCGCTTTTTAAGTCATTCTTCTCCTCATTGACTTTTTGAAACTATTTTTCCAAATAAGTTAACCTATTTTTAAAGGTGTTATTTTCTTCAGCATTTTTTGGGGTCTCCTTTAGCAAACTGTTGACTCGCTTTTCATGATTTTCTTGCATCGCTCTCATTTCTCTTCCCATTTTTTCCTCCACCTCTCTTACTTGATTTTCAAAATCCTTTTTGAGCTCTTCCATGGAGGTTTCGGGTGAAGAAGCCTTGACTTCCTCTGATGGTAAACATTGTTCTTCCTCATCTGAAAGGATGGAAGACAATGCCTGTTCACCTAGAAAGTAAACTTCTATGGTCTTATTTTTTCCCTGTTTTGGGCATTTCCCCAGCCAGTTACTTGACTTTTGAGTCCTTTCTCAAGAGCAGTGTATACTCTGGGAACCTGTAAGTGCTCAGTTCCTCCAAGGTGGCACAATCAAGGGAGAGAAGTTTACTCCTCTCCAAGCCTGTGCACTGGTCTGGAAGCAACCAAAAACTTTTGTGCCAAGAATCTGCGAGTAGAATTCCCTCTACACAACCACCTCCAGCTTCACCACGTCAGTGCACCTCCTCACCCCAGGGCCATGCTCAGGGTTGAGAATCAGGTCAGCTACCCAATTCCCCCAGGGGCTTTAGGCAGAGGACTCCAAAAATGGATACTGCTGTTGCAGTGGCTACTGCCAGTGGTCCAGATCACTTTCCCTTCTCCTGGGTTAAGGAGCTTTCTCACTGACCTTTGAAGCTGTGTGTGGCACTTGTGGTTTGAGCAATCTGGGAACTGCTGCTGCTTGTGGCATCATGAAGCCTGTTCTGAGATCTTCCCCTGCTGTGCCACTTGCTCCACACTAGGCTGTGCTCCGTTCTGTGCCCAGTGCGTTAAACCTTTCCTGTTAGCCTTTCAGGCTGTCTTGGGCTGGAAATCTCTTTCATTCTGTCTTTTTGTGGCTTCTGCTGCTCTAGAATTTGTTTGGAGTCATTTTTTGCCAGTATTTTATGGGCTATGTGGGGGAGCTTCTACAGGTCCGTCTTTCTATTCCACCATCTTGGCTCCACTCCCTTGCTTGGAAATTTAAAAAAAGAGAGAACCTACAGAATTCGTTGTATGATACCAATTTCAACTAATACCTAAATGAGCAAAATTCAAAGCAGAGAAAGCAAACCACTGAAAAAAATCCCCACTAAACAGTGACTCTAAAAATTAATTAACATCCAAATTATTAGAGGAATGTTTAAATGATTTATATGAATAAATAGACAGTAAAACTATAGTAGTGAAAGACCTCAAATTTTCCTTCTTTAGGGATAGATAAATATAACCATAAAATAAACAAGAATGAAGATAAGGAGATGAACTGAATTTTAAAAATTTAGATATGATAGACCTCTGGTGAAAACTGAATAGGAATGGAAAGGAGTACAACTTTTTCTCATCTGTACACAGAAGCTCTACAAAAATTAGGGCATTTAAACTCACAAACAAATGCAAACAAACAAAAATATTAAGTACACTTTCTTCAGACCACAGTGGAATAAAACACACATTTAATAAACATCTGTGAAAGCAAAGATCAAATATTAACAGGAAATTACCTAATCTAATTCAGAAGAGTGAGTGGGGCATAGAAATCATCAATAATTTCACATAAAGAGAAAGACAACAATCAGACAACATACAATGATTTGTGGAATGAAGCCAAAGCATTATTTGGGTGGAAATGAATATCTTTAAATCCTTCTATCAATAAATACCAGAAAGATAAGATCAACCAACTGTGTATGTAACTTTAAAAAAAACTAAAAAGAAGACAAATTAAAATTTTCCACTTAAAAACTAAAATGGAAATGAATTTTGATGCAAAAAATTTAGATAAATTATTAGTAAAGAAATTACAGAAATATATCACATGTATCATAAAGTATAAGCACATGGGACTTATGCAGCAAGTCTTGTTCAATATTACGAAAACTATCAGCCTAACTGATCATTTAAATGACAAAAACAACAAAAATCATATGATTTTCTCAACAGATGCAGAAAAAGTTTCTGACAAATTACAACCACCATGACTATTAAAAATACTAGAAAGCATAGGAATAAAAGGAACCTCTCTTCAAAACATAAGTAATATCCAGCTAAAACCAAGAGCAAACATAATCTGTAATGTAAACAATCTAGAAATCTTCTCAGCAAGATGAAGGCTTAAGCAAAGATATCCATTATCACCACCATTATTCAACAGTGTACTAGAAATGCTAGCTATAGCAAGAAGACAAGAAAAATAAAATAAAAGAATGAAAAAGGCAACAAAGAAACACAGCTATAATTCTTTGCACATGACATAATAGTTTACTTAGTATTTACTTAATGAATCTTATAGAAGTAACAAAAAAACTAGTTGAGACATCGAAAAATTTTGGCTAAGTGGTAAGATAGAAAAAAAATAAATATATCATTGGCATTTACATACACTACCAACAAAAACAAGCAGTAAAAGGCAGAAAGGGAAATGACATTTAAAATGACTGCAGACAATATAAAATACATGGGAGTCTATCTGCTGAGAGAAATCTAGGAATCTTGTGAACATAATTTCAAAAGACTTCTCACACAAAGAAAGACAGATCTAAACTGGAGAAATATTAATTGCTCATGGCTAGGCCAAGACAATACAATTAAAATGGTAATACTACTGAAATTAATTCATTTTTCAGTTCCACAACAATCAAAATAGTGAAACTTTATAGAGCTAGGAAAATAATCTGGAAGAACAAAAGATCAGGAATATCCAGGGAATCAATGAAAATAAAAACTTTGAAGGAAAGTAGCCTAGCAGTACCACATTTCAAACTATGCTACCAAACAGTGCTCATGAAAACAATCTGGCATTAGCTAAAAAAAGAGTGGAGGATAAGTGGAATAGATTAGGTACACAGCACACAGTTGTAACAAATGACCACCGTTGTCTAGTGTTTGCTAAATCCAAAGATGCTACCTTTGCGGTAAGAGCTCACAATTTGACAAAAGTTTCTGGGGAAACTAGAAAGTAGTTTGGTAGAAACCAGGTATAGATCATCATCTCATGTCATATACCAAGATAAGGTCAAAATGGTTCTTGACCTCAAAGAGTTTCCTTCCTATTTGAAGGAAACAACATCTATACAAATAAGTAAATAAAAATCATATACCAAGTGATTTGGAGGGAGGACACAAATCTCATATAACAGACAGACTGTTCATTTTAGAACAACGATTCAGGAGAGCACAAAGAAAAGGGAGGGGTGGTAAGGGTATGTAAGAAGTCAGTGAAATAGGATTTGAGGGTCCTGAATGGAATGAAGTTAGTGAAGACTTCTTAGTGCTTTACAAAAGGCTTTCAGTAGGTGGTTAGACCTAAATTTCGGTTTCCCAAAAATCATATGACTTTTCGGAATATGAAACTTAAACTATCCCCCTTGGGTTGCCACATCAATATCCACATCAACATAATGTCTATTGGTTATTCCACTCCTACCTGGTCCCCTATTCACAGGGTAGAATGTCATGTTTAATTGTGAGCCTGCCTCCCAGCCAATGGGAGTAAAAAGCCAGCAGAGGGGTGGGATCTGTGTTAGGGCTATATCATCTCTATTTTTACCGTCTGTAATTGCCTCACTCTCCTGATTACTTATCAGAGAGGAGATGCCCTTTCTCACGAGATGGTAATAAAATCTTCTTGCTTTGCTTCTACCTTGAGAAGTTTCTGATTTTAGTTTGAATTGGTGGTCTCTGACCCACACGGTTTTGGGGGCCCTCCAGAGACCCTCTCACTTGTTGGAAGATCCTCCTTTTCTGAGTCCATGGGCAGGCGCCCACCAGAGTTTTCTCTGGCGGTCCTTGGAACTCGGAAAGGGTAGTGCTCCTCCCCAAGCCGCTAAAATCTCGAAGAGGGAAACTCGGAGAAGCAAAAAGAAAGCAAGTGGTGAAGCTCTGGAGCACATTAGTAAGGACAGCAAATTGGCCGGATTCAGTCACACAAGTTTTGCATGTACGACCCAGGTAAGTGAAATCGAGGAACCTTAGAGGTCTGTGAGAGCCTGGGTGACTGATAAAGGGAGGGCGACCTCTCTTAGTAGATAGATTAGGCTAATTCGTTCAGTCTCCGACTGGAAGGGGAGGACGACCCCTCTTGGTTAAAATTCGTTATGGGACAGGAACAGTTCTGGACTACTGGTACCAGGAAATCATGTGATATTTCAAAGGACAGTCCTTTGGGGAATAAACTTGAGAATTGGGATGAACTGTCAAAGTATAAGGGAAAGGATAAGAATAAAATGATGCATAATTTGGGGTGGTGCCCCGATAGCAGAGAGTGTAAATTGATCAAATTTGGAGGACAGCAATGAAAGCTTGGGAAACTGCCCATCCGATAGCACAGGGAGGACTTACAGGGGAAGAAAAATTTCCCTAGAGACTCTAATTGGGAACATAATAATGCCACTCATAGAGAAGACCTGCAGGATCTTAGAACTCTCATAATGGAGGGGATCCAAGACACCATCCCCCAGAGTCAAAAATATGAATGAAGTTTCAGAAATTAGGCAAGAAAGAGATGAAACTCCATTAGAATACCAAGGGAGACTAAAAGAAAGTATGAGGAAATATTCTGGAATGAGTGAAGGAGAACAAACCCAGACTATGCTCAGGTTCTTTTTTGTAACTAATTCCTGGCCTGATATAAACAAGAAACAACAAAAATTGGAGGGCTGGCAAACAAAGCACTTGGGTGAATTACTGGAGGTTGCTCAGAAAGTATATGTAGCTAGGGGAGAGAGCGAAAAGAAGGAGAAGGAAAACACCTCTAAGATTATATTGCAATCTCTAAAACAACAGGAGGAATCTTTGAAACAACAAGGGGAGTCTTAAAGAAACAGAGAGAGCAGACTAAGGTTATGCTGCATACTGTCCAAACTGTAGCTAGATCAATAATGAAGCCCACCCCACGGCGGATGGGGCCACCACAGTGAGGTGGAGGTAGGGAAGGGAATTTCCCACCCCGGGAACATCAGGTTCCTTCCCGGAGCATGGGAATGGGGGTCATTTCTCGAGCTCCCCTTGTATGTGGGAAGGAGGGTCACTTTAAGAGGGAGTGTCCTATGCCTTTTGGAGTTGCCCTCTTGATACAGAAAGCAGAGATATTTTTGCCTTTGAGTGGGAGGACGCTAGGACGGGAAGAAAGCAGCAATATACGTAGTGTGTGTTGCCCTAAAGATACACAGAGTCCCGTAACCAATTTGGCCAAATACTTTAAACAGTTCTGAGGGATTCCGGTCTCTTTGTGGGACCTGAGTATTGCATGACTTATTGATTACCAGAGATAGGAAGGAGCATGGTAGTGAAGCATCTATACCGTTGTTGAATTATTTAGGGAAGTAGGGGCTCCAGGTTTCAAGGGGGAAACTACAATTTGTGGAAAAAGAAGTCAAATATTTAGGGCACCTGATTAGTGAAGGAAGCAAGAGAATTGACCCTGCCAGGGTGCAGGGAATCCTCCAGATCCCTGTGCCCTGTACAAAAAGAGAACTACGAAAGTTTTTAGGATTAGTCGGGTATTGTAAACATTGGACTGAGTCATATGCTAATGTAACTAAACCCTTGTATGATCACCTATTGGATGAAAAACCAAACGTTATCTTTTGGGATGAGGAAAGTTGGGAGAAACTTGATTAGCTTTCCCCCAGTCCTAGCCCTTCCCTCATTGAAAAATCCTTTCCATTTGTATGTAAATGCTGACAAGGGGATTGCTCTCGGTGTTCTTGATCAAATAAGAGGAGGGCAGAGAAGACCAGTAGAGTTTCTATCTAAACTCCTAGACTCGGTAGCCAGAGGATGGCCTACCTGCATTCAGGCAGTGGCTGCTACTGCCTTATTGGTTGAAGAGAGCCAAAAGCTTACCTTTGGGGGAAGCTTGATAGAAAGAGTCCCACATCAGGTGAGGACGATTCTTAACCAAATAGCAAGAAGGTGGCTAATTGACTCAGGGATTCTAAAATGTGAGGCTATATTGCTGAAGCAAGATGATTTGGTTTTGTCACAGGACTCGAATGTGAATCCTGCCTCCTTTCTTACTGCTAGCCCAGTGGGTGAACAAGGTACATGGAGATCATAGATCTCCTGACCAAGGTGCGGGAGGATTTCAAGAATCTCCACTTCCTGGAGGGTTAAATTTATTTGTGGATAGATCTTCATGAATGATAGAAGGAAAAAGAAAAAATGGATTTGCCGTCATAAATGGAGATCAGAATTCCCTGGAATCTGGGAGTTTGCCCAAACCCTGGTCAGGGCAAACATATGAGCTCTACGCTCTAAATCAGGCTCTAAAATTATTAAAAGGAGTAGAGCATAATATACACACAGACTCTAAATATGCTTGGGTAGTTGCACATGTGTTTGGGAAAACATGGGAAGAAAGAAGCATGATAAATAGCAAAGGGAAGAAACTAGTACATGTCACACTGATAGAGTGTTAGAGAATCTATTGCTCCCTGAGTCAATTGCAATTATTTGTGTAAAAGGACATCAGACTGGAACCTCATTTGAGGTTAGGGTTAACCGCCTTGCTGATGAAGAGGCAAATAGGGCGGGAGAAAGGGAACTTGAGCCAGGTGACCCTATGTTGGTTTTGATTCCCTTCTTTCCCTCTAGTCTCCCCTCTCCATCCTCTACTCAGGAAGAAATTAAAAAGGCCCAAGATCTTGGGACTCAGAAGGATAGCCGTGGGCACTGGTTCCTCCCAGATGGTTGAGAGGTACCGACCAAAGCAAATATGAGACGGGTGCTGTAACATTTGCACCAAGGTAGCCACTGGGGTGCCCAGAATCTGTGTGATACGGTCTTAACCCGATTTGTGATACGGTCTTAACCCAGGTCTATACATCTTATACCAGCATTTGGTAGACGGTTGCCTTGCCTGTCGAAGGACTAACAAGTCAGTTAAATGCCAAACGCCCCTGGGAGGATGACCTCCGGGTATCAGACCCTTCCAGAGCCTACAGGTGGATTTTACTGAATTACCCCCAATGGGTATCTACTGGTCAGAGTGGACCACTTGACCTTATAGGTGGAGGCTTACCCCCTGGCTCATGCAAATGCTCAAGTTGTTGGTAAAGTCTTGATTGAAGAAATAATTCCGAGATATGGGATGGTTGAGAGGATAGACTCGGATCAGGGAACACATTTCGCAGCTAACATTCTCCAGCCTCTTGCACAAGCTCTAGATATTTCATAGGAGTTTCATACTGCATGGCACCCTCCCTCCTCTGGCAAGGTTGAAAGGATGAATCAGGAAATTAGAAGACAGCTCACCAAATTGACACTCGAAACCTATTTACCTTGTATATGGTCATCCTTACCCAGGAATAGGGACTAGGGAGAGTTGGGACCCAATATTTGAAAGTAAAGACAGGTTCCTTAGAGAATATATATCTACCCTGGCAAAGCATACTGGTGTCTTGCAGACCCAAGGCTTGATAGCCCAAACTCTTCCTCTGGGATTACCTGTGCATCTATTCCAACCTGGTGACTGGGTGTTGATTCGGACATGGAAGGAAGAGAAACTCACTCCATTTTGTGAGGGACCCTTCCAGGACTCATCACACTAGAATAAAGAGCCCGGTGTCTCCTCCTACTGAATGGATTATGAATACAGTAGGATCCGAAGGGGTGAAGCTGCACTTTCAGAAACGACCACCTACCGGGTGGTCACATAGTCCATGAAAGAACAAGTATTGGAAGTTTATAGGATGTTTGTTATTATTGATTCTTTTGGGCTTAATCTTTTTCATTCTAGGCCTTTTTATCTGTACAGAGGTTGCACATTTCTCTGTTTCCCCTGGAGGATGCTCTGACCAAAATGATTAGGCTAGAAGGAAAAGCCAAGAGATCAATATAATTCAAGGTGCTCAAGAAACAGGGCTGGGTACCAACAGATCAGGATGGACAGGCCAGTCCTGATGGCCTGGAAAAGGAAGGGGATATGATAGCTGAGGCTCTGTATCAATGGCGGTATGAGAAGTCTTCAAAGGTGTAAAAATAAGAGGAGGGATTGAATGGAATGAAGTTAGTGAAGACTTCTCAGTGCTTAACAAAAGACTTTTAGTAGATGATTAGACCTAAGTTTCAGTTTCCCAGAAATCATGTAAATTTTGAGAATATGAAACTGAAACTATCCCCTTCTTGGGTGGCTATATCAGCATAACACACCTCCCCCCTTGGGTTGTCAAGTCAACGTAATGTCTATTGGTTATTCCACTGCTACCTTGTCCCCTATTCACCGGGTAGAATGTCATGTTTAATTGTGAGCCTGCCTCCCAGCCAATGGGAGTAAAAGGCCAGCAGAGGGGTGGGATCTGTGTTAGGGCTATATCATCTCTATTTTTGCCTTCTGTAATTGCCTCACTCTCCTGATTACTTATCAGAGAGGAGATGCCCTTTCTCACGAGATGGTAATAAAATCTTCTTGCTTTGCTTCTACCTTGAGAAGTCTCTGATTTTTATTTGAATTGGTGGTCTCTGACCCACACAGTTTCAACCTTGACACTTAGTATGTGTTACCTTGAACCAGTCAGGATGCCCTAGAACTGAATCCAACTTCCAAATATTTACCACTTATGTGATATTGGCAAAATCCCTTCACGTCCCTGAGATTCAGTTTCTTCATCAGTAAAATGAAGATGCTAAGAGACCAAGTGATGAGTCTAAAGTCCCTGGTGTAGTAGGCAGCAGAACTAGAGATTGGAACCCTGGTCTCAGGTGCTCAAATGTGTTCCTTTCACGAGGAAAGCAAGTGAGGACACTCACTCTAGGTGGGTAACATGGGATCCAGCCTAAAGTGGATTATCTACTTCAAAGAAATCGACAATGCCAGTACAGTACACATTGATCATTAAAGGTCACTTTGCTCACTAGGGCCATTGGAGGTAGGGAATGCTAGTCTCACCTCATTATCCAAGAATTCCAAATCGTCCATATAAGGAGGGAGTTCAGGTCAGACTTCTAATTTCTTCACCTAGCTGCACTATTTTGGGATGCTGCTGACCATGCCCTCTAGTCTGCCCAGCCTTCCTCTACTTTTCAATTTCCTTTTGTGTGTTACCTGCTTTCATTAGATTGTAAGGACCCTGAGACACAGCATACTTTCTTCATATTTGTGTCCCAGCACTTAGTACAGTGCCTGGCACTCACATAGAAGGCACTTAATAAATGTTAATTAATCCACTGACACAGAGCATCTACCCCACTGGGTTGTTGAGAATTTTGTATGAGCTTTGTCCACCTCAAATCACTTGATAGATCTTGAGACTGTGAAAGATTGGGCAATTCACTCCCCTTACTGGGGCTCAGTTTCCCCAACTGGAAGATTTGAACATTGAACTAGACGAGCTTTATTTGGGGGGAAGTTACTAAAGTTTCCTATTTTCAGTTCCAAATTCTCTCTCTCCAAACCCTCCCTTACTCATTGAGAAGTGAAGAAATATGATACAATGAGAAATGACTCACTTGGACTCTTGTTCTATTCCAATCAGTATTAATCAGTTTAGGGGCAATGATCAAAGGTTTTGTACACCAAGCCCCAGAGCTGTGAACTGCAGATTGTAAGTTCATTTGTTGAATAACAGGAAGCTAACTAGAGCCCCTCCACCCTTGTTTTAACTTGTGATGGTGACCAAGCTCAGCATGGTGGAGGTGACTCAATTACATGGAAAGTCCCCCAACCTATTTTTGTACCTCCGGACCACTTTCTCTTGTTCAACATGAGCAGGTCACTATTTTCTGACCTCTTAGTTATTAGACATGCCCCACAATTTGCCCAACCCAAGACCCTGTTGCTGACCTACCATTTTTTGCCTAATAGATAATTTTTGGCTCTTGAAGCAAGGTCTATCAATCAGTGGGATCCTCCATGTTTTATACTCCCTCTAGGGTGTTCAAGTATCAAATATCACACCCAGACTCATAAAAATGAGATCCTAGAAGAAGGGAGTATCTCAATTCATCAGGAAGATCTGAGGTCCATTTTATTAGAAGGGCCCATGACCCTTTAATAAAATGCCATGAGCTCGGAGCTCTGCCTCAGAGTTTCTTCTTGCAGATTGGAGAGTTATAAACCCCACGTTACCCATTATACATAGCAAATCATGCAAAAACATTTCCACGTTAGCCATGTTGCATGGGAAAACAGCAAGAAAAAATAAACAAAAAGCAAGAAAGGAAAAAGAATTAAAATTAAGAAAAGTGTTTCAATCTGTACTCAAGAGACCTCTATCTGGAACCAGGAAGTATTTTTCTCAGACTCCTTTGGAACTGTCATACATCACTGTATTGATCAGAGAAGCTAAGTCATTCACAGCTAATTATCCTTACATTCCTGCTGTCTTAGTTCTACTCACCACCCTTTGCATTAATTCACATAAGTTTCCTCAACTTTTCCTGAAGCCATCCCTTCCTCATTTCTTAGGGCAAAATAGTATTCTATCACATTCATATGCCATAACTTGTTTAGCCATGCTCCAAATTGATGGGCATCCCCTCTAGGTGAACTTTAATGACTCTTCCATCTCTACTGTTCTGATGTCTCAATTGGCCCCTGAACAAAGAGGCTTTAGAAGAAAGAGCCAGAGTGTGAACAAGGGCATCTGGGAATCAATATCTGTGCTCCTGTCTGAGGTTTGCCATAATTTCCACTGCCCACTTCTCTAGGTCTCTGCACTCCTTCTTAGAAAATGGAGATGGTATAATACTTGCAGGGCCTAAATTACAGGGGTGCTGTGAGTAGGTCCTATCTATGGAAAGGAGGCATATGGATAGAGAGGCAATCTTGCCATTGATATTTCTTGTCCGTGTCACCATGGGCAAGTCATTTGCCCTCTCCATTCTCCTGCGCATTCTCTAAAAGCAGGTACATGTCTTCACTGATGAAAGGAGCTTCCTGCCATACCCATGCTATGTCCAGCCCATTACAAGTGTATTCGAAGCACTATTTAGATATAGAAGCCATTAATAGAGAGGCGTGTGAGCTACAGTGGGAAGGACCCTGGATTTGGAGTCCAAGGTCATGGGTTCAGGTTGTAGGTCTATTACTGATTAGCTGTGTGATCTTGAATAAAACAATTCCCCTGTCTGGGCTCTCAGTAACCAGGAAGTACCAACTGCAACCAGGAAGGATAAGGTGATGCAGTGACTTTCTGACTGTGAGACTGTGGACACATCTTTTCCCCTTTCTATGCCTCCATAGTCACCTGCTAAACAAACTGGACAAGATTCCCATTCCCTGCCTCCACTGGTCCACTTGTCCTAAGTAGCTGCAAAAGGGACCTGTAATTTGGAATGTGTGCTTTACTGGCCATTCGTAATTATTGACAAGTAAAGAATCCATCCTTTTAGACTCCCTCCTAGAGTGATCGCATCCTCCCTGGCTCCTCAACTGAAGGGAGTACGTAGGGGTGGGGGGCAACACCTGGGTTCCAATCTCTGTTTCTCTTACTTTCCACCTCTGTGGCACATCCCTTGACCTCTCTGGGCCTCAGTTGTCTCATCTAACAAAAGAAGGGTGGGACTACTAGACCTCTCTGAATTTTTCGATGCTATTATTTCAGGCACCAAACTGCAGGAGAGTCTGGAGGGAGGATGGCGTAGGGACGGGAGGAGGGGTCATGGACAGTAGCTGGCAGCTCACAACCGGGTTCTTTTCTCCTCCACCTGTCCAGACTGCCCCATTCTGCTCCTCCCTCCTCCCTCAAGCACCTGTGCGTGCGCATAAACACACGCTCACACACACACACACACACACACGCACACATACGCACGCACACACACACACACACACACACACACACACACACACACACACTCACAATCCCCTCATCCCCCTCTTCTTTCCTGCGCCCTCGCCCACCGCCAAGCAAGGGAACTCCTGGGTCGAAGGGAGCCTGAGCGCTGGCCAGTCGGCCCCCCGTTCTTCCAAGGCTCCTCCCTCGGGGCTGAACTGAGCGCCTGTGTTCAGGTCCCAGCACAGAGAGAGCTCACCCGGGGCCAGAGAACCCCCAGGCATGTGTGCCCCTCTCCTAGCAGGTGGCTGAGGGTGAGGGGGCCGAACTCCCCCTTGCCCCTACTCCCGCCAACAGGTCCCTTTCCTGCCCTCTCCTTCCCCAGCCCCCGAGTCTCCCCCGCACCACGGAACAAGCTGGACTACTGTTGGTCCTCTGGGTCCTGGCCCAGGGATACCTCCTCCCAGTGGCCAGAAGAGGCCAAGAGAGCCCGGGCAGGCAGGGGCTGCTGCGATACTGCCTCCTTCCATCCCTGTCTCCCTTCCTCTTTCTTTCCCTCACTTACTGTTTAACTCTTGGAAGCTCAGGATGTGTGTGTGTGTGTGTGTGTGTGTGTGTGTGTGTGTGTGTGTGTGTGTGTGTGTGTGTGTGAGAGAGAGAGAGAGAGAGAGAGAGAGAGAGAGAGAGAGAGAGAGAGAGAGAGAGAGAGAGAGAGAGAGAGAGAGAGAGAGAGATGCTAGAGTCCCTTTCTGCGGCAGGGAGGTCCAGGAACCAGGAGCCAGTCCTTGAGTCCTTCACAGGGAGCTGTCCACAAGTCAGAGGATGAGAAAGCCTGGGAAAAGAGGGGAGGAGACAAAGGCTGTCTGCAATGCGCAGGGAGGAGCTTCGCTAGGCTGGGCTGCCCCTCCTTGCCTCCTCCACTTCCCCCTCCTCACCACCCCTCCTCCCTCTCTGATAGGGCCACACAGGCCTCCTCCAGGGCGAAGTCACTTACTCAGGAGCTCAGGGACCCCTCAGAGGGAAGGTAGTGGGGGTGGGGGTTGGGGTGTGGGCCACAGAACAATCACCCATACTGGCTCAGTCTCTCCCACATCCTCTCAAACTCACATGGGTGAGGCACTCACAAGCAGAGTCAAAGCTACATATTCACACACAACACACACACACACACACCTCCCCATTTTATTTTTCTGTTAATGTTTGCATGTGTGTTTCTTTGTAAGAGGATTGTAAAACCCCAAAGTCCTCTGAGTGGAGAATGGGAAACAGGTCGTGGTCCCTTGGGAAGATGGTGTGAGGTGAAACCCTGAGACACAGCAAGAATCCTGTCTAAATATTTTGAAGAGATACTGTTTTCCAGAACTAGGGCCTAACAAACAACTTGTGCCCTGAGCTTGGCATAACAATAATCCTTTGTGCTCAGGTTGATATCAACCTCTGGCAAAGTGTATGGCTTGGACCAACGCTAGGTGTTCACTGAGGGATTGAGCCCCCCTGTTTCCTAGGGCCATCTATTACATATTCACAGTCACTGACAGGTACTGCACTCGTGCTCCCCTTCTGGTTCTGTGCCCAGCACGGTGGGCATGACCCCTAAGACTTGAGATAATACTGTTCCCACAGGGCCTGAAATGATTATATCATAGTCCATCCAGGATGTACATAAGTCCAGCAAGTTAAGCCTTTCTTCTTAAGAGGGGGGCTTCTGTAGGCATAACTCATTTTCCTCACTCTACAATTAATCAAACTTCTGTTTGTGTCCTGACTGTCCTAACTCTAACCTGTTCTGTTTGTTTGGCTACAACCACCCACACTTTAGAGGCTGGTTGCAATCCACTTGACAACCCTAAAGGATCTAGATGTTCTAGTCTAAGCCCCTCATTTGACAGAGGAGGAAACTAAGGCTCACCCAAGCATCAGAAGAGATTCATACAAAGTCACACAGTGTAGAGGGAGCTGGTGGTACAGGGGTCCTGGAGTCAGAAAGACAAGGGCAAATTTTGCCTTGGACTCTGATGTGTGTATGTGAGCCTGGGCAAGTAACATAAACTCTGCAGGCATCAGTTTAAATGGGGAGAATAATAGCACCCATCCCACAGGGATGTTGTGGGGATTCCAATCTCTGCTTCTCCTACTTTCCACCTCTGTGGTACATCCCTTGACTTCTCTGGGCCTCAGTTGTCTCATCTCACTCAAAGTGAGAATGTGGTAAGGCCTTAGCCTGAAAAGGCCAGAGTCTCACCTTGCATCCTGGGCCGTCTCCAGTCTTCCTGATGAATATCAGGCCACTGGACTCAGATGGCTCAGGAGAAGCAAGTGAGGTTGGTGATCTTGCACAGCCCTCCGTCACTCAAATAAAAGTCTTCTCATCATCTTGATGTCATGATCTTCTTGGAGAACGAAGGACGAGCACAACGGTGGGGATCAACTAGAAGATATTTGTGCCTGGAAAATTGCCAGCTGAGTGCCCTATAATGTTTGTTCCCTCCCATTCCTCCCTACTAAATAATCGGCAGATCCAGAACTAGAAGTCAAATTTCCTTATCCCCAGTCTTTGTACACTTATGTACATGAGACTGCTAGGTCACCACGAAGTCTATCCACAAGGATAGATTTCTGGACTTGCAGACACTTACTTAGCTGTCTGACCCTGGCCAAGTCATTTAAACTCACTCAGTCTGTTTTCTCATATGTGATATAGGACTCATAATAGCACCTACCTCCCAGGGTAGGTAGATGAAGGTAAAATGACACAAATTTGCATAAATCCCTTTGCTATAGAAATGCTAGCTATTATTCTCACAGATTCATTTCTTAGTGCTGTTCTCACCACTCAACTAGCCTTTGTTATCCACTCTAACGTGCTCCCAGCTAATTCCCAAACATGGGGAGAAGTCTCCAGGGACCTGGAACCTTTGCTGAACTTTGGGGATCCTGGTGATGGCTCTTCCTTAATTAGAGGAAGGGATGCAGAACCTCACCAGTTAACCATTGGAAAAGTCTTCGCAAATCTTGCATTTCTAGGGATTGTTGGGCCATTCAACCCTTTGGACCATTTTGTTTGCCCATCACACAGTGCCAAGAATTTTAGTTTAAGTAAATTGGAATGAGAATGGATGCCTAGAGAAAGGAAGCCTTGGAGGAAGGGGTTAACCACAGAACCTTACCAGCTTGTGTAATATTATACAAGCCATTTTGAGTCTCAGATTGTTGCTTAAGATTTGACTACTGATAAGTCATGATATGCACATGAAATTGTGAATGAACATTCTAGTATTCACCCACGGTAAGGCCTTAAGGCTAGGCACTGGGGATGGAAAGATTGAATAGACTTGATCTGTCAAGGTACAGTTCTGATTCCATGAAATTAAAGTCTTTGCCCAGGCAAAATGCAGCTAACATTAGAAGGGCAGGTAAATTGGGGGGGGGGGGTGGGGAGAAGGGAAACACTTTGCAGCAGGTTTCTGGTTTCTCTGATAGAATTCTGATTTCTCAAATATGTAGAAAATGGATTCAAATTTGTAAGAATAAGAGCCATTCCCCAATTGATGGATGAGAATAGGCAGGTTTTAGAGGAAGAAATCTGGGCTCTCAGTGATCAAATGAAAAATACCTTTAAATCAGAGGTATCAAATACTCCTCAGTAGAGCCAGATTAAATGTAATTGGGAAATATTTAACAAACTAAGCAAAAATGTAAGAAAACACAATGAATATGTGGTTTTCTAAATCAATATGTAGTTGCAGGAATCCTTATGTAGAATTTCCTATTCCCCATTTCTGTTTCAGTTAAACACCTATGTTCTAAATCAACAGCACTTAAAGAAATGCAAGTTGAAAGTGCTCTGGGGCACCAGGTCACACCCGTGAGAATGGCAAAGATGGCAAAAAAGGAGGATGATAGGTGCCTGTGGGAAAAACTGATGCTTCAGTGAAATGTTGGTGGGTCCACGAATTGGCCATTCTGGAAAGTCTGTTGGAACTAGCCCCCAAAGCAATGGAACTGTACATGTGCTCTCATTCAACAGTAATGTTGCTGAGTCTATACCACTAAGGAGATCAAGAAGGAGGACTATTCTTTTACGTAGAACAATGGTTAAAAAAATTATAACACCATTTTTACAGTGGCATAGAATCTGAAAAAGAAAGAGTATTCCTCAATTGGGAAATGCCTGAACAAGTTCTTGTGAATGAATATAATGGAATACTGATGGTGAGCTCTAAGAAAGGATGAAGGAGATTTCAAACTAACCTGGGGAGACTTGTCTAAACTGCTGACAAGTGAAGTGAGCAGAACCAGGAAAACAATTTATGACAACAACGTTATAAAGACAATAATTTGAAAGACTTTGGAGCTCTGATCTATACCGTGACTAACCACAATTCCAGAAGAAGAGGACTCATGATGAAACAAGCAATCTAGCTCTACAAAGAGAGGTGATGGAATCAGAATGCAAACTTAGGCTTCTTCTTCCTTGCCCACCTCCGCTTCCTATTCATTTTCTTCTTCATCGTCCTCTTTCTCCTTTTCCTCCTCCTTCCCTTCCTCCTCCTCCTTTTCTTCATCTTCTCCTTCTCTTCCTTCTTCTTCCTCTTCTTCTTCCTGTTCTTGTTCTTCTTGTTCTTTCTCTTCTTCTTGTTGTTGTTCTTGTTCTTGTTCTTCTCAAGCCCAGAAGCGAAATTTATTTTGCAAGACTATATGTTTGAAAAAGTTTTGTTTTTCTTTCCTTTTGAAGGAGGAGGGGCGTGGAAGTAGGGGAGGTGGGAGGAAGAGAATTTGGATCTAAAAATAAAATACAATTGAATTTAAATTTTAAAAAGGACTTGTTCCCTGTCCTTAAGGAGTCTAAAGTCTAGTATGACAGAGGGTCGCATGCAATAACATATTAGGGTGGTTGAGTCCAAGGCAGTTGGTGCACTTGCCCTCTCTCACTGAAGGAATTCTCAGCTCTGGAATCACATGCGGATATGCCCGTACCCTCAAATGAGGGATTGGCTTCTATTTCCTATCCTCTCTGGCTCTTTACATTCCTATACTAGGGCCCTAGGAGAATTCCGGAGTGATCAGTCTTGACTAACGGCTAGCTCAGTTCAGTTCAGTCATTTTTCCGTTATATCTGACTCTTCATGACCCTATTTGTCTTTTCCTTGGCAAAGATACTGGCATGTTTTGCCATGTCCTTCTTCATTTCATTTTATAGATGAGGAACTGAGGCAAAGGAGTTAAATTATTTGTCCAGGATTAGTCAGCGACTAAATGTCTGAGGTCAGAGTTGAACTCAAGAGGGTGAGTCTTCCTGACTCCAGGACTGGTGTTCTATCCACTGTGCTACCTAGCTGCTGATATCTAAGGTCTTCTCAAAACAGTTTTTCATAAAATCCAATATATAACGCAGATGAATTAAAGGTTGACTTCTTATTTCCTCTGCCCACAAGGAATACTTAAAATATAAAAGTCAATACTAAAATACTGACTTTTTAGCCAATTTAGTCAATACTAAAAATAAAAAAAGTGTTCAGTGACATGACTTAAACTAGATAGAGTAACCTATAACTCCTATTCCCTTCTGCTGGGAGGCTGGTAGGTAGAAAATACATATACATATGTATATGTATACACACAAGCACACACACATATATGTACATATGTACATATACATAAAACCTGAAGCACTTATTTACTACTCGAGTATAGATAGTAAACCTTCATCTCTGTTCTGCACTGTCTGAACACTTCCATCCAAGGCCATGTGCTCTGTCATGTTGGGCCAGGTGTGAGGTCCTGTTCCTGTTGTTCATGTTTTTCCTTCAAGAAGAGCTATAGTAGCTAATAGGGACACATCCCACGGTACAGACAGCTCTATGTGAAGGACCCAGGTGTTCTTAAACTAGAGATCTTACCACATTGCTTCTGAAACTGGAAGCATCCATCTCAAGATTGCTCTCCAATCACCTATGTACGATCTGGTAAAGAAACATAAGAGAAAGAGCAGCCAGGACCTTGAGTCACAAGGCTCAGGTTCACCTAGACTAGCACCTGCTCATCTGGCCACAGGCAAAGGGTTGCCATTTCTGCCATGGGGCAAAGGAATGCACCTATCCTTTACAGGAAGTCCTGGACAGAGGGAGTTCCCAGCCATATTTTCAGTAGAACAGACGAAGAGACGTGGTTTCTAATTAAAATAAGGACATCTTCAAGTGGCCATCTGCTCCTGTTACAGAGTGAGGAGGGGGTGGAGGGAGCACCCATACTTGCTGAGTCATTCCCAAGCATTAATCCCTTCAGCTATCGATTCAGAATTAAGGTTAGGGTTATATTAGGTAAAATGCATGTGGCCAAGGGTACCACCAATGGGGGAGGTGGGGAACACTCACTTGATTACCCCATCACACAAGGGGTAGGAGGGGTGGAGCCAAGATGGTGGCGTAGAAAGACGCACATACTCTAGCTCTTCTCCCACTGCCCATAAAATACCTGTAAAAATGACTCAACAAATTCTAGAGCAGCAGAAGCCACATAACGACAGAGTGAAAGAGATTTGCAGCCCAATGTAACCTGGAAGTCTGACAGGAAAGGTCTATCGCACGGGGCATAGAGCAGAGCAAGCCTAGCCTTGGCTGCACAGTGCTGGGAGAAACAAGACCAGAACAGGCCTCGTGGGCAGAACCCCCAGCAGCAGCAGAGGTTCTCAGATCCCTCAACCCACAAACGCCAAAGACAACTTCAAAGGTCAGTGAGAGGGCTATTTCAACTGGGCAAGAAGGGAGTAGGGTCCTTCCCTATCCCCGGCCCAAAGCAGTGGCTGCAGTGTCAGCTGTTTCAACAGCTCACATTTTTGGAGTTCTCCACCCAAAGTCACTGGGGGAATTGAGCAGCTGACCTGAATCTCAGCCCTGAGCATGATCCTGGGGCGTGGTAGAGCTAAAGGCAGTTGTGGAGAGGGAATTCTACTCACAGATCCTGTGCAGAACAGTTTTTGGTTGCTCCCAGACCAGTGCACAGGCCAGGAGAGGAATAAACTAATCTCCTTTGATTGAGCCACCTTGGAGGAACTGAAAACTTACAGGTTCCCAGAGTATACCCTCCTCTTAACAAAGGACTGAAAAGTCAAATAACTGGCTGGAAAAATTCCCCCAAAATGGGAAAAAATAAGGCTATAGAAGGTTACTTTCTTGGTGAACAGGTATTTTCTTCTATCCTTGCAGATGAGAAACAACAGGGCTTACAATCAGTGGCCTCCAAAATAAATACACAATGGTCTCAGGTCATGGAAGAGCTCAAAAAGGATTTTGAAAATCAAGTGAGAGAGGTGGAGGAAAAATTGAGAAGAGAAATGAGAGTGATACAAGAAAGTTATGAAAAGAGAGTCAACAGCTTGTTAAAGGAGACCTAAAAAATGCTGAACATAATAACACCTTTAAAAATAGGCCAACTCAATTGGCAAAAAAGTTTCAAAAAGCCAAGGAGGAGAAGGATGCTTTAAAAATCAGAATTAGCCAAATGGAAAAGAAGGTTCAAAATCTCATTGAAGAAAATACTTCTTTAAAAACGAGAATGGAGCAGATGGAAGCTAATGACTTTATGAGAAACCAAGAAATTATAGAACAAAACCAAAAGAATGAAAAAATTAAAGATGATGTGAAATATCTCATTGGAAAAACAACTGACCTGGAAAATAGATCCAAGAGAGACAATTTAAAAATCATGGGACTACCAAGCCACGATCAAAAAATAGCCTAGACACCATCTTTCATGAAATTGTCAAGGAAAACTGCTCTGATATTCTAGAAACAGAGGGCAAAATAAATATTGAAAGGATCCACCAATCACCTCCTGAAAGAGACCCAAAAAGAGAAACTCCTAGGAATATTGTAGCCAAATTTCAGAGTTCCCAGGCCAAGGAGAAAATATTGCAAGCACTTAGGAAGAAACAATTTGAGTATTGTGGAAATACAATCAGGGTAGCACAGAATTTGGCAGCTTCTACATTAAGGGAACAAAGGTCTTGAAATATGATAATCCAGAAGTCAGAGGAACTGGAATTAAAACCAGTAATCACCTACCGGCAAAACTGAGTATAATACTTCAGGGGAAAAAATGATCATTCAACGATATAGAGGACTTTTAAGCATTCTTGATGAAAAGACCAGAGCTGGAAAGAAAATTTGACTTTCAAACACAAGAATCAAGAGAAGCATGAAAAGGTGAGCAGGAAAAAGAAATCACAAATGACTTTCTGAAGTTGAACTGTTTACATTCCTACGTGGAAAGATAATATTTGTGACTCTTGAGACTTTTCTGAGTATTTGAGTAGATGGAGGGATCATACACACACACACACACACACACACACACACACACACAGAAAGAGAGCACAGGTTGAATTGAGCAAGAAGGGATGATATCTAAAAAATAAAATTAAGGGTTGAGAGAGGGATATATTGGAAGGAGAAAGGGAGAAATGGAATGGGACAAATTATCACTCATAAAAGAGGCAAGCAGAAGCTTTTTCAATGGAGGATAAAAGAGAAGAGGTAAGAGGGAAAAAGTGAAACTTACTCTCTTCACATTTGGCTTAAGGAGGGAATAACATGTTCACTCAATTTGGTATGAAAATCTATCTTACACTGCAGGAAAGTAGGGGAGAAGTATATAAGTGGGGTGAGGGGGATCATAGAAGGGAGGACAAATGGAATAAGGGAGTAATGAGAATTAAACACTTTTGGGGAGGGACAAGGTCAAATGAGAGAATAGAAAAAAATGGGAGGCAAGACAGGATGGAGGGAAATATAGTTAGTCTTACACAACATGACTATTATGGAAGTCTTTTCCAAAACTTCAAATATGTAGCCAATATTGAATTGCTTTCTTTCTCAGTAGGGATGGGTGTGGAGGGAGGAAGAGAGAAATGTTGGAATTCAAAGTTTTAGGAATTATTATTAAGAATTGTTTTTTCATACAGCTGGGAAATAAGAAATACAGGTAATGGGATGTAGAAATCTATCTTGCCCTACAAGAAAAGAGAAAAGATGGGGATAACAGAAGGGTGATGTGTGATAGAAGGGAGGGCATATTAAGGGAACGGGTAATCAGAATGCAAGACTATATGGAGTGGGGGGCAGGGGAGAGATGGGGAGAAAATTTCGGACTCAAAATTTTGTGGATGAATTTCGAAAATTAAAAATAAATAAACCTTTAAAATAAATAAATAAATAAACAAACAAGTCAGCAACTAAATGAATGAATGAATGAATGAATGAATGAATGAATACAAGTTATATATAGGAAGGAGGGAATGAACAAAACGAAGTGATAAGAACAAGGGGATCATTTAGAGAGAAGGAGGCTAAGGAGGTTCAGGTATCTGAGCACAGCCTAGCTGGGTAAGAGAGGGCATTACATGCATTCAGACCAGGTTGTTAACAGGAAAAGCCCAGCAGTGTAGTGGAAGAACTATATAAACAGGAGGAAGGTATGTGATACCAGATAGAGAATGTGTATCAGAGATAGAATGTGAAGAGCCTAGAAGATGAGGGAAAGGAGTGTGAACTTTAGCCTAGACAATGGTGGACTGTTGAAGACCTTTGTACAAAGATATTGTTTGGTCAGAGTTGTGCTTGAGAAGAATGAATGGGGCAATATGGGCTACATCCAGGGCCTTGAGGGGATGGGGTTAGATCCCTGGAGGTCATCTAGGAGGCAAAGCCATGAGGGCCCATGCTGTGGGTGGGAGGGTGGTAATGATGGGGTGCTTGGTTGCATGTTCTTGGGCCTAATTCTAAAATTGGATTTTTCTTTAAAAATCACATTTCTCCTTAGCCTCAAAAGACGATCCCAAGCAGTTTCTCTCCAGCGCAAGGACATAACCTGGGCCAGAAACAACCATTATCTCCCTTTCTGATATAGGAGCCAGCTGTACCTATAGAACTCATTAGTTTGAACCAGCTGTGTACTGGCTTAACGGACTGTGTACTGGGTCATAACAACATTTACTACTCACTGACCTATGTATCCTAGATTTAGACATATGTATACTCCCTTATATTTGTCCTGTCATTGATGAGAGAAACCTGGTATTTCTGAGCCGGCCCTGACCACTAGCTGACTTAATCACGTTTTAGGCCTAAAATCACACCTCCAGGTAGCCTCCCCCCCCCCGCCCCGGGCTATTTCTCGATGAATTTTGAGTAAAATACCTGTGCAGTAGATACCAAAAGTGCATGTTCCTTTAAGAACTGACCACTCTTTAACCACTCCCTAATCCCACACAGAAACACCTAGTTAGTATATTTGACACAAGTGATGTCATAGAATATTCTATATAAACTTTCCCTGTACCCCTTCTAAGGTTGCAGGTTCCCTAAGAAATCTTGCCCACCGAAAAGCATAACAAATCTTTACCTTGACCCCAACAATTCTTGAGTCCGTGAATTCTTCTCCAGATGAACTGCCCCTGGTACCCAGGTCTTTGTGAGGGTCTCACACCCCCTTCCAGCACTCATCAGTATGAGAGGAATGAAGAGAAGGGGACAGAAGGGAGCGACAGAGAGTTTAGAAACCAACACACAGAGAGCACTGAGGTGTCAGCAAGACACCTTGTGTCTGTGCCAAAGATAGTCCAACCATGAAAAAAATCACCAGAACATGGGGCCAGGCCTGCACTTTTTCTGGGACTATGTGGGTCCAAGGTTAGAGTATATTTGTTGACTGGGAGCCTGGCCAAAGGAAAAAAAGATGGGGAAGTGGAATGAGGATCAGCCCATAACATCTATTGTATAGCTTAATGAATTTGAAGATAATTGGCCACTTAGAATTCTAGCCAAAGAAGGGGGGGCATGCCACTCAAGGCCCCATTCTTTCAGGAGAGAATATGTTGTGCCTTTACACTTTGTTCAGAGACTCCTTTGTGGTTTGTGAGGATTTATATTCATTGGAACTTAGGAAACGTCAGTGATCAGTGGAGAATACTAGAGTCTACAGGGGTAATTTGTATATTCCCCATTACAGGCCTTTTGAGTACCAATACGTACATCTCACAACATCCTTAACTTATGTCAGGAAACATTTAGGATGTTATTAAATGCCTGATCACTGACTGACTGACTGACTGGCAGATGAGGGACCAAAAATTATCACAGACAAGTATCTGCTCCAAAGCTTAGGTAAGAAGACATCTCTCAGTGCCAGCAGAGCCTTTGTCACATCCCTGCAGAAGGGCACTCTTCATTGTGTTTTGGGCATGTTATTGTCTTTTTGTCCTGGAGCTGGAAGACAACTACCTGCACAGATTTTTTCCTCTGGACTTGCAAATGCCCTGCTTTTAGTCACAAGAGAGCTTTCTGGTTTTCTGTCCTTTAGATTCAAACTCCCCAAATGCCAAGGTTCTACCCAGTGGGCTGCAAGAACTCAGAGTAAAAAGGCTTAGCCCAAAGCAGTTTCTCTGTGATCAATTGGCAATCTGCCTTAGAAACTATAGGGTAAGCTTCAGTTAATCTTGCAATCAGACATAGGAGAAAAGGATCGTTTTCCCTCCCTATCCTGCCTTGGCCACGTAACGTATGCTAAGAATGGGAACCAGGAAAGGATCACCTTGAGCAAAACCAGGTTTGCTTTTCTAACAGAGCAAGGTCTTCCTCACTGGATACAAGAAACTGATGAAGAGGTAGGACTTCAGTCTTCTCCCTGAGCATGTGAGCATGAGAAGACCACATATCCTTAGCTAGAAAGTCAGTCTAGATATTCTCTTTCTAAAGTGCCTGGTCATTTTAGGAGGAGGGCATGTGAGATCCAGGATTTTGGCTGAGAAAATAACTTATCTTTCTTGCTATCAAATTGTCTACCTTTATTAATCTTTCATTTTTCACTTTATGTATTTCACAACATTATTCAGTAAAGGGAACCCTTGACCTCAACAGAACTTCCCAGGGATCCATAGTACCAAAATCGGTAATAATAAACCTTTTCTCATAGCAATGCGAGTAAAGAAAAGCAAAACACAGCAAAAGAAATAAAAAAAGAAAAGAAAAAAAACCCAAAGCAATCCAAAGAGAAGTCCACATCCTTGACTATGGAGTCAGCCTAGGTCTTCTCTGCTCAATTCCCTGGCCACTGCAGGAGGCTCTCCTTGCATTCTGCTGGTGAAGCTATCCTTATCTGTTCAGGCTTGAGCATGGTTTGAATACTTCTCTGAGGTCTTCTTACTGTTCTGAACCAATCTCCTGCCTAGGAAGCTTGAATGCTTGATGTAGGTCCAGGGAACAGGTTCCCCTTTGGTCATGGTCCTGACTTCCTGGGATTTTCCACATATAGTTAGTTGTCACTGAGACTGACAGTCAAGATGCATTCATGATGCTCTTACCAGCCACCTTGTTAAGGGCTGGAGATCAAAGGTGGCCAATGTCCTAGAGCTACTATCTCAAATCCCACTCCAACTGAAGAGCTGGTTCCCCAAAGCCTGGCTGCTTTCTTCCTTTGAAGCTCTAAGATTAGCCTTGAGCTGATGAAGGATGTCATTCTAAGGCTGCTGAGCTCAAGAGCCCCCAGCAGTGCGCTTCTTCCCTCCAACCACTGATATTATTTAGTAAACCTCAATTGATAAGCTGTTATAAAGTCATATTGACTATGGTGGCAGTCTTGTAACAGTTAGTACAAAATTTTTCCCCAAATTCCATTCCCTCCACCCCAAATCTGTAATACATTTTCACTCCAGTACTTTCAGAGTCCAAAGAAAGGTGGGTTCAAGTAGGCAACTCAAATATCCTTGTAATCTCTTTACAATAGTTTTCAAAATGTTGTTCTTAGATAGCATGTTGACTCCCATGGGTACCATTGCCATCTCTATACAGATCTATTTTTCCAGCCCTACCTTCCTCCCTCACATCACAAAGTAATTGGACTTCTCCCAATGGAGGTGTCTTAGACTTCTCCATTCCCCCACATCCTAAAGATCACTCATTCTCTTTTTTATTTTCCAAAGAAAGAAACAAAATGTCTCCTCATGCCAAACTTCCTCTTGCTACCCATGGCAAGCTCATGCTCTCATGCTCTTCAGCTCAGTGCCATCCTTGATTCTTCACTGGTACTCAGCCCGTATAATTGGTCTGTGATCTGTTGTTGTCCTAGCTTGCTTTACCATATCTCATCACTACATTCCTTCACCCATCTGTGACCCTGGGGCAACACCTTACTTGCTCATGCCTGGCCTATTGCACCGCAGGCTTACTAATGGGTCTCCTTGCCTCAACTGTTTCCCCACTCCACTCATCCTCCATGAAGTTGCCAGTGAGCCTCCCAAATTAATCAGTCATGAATGAATGAATGAAGCACCTGTTTACCTATTTTTTTCCAGGCACTGTGTTAAAATATCCATCTGTTAATGACTGTGGCCTCCTCAATTACCTCCATGAATGCCTTGTTATCTTCTTGTTTTGGTCTGGGAAAGTCCTTCACAGACTGTTACCTTCTTTCCTTTCTAGTCTACTTAGATTTACTATTCTCACCGATCTCCAAGGACTCCAAACGTCTCCCCTTCCCTGCCTTCTTGTTCTTCTCCCAACAGTCAACAAGGCCTTTACACTGACTGTCCACCCTGGCTGGATTGCTCTTCCTCCTCACTTCAACTTACTTACTTCCTTGCATAGTATCATTCCCTCCTCGTGGCCAATCCTATTTTCTTTTAGAAGTCTTTCTCTTCCAACATCCCCTAATTTCTTCCTCCCCATAAAGTTCTTCTTTGAAATTGCTTCCCTTTTACTACATAGGTACAATATATACATACGCACAAACACACACACATATATATACACATATATGCATATATACATATACATACACACAACACACACAAAGAACTGTGTGTGTGTGTGTGTGTGTGTGTGTGTGTGTGTGTGTAACATGGGCCTCCACTACAAGAAGACCGGGAAATTCTACTTCATTCTTCCCCCAGAGTTCTTCAGTACTGTGAAGAAAATTGGAGGGGGGCAGCAAAGATGGCAGAGAAAAAGCAGAGACTCCCTTGAGGTCTCCCTGAAACCTCTTCAAATACCTATAAAAAGACTCTAAAAACATTCTAGAGCAGTAGAACACACAAAAAGACAAGAGTGAAATGAATTTCCACCTCAATACAACCTGGATGGTCGACAGAAAAAGTGTGTTGCATCAAGCTAGGGGAAGAGCACAATCCAGCATGGGCTGTGCAGGCAGAATGGGCCCCAGCAAACCAGGAGCAGGCCTCAGGGGACATGGTGAAAGAATCATGGGCAGCTGAGAGAATCTCCAGACTTCTCAACTCAGGAATGCTAAAGGCATCTTAGAAGGTGAAGGGAAAAGTCTGTCGGTCCTGGGTGAGAGAGAAGCACAGACCAGCCCTGGCCCCAGTGCAGCCCTGGGGAAGTTGAAGTGATGGCAGCAGCAGCCACAGCAGCAGCAGCTGTGGTGGTGGCAGTGGAAGCAGCAGCAGCAACAGCTGTTTCCAGAGCTCTCAGACCAGACAATAAGGGGATCGAACAATTGATTAGAAGGAGCTTACAGTGATCTCTTTGCAGACACTGAGGCAAGATTCTGTTGGTTTGCCCATACTCGGCTTTGGGTTGCAGTCTTAGGTGAGAGTCCTTGGGTGAGGGAGAGCGCTGGCAAAGCAGAGCTTGTAGCAGCAGTGGAGAGGGAACCCTCCTCATAGTTCTAGGGCAGAAAAGAGTGCTTGTGGTCATCTACTGACCAGAGTACATGCCAGGAGAGGAGTAAACACCTCTCCCTAGATCATACCACCCTGGAAGAATTGAAAACTTACAGGTCTCTAGAAATACCTCCGTAAACAGCTGTACAAAATTCCTGAAGCTTAGGACAGTATGCCCTCCACACTGGAAGCAGAGCCCCACCTTAAAAAAAAGAGTTAAAAAGTAAAGTATTTCTACACTAGACCTTCTGCACTATGATATCACAGGGCTTGGAATATGATATTCCAGAGTTCAAAGAAGCTAGGATTAAAACCAACAATCACCTACCCAACAAAAGTGAGTATAATACTTCAGGGGAAAAATTTTTCATTCAATGAAATACAGGACTTT
This sequence comes from Notamacropus eugenii, assembly GCF_028372415.1. Taxonomy (NCBI): domain Eukaryota; kingdom Metazoa; phylum Chordata; class Mammalia; order Diprotodontia; family Macropodidae; genus Notamacropus; species Notamacropus eugenii. The sequence goes on along the minus strand of NC_092879.1, from coordinate 9,292,365 downwards.
CAAGCATTCTTGATGAAAACACCAGAGCTGAATAGAAAATCTGACATTCAAATACAAGAATCAAGAGAAATATGAAAAGGTAAACAGGAAATAGAAACCATAAGGGACTTAATAAAGTTGAACTGTTTACATTCCTACATGGAAAGATGATATTTGCAATTCATGAGACCTTTCTCAGTATTAGGATAGTTGGAGGGAATATATGTTTGTGCGTATGTGTGTGTATGTATATGTGTGTGAGTGTGCGTGTATATATATATATATATATATATATATACATATACATACACGTATGAATAAGTTTATATGTATGCATACGGAGAGAGAGACAGAGAGAGAGAAGAGAGACAGAGAGAGAGAGAGAGAGACAGAGAGAGAGAGAGAGAGAGAGAGAGAGAGAGAGAGAGAGAGAGAGAGAGAGAGCACAGGGTGAGCTGAATATGAAGCGATGATATCTAAAAAAGAAAATTAAGCACTAAGAGAAATGTACTAGGAAAAACAGAAAGGGAGTGGAAGGATGAATTAAATCATCTCACATAAAAGAGAATAGAAAGAGATTTTACAATGGAGGGGAAGAAGGGGAAGATGAGAAGGAATTAGCTAGTCTTTCACAGGCCATAGCACAGACCAGTAGAGTAGCTAACAGACCTCTCCTTAGATCATACCACCTTTGAAGAATGGAAAACTTACAGGTCCCTAGAAATATTTGTGGAAACAGTTTCACAAAACTCCTGAAGCTTGGGACAATGTGTCGTCCATCCTGAAAGTAGAGTTCCTTTTAATAAAGAGGTAAAAGTCAAAAAATAGATGGGTATAATGAGAAAACAACGCAAAAAAAATTCTGACCACAGAAAGTTACTACAATGACAAGGATGATCAAAACACACATTCAGAAGATAACAAAGTCAAAGCTCCTACATCCAAAGCTTCCAAGAAAAGTATGAATATAAACATATTCTCAGTTTCTGGAGGGTAAAAGAGCTAAAATTACAACGAAGAATCACTTACCCAGCAGAATTGAGTATAATCCTCCAGGGGAAAAAATTGGTATTCAGTGAAATAGAAGATTTTCAAGCATTCTTAATGCAAAGACCAGATCTGAATATAAAATTTGGGTTTCAAATACAAGATTCAAGAGAAGCGTATAAATATAAAGAGGAAAGGAAAACCATAAGGGATTTAATATGGTTAAACTGTTTACATTACTACAGGGGAAGATGATACTATTAACTCATAAAAACTTTCTCATTATTAGAGCAGCTAGAAGTATATATAGATAGATGGCACAGATGTGAGTGGAATACAAAGGGATCATATTTTAAAAAATAAAATTAAGGGGTGATAGAGAAGTGTACTGGGAAAGGCAGGATGGGATAAGTTATCTCACATAAAAGAGGCATGGAAAATTCTTTACAATGGAGGGGAAAATGGGGGAGCAGAGGGGGTGTGAGTAAACTTTACTCTCATCAGAATTTGCTCTAAGAGGAAATAACATCCATATTCAATTGAGTATAGAAATCTATCTTACCCTACAGGAAAGTAGGAATGGAAAGGGATAAAAGAAGGGGAGTAGTGGTGATAGAAAAGAGGGCAGATTAGAGGAGGGCAATATTAAGAAGCAGAAACACTTTTGAGGGAGGACAGGGTGAAAAGGAGAGAGAAATGAGGGGAAGATGGAAGGAAATACAGTTAGGAACAGTAACGGTGAAAAAAAATTGAACCAAGTTTCTCTCATAAAGGCCTCATTTCTCAAACTATAGAGGACAGAGTCAAATTTATAAAAATAAGAACCATTCTCCAAATGATAAATGATCAAAAGATACAAAACAATTTTCTAATGACATGATCAAAGGTGTGTATAACCATATAAAAATGTTCTAACTCTACTGATTGGAGAAATGAAAATTAAAACAGTTCTGAGGTACTACGTCATACATATTAGATTGGCTAATAGAACAGAAGAGGAAAATGACCAGTGTTGGAGAGGATGGTGGAAAAATGAAACAATAATGTACTGTTGGTGGAGTTGCAAACTGATTCAACCGTTCTATAGAACAGTTTGGAATGATGCCCAAAGGGGTGTGAAACCATGCATAAAAATGAATGTTAAACGGTGTTCTTATATGCAACTGGGGAAAATAAAATACTAAATAATTTTTTAAAAAATAAAGTAAAAGGTACCATAGACATTAAATTAGTAATAATATTAAACATATAAGCACCGATATGCACGAAATGCAAATATTTTTAAAATTTATTTATTTATTTATTTTTAGTTTTCAACATTCATTTCCACAAGATTTTGAGTTGCAAATTTTCTCCCCATCTCTCCCCTTCCCCCACCCCAAGACACTGTGCATTCTGCCTACCCTTTTCCCCAATCTGAACTCCCTCCCTTCCCTTATCCCCATCTCCTCTATTTTCTTGTAGGGCAAGATAGATTTCTATACCCCATTACCTGTGTTTCTTATTTCCCAGTTGCATGCAAAAACAATTCTCAGCTCCTCACTTCTCCTAATTCTCTCTTTTGACTTTGTCCCTCCTCAAAAGAGTTTACTTCTAATTACTCCCTCCTCCCATTTGCCCTCCCTTCTATCATCCTCCCACATCCCATTTATCCTCTTCTCCCCTACTTTCCTGTAGTGTAAGATAGATTTTCATAACAAATTGAGTGTGCATGTTATTCCCTCCTTAAGTCAAATGTGATGAGGGTAAGCTTCACTTTTTCTCTCTCACTTTCCCCCTTTTCCTCTCCATTGAAAAAAGCTTTTTACTTCCTCTTTTATGAGTGATAATTTGCCCCACTCCATTTCTTCCTTTTTCCTCTCAATATATTCCTCTCTCATCTCTTAATTTTAGTTTTTAAAAAATACCATCCCTTCATATTCAACTCACCCTATGCACTCTGTCTAAATGTATATAGTACCCCCAACAACCCAAATACTGAGAAAAGTCTCAAGAGTTACAAATATTATCTTCCATGTAGGAATGTAAACAGTTCAACTTTAGTAAGTCCCGTATGATTTCTATTTCCTGTTTACCTTTTCATGCTTCTCTTCATTCTTGTGTTTGAAAGTCAAATTTTCTATTCAACTCTGGTCCTTTCACCAAGAATGCTTGAAAGTCCTTTATTTCATTGAATGACCATTTTTTTTCTCCCTGAAGTATTATACTCAGTTTTTCTTGGTAAGTGATTCTTGGTTTTAATCTTAGCTCCTTTGATTTCTGTAATATAATATTCCAAGCCCTTCGATCCCTTAACATAGAACCTGCTAGATCTTGTGTTATCCTGACTATATTTTCACAATACTCAAATTGTTTCTTTCTGACTGCTTGCAATATTTTCCTCTTGACCTGGGAACTCTGGAATTTGGTTACAATAATCTTAGGAGTTTTTTTTAATTTTTGGATCTCTTTCAGGAGGTGATTGGTGAATTTTTTCAATATTTATATTACCCTCTGGTTCTAGAGTATCAGGGCAGTTTTCCTTGATAATTTCATGAAAGGTGATGTCCAAGCTCTTTCTTTGATCATGGCTTTCAGGTAGTTCCATAATTTTTGAACTATCTCTCCTGGATCTATTTTCCAGGTCAGTTGTTTTTCCAATGAGATATTCCACGTTGTCTGCTATTTTTCATTCCTTTGGTTTTGTTTTATAATTTCTTGATTTTTTATAAAGGCATTACTTTTCATTTGCTCCATTCTAACCTTTAAGAAGTTATTTTCTTCTGTGAGTTTTTGGATCTCCTTTTCCATCTGGCCAATTCTGCTTTTAAGAGCATTCTTCTCTTTGGCTTTTTGGATTTCTTTTGCCATTTGGGTCAGTTTATTTTGTGAAGCACTATTTTCTTCACCATTTTTTTGTGTCTCCTTTAGCAAGCAATTGACCTGTTTTTCATGATTTTATTGCATCACTCTCATTTATGTTACCAATTTTTGCTCTGTTTCTCTTACTTGATTTTCAGAATCCTTTTTGAGCTCTTCCATTACCTGAGACCAATTCATATTTTTCTTGGACGCTTTGAATTGAGAAGCTTTGCCTTTAATTTCTTCTGTTTGCATGCTTTGGTCTTCCTTGTCACCAAAGTAAGAGTCTATTGTCTGATTCTTTTTCTTGTTTTTGCTCATTTCCCCAGCCATTCACTTGACTTTTGAACTCTTTGTTAAGGTAGATCTCTGCTTCCAGTGGGGGTGGAGGTTGTATGGTCAGGCACTCGATCCCCTCTTAATCTGTGGGCCTAGAGCTCCAGAAATAGTCACTGTCTCTGTCTCTGCAGCTTCTGTGAGTGCTGTGGGTTCCTCTGTCCCCTTCCCCCTCTGCTGCCCTGGGACTGGGGCCCAACCACTCCATTCTCCCACACTGGTCCCAAAGGTTTTTCCACTGACCTTCCAATTTGTCTTCAGTGTTTTGGGGTCCTGAAGTCTCGAATCTGTCACAGGTGTGAAAGATTCAGTTTCCCCAAGGCCTGCTCAGGTCCTATCCATGCTGGTGCGACCCATACTGGACTGTGCCCTGCCCTCTGCATGGCAAGATAGGCACTTACTGGCGACTTTCCAGGCTGTCTTGGGCTGGAGATTTGCTTCACCCCGTCACTCTGTGAGTTCTGCAGGTCCAGAATTTTTAGAGCCCCCCTTTTTACAGGTATTTGACTGGGTTTGGAGGGAGTGCTCTAGAAAGTCCATGTTGTTACTCCGCCATCTTGGCTCCGACCCCCTGAAATGGAAATTCCTAATGAAAAAGATAAATGAATTACCAGAGGAAAAGAACAGTAAAATTATACAAAAGATGTAGGACTTCAACTTTCCTCTCTCAGAGCCAGACATGAAATAAGTAAGAAAGGAGGTAAAGAAATGAATTTATTTTTAGAACAGTTAGATAGAACTCTGGAGAAAAATTAATGGGAATAGAAAGGAGTTTTTCTTTCTTTTTCAGCTACAAATGGCAACTTAAAAACTGACCATGTATTAGGGCATCAAAACCCAACAAACAAATGCATAAAAATAGAAATATTAAATACAACCTTTGCTGGCTATGATACAATAACAATTAAATTCAATAAAGAATTGTGGAAGAATAGATTAAAATTTAATTTAAAACAGAAAAAAACAACTCTAGAATGACTCAAAGAACGAATTATAGAAATAATCAATGATTTAATTAAAAGTAACATATTGAATAAAGTCCAAGTAGTATTTAGGGGACAACTTATACTGACATTAATAAAAAAAAATGGATCAATGAACTGGATATGCAAACTAAAAAAAAAAATTAGAGAAAGGACTACATTAAAAATTCCCACTTAAACACCAAAATAGAAATCTCAAAAATCAAAGGAGGGATTAATAAAATTGTAAGTAATAAAACCATTAAACTAATAAATAAAACTAAGCTTTGGGGGAAAACCCAGTAAAATAAGCTATTGCTCAATTTGGTTAACTATTAGGTTAAATTGAATTTATAAGATAATGAAATGTCAAATGTCAACAATGAAAAGGGTAAATTCACCACCAATGAAGAGGAAATGAAAACAATTACTGCATTACAAACTATTTTGTCCAAATACATGCCAATAAATCTGACAATTTAAGTGCAATGATTGTTTTACAACAACAATTTATTATTATAATAATTTTAATAATTTATTTTCTTCTGTGAGCTTTTCGATTTGGCCAGTTCTGCTTTTAAGGCATTCTTCACCTCACTGGTTTTTTTGGCCTCTTTTGCCATTTAGGTTAGTCTATTTTTAAAAGTGTTATTTTCTTATTTTCTTCAGTAATTTTTGGGTTCTTTTTTAGCAAGTTGTTGACTCTTTTTTCATGATTTTCCTTCATCGCTTTCATTTCTCTTCTCAAATTTTCCTAAAAATACTTTTTGAGCTTTTCCATGACCTGAGACAATTTCATATTTTTTTTGTAAGCATTGGATGAAGGAGACTGACTTTGCTATCTTCCTTCAGTTGCATTCTTTGGTCTTTTATGAAAATAAGTTATGAAAACTATCAACATAACTGACCATATCAATAATAAAAACAACAAAAACCACATGGTTATCTCAACAGAGGCAAAAAAAGATTTTGACCAAATACAACTACCACTCGCATTAAAAAAAGAACACTAGCAGCGAGTGGAGATTAATGTAACACTAAAGAATTCACTGATCACCTCCTGAAAGAGATCCCCAAATGAAAACTCCTAGAAATTTGTATCCGAATTCTAAAGTTTCCAGGTCAAGGAGAAAATATTACAAACAGCCAGAAAGAAACAATTCAAGTATTGTGGAAATAAAAAGAGGATATTACAAGATTTAACAGCTTCTACACTGAGGAATTGAAGGGCTTGGAATATGATATTCCAGAGGTCAAAGAAGGTAGGTTTAAAACCAAGAATCACCTACCTAGCACAACTGAGTATAATGTTTCAGGGGAATATGGAATTTCAATGAAATAGAGGACTTCCAAGCATTCTTGTTGAAAGGACCAGAGCTGAATAGAAAATTTGATTTTCAAATACAAGAATCAAAAGAAACATGAACCAGTACACAGGAAAGAGAAACAATAAGGAACTCACTGAAGTTGAACTGTTTACATTCTTAACTTGGAAAGATGATATTTGTAACTCGTGAGACTTTTCTCAGTGTTAGGGTAGTGAGAGATAATATATACACCTGCACATATGTATACATGTACACATACATACACACGTGCATATATATGCATACATGTAGGTGTGCATGTATACGCATGTATGTGTATATTACATATGGGTATCTGTATGTGTAGGTTTGTATATGTATATGGGTGTACATGTGTGTAAATGTATGTATGTACTTACATAGGCAGAGGGCACAGGGAGAGCTGAATATGAAAGAAGAATACCACAAAAATAAAATATGTTGTTGAGGGTAATTTACTAGGAGTAAGAGAAAGAGAGAGGCAGAATCTCACATAAAGAGGTAAGAAAAGGCTTTTACAATGACGGGGAAGATGAAAGGGAATAAGTAAGCCTTATTCTCATGGAATTTGGCTTGAGGAGGGAATAACACACTCAACTGGGTGTGGAAATCTATTTCACCTAGCAGAAAGGCAGGGGGGAAGCGGGTAGAAGAGGGAAGATAATAGAAGGGACATCAAATAGGGCAAAGGGATAAATAGAAGTAAACACTACTGTGGAGGGACAGGTCAAGGGAGAGAATGGAATAAATGGAGGGTAGGACAGGACAGAAGAAAATGTGGTTAATCTTTTGCAACATAAGTGTTTTGCATAGGTACACATCTATGACCTATATCAAATTTCTTGCTTTCTCAATGAGGGTGTGTGGGGAGGGAGAAAGGGAGAGAATATGGAACTTGAAGTTTTAAAAATGAATGTTAAAATTGTTTTTGCATGCAACTGGGAAAAAAGATGTACAGGCAATGGGGTATAGAAATCTATTTTGCACTACAGGGAATTGTAGGAGAGGAGGATTGGAGAAGGGGGAGTGATAGAAGGGAGGACAGACTGGGGAAAGGGGTAGATGGAGTGCATGCTGTTCTGGAGTATAGGATTGAGAGAGATGGGGAGAAAATTTTGAATTCAAATTCTTGTGGAAGTGAATGTTGAAAATTGAAAAATAAATTATATATTTAAAAAAAGGAAAAAAAAACTAGAGACTTTTGGGAGCCTAGGTGGTAGAATAAGCAGTGAATTACTGCCACTCTCCTATATTGACCTCTAAAACACACAAAAAAATTAGCAACTAGGGAAAAAAAAAAACCTGGAACAGGGGAGCCAACAGAAACTTGGGATGAAACACTTCTTTAGCCCTGGAAACTTGGAGGATCAGCAAGAAAGGTCCATCTCACTCGAGGAAAAGGGAACTGCATTCCAGGACAGGAAGCATTCCAGCAAGTCAGCAGCAAGCCCCACCTCAGCAAACCCATGAGAGATCCTAAGCCCCAGGGTGGTGCAAACATGAACAGCAGGATCCCCCATGTGCCTTATCATAACCAGGGAACTGGGAGATTCCAGTTCTGAGAACCAAAATTTGCGTCAGTGTAGTACCAAGCAGATAGGCATCCTCCAGAGATAAGACCTCCACATGCTTCAGATCAGCACAGGGCAAACAGGCATCTTATGGCTGCCAGATCTCCATGTGCTTCAGCACAGCCCAGTGGGAGAGATGTCCTCCAGCAACCAGACCTCCACATGCTTCAATGTAGCCCTGGAAAAATGAAGAAAAACCCCATCTGACACCAGCAGATGCTGGACACCACCAGTAGGACCCCAGCTTAGCACCAGGTTAGCTGCTAGACCCCTAAAGCCTCCAGTTTCCATCACCTGAGGTCCCAGCACACAAAGTCAGTTACCAGGACCCTAGCTCCTAGAACGAGAAGCTAGGAACAGTGCCCCACGTGCTATAGCAGGGGAGCTGAACTTTAAAAGCCATGAAATAGGCAAAAAAAATTAAACAAGAAGGAAAAACCAACATTGATCATAGAAAGTTATTATAGTGACAGGGAAGATGAGAACACAGGAAACAGGACAACATTGTCAATATATCTACATCTGAAACATGAAAGGGGAATATGAATTAGTCTCAAGCTTAAAAAGCATGCTTCAAAAAGCTTAAGAAGGATGTTAAAAGTCAAAGAGGAGAGGAAGAAGAAAAATTGGGAAAGGAAATGAGAGGTATGCAATAGAGAGTCAACAACTTGGAAAAGGAAAGGCAAAAATTGACTGAGGAAAACAACTCTTAAAAAGTATAGTTGACCAAATGGAAAAGGAGGTATAAAAGCTAACTGAAGAAAATAATTCCTTAGAAATTAGAATTGAGAAGTGAAAGCTAACGACTCTATGAAAGATCAAGAATCAGTCAACCAAATTCAAATAAATTTTTAAAATAGAAGAAAATGCAAAATACCTGATTGGGAAAAAACAACGACATGGAAAATAGGTCCAGGAGAGATAATTTAAGAACTATTGATTACCTGAAAGTCATGATCTAAAAAAGAGCCTGAATAGCAATCTTTCAAGAAATTATCAAGGAAAACTGCTCTGAAACTGTAGGAAAATAGAGTAAAATAGAAATCAAAAGAATCCTCCAATCACGTCCTGAAAGACATCACAAGTGAAAAGTCCAAAGAATACTGTAGCCAAATTTCAGAATTATCAGATAAAGGAGAAAATATAGAAGCAATGAGAAAGAAATAATTTAAGTATTGTGGAACTACAGCCTTGATTACACAAGAAGCAGTAGCTTCTAAATTAAAGGATTGGAAGGCATGGAATATAATATTCTGGAAGGTAAAGGAGAGATTACAATCAAGAATCAACTAGCCAGGAAAATTCAGCATAACTTTTCAAGGAAAAAGATTGACATTCAATGAAATTGGGGATTTTCGATCATTCCTGGTGAAAAAATCAGAGCTGAACAGAAAATTCCATATTGAAATACAAGAATCAAGAGAAATATAAAAATGTAAACAGGAAAGAAAAAAATAAGTTATTCAATAGGGCTAAACTATTTATATCCCTACACAGGATGATGATATTTGTAACTTTTTAGAGCTATGCGTGTGTTAGGGCAGTTAGAAGGGGTATACACAGAGAGAAGGTGTGGGTATAAGTAGATTTTGATGTGATGATAAAAATAACATAATTAAGTAGTGAAATGGGTTTATGCTGAGAGAAGAGGAAAGGGAGAGGCAGAATAAGGCAAATTACATTGCAAAAAGAGGCTCACAGAGCTATTTGAATAGAGGGAAAGAAGGGAGGGGAGAGAGCTTTGAACCTTACTCTCATAGAATTTGACACAAAGGGGAAAAACATACACATTGAGTTGCTTACAGAAATCTATCTTATCCAATAGGGAAGTAGGAGGAGAAAGGGGAAAGAAAAGGGGGAGTGTGGATAGAATGGAGGGCAGACTGAGGGAGACAGTGGTTAGAATCAAAACACTAATGAGGAGGGACTGGGTGAAAGGAGAGAGAAAAGTATAAATGGGGGAAAAGAGGATGGACAGAAACAGTAATCTTAACTGTGAATGTGAGTGGGATGAACTCTCTCATAGCATAGAAGTGGATAGCAAAATGGACTAAAAACTATAATCCCACAATATGTTGTTTACAAGAAACACCTCTGAAGCAGAAAGGTAGACACAGAGGAAAGGTAAAAGGCTGGAGTAGTATATGTTATGCTTCAATTGAAATAAAAAATAATCAGGGGTAGCAATTCTGATTTCAGACAAAGCAAAAATAGATCTAATTAAAAGAGATGAGGAAGGAAACTACATCTTGTTAAAAGGTACCACAGACAATTAAGTAATATCAATACTAAACATATATGCACGAAGTGTCATAGCATCCAGATTCTTAGAGAAAAAGTTAAATGAGTTACAAGAAGAAATAGAAAGCAAAACTATTCCAGTAGAGGACCTCAACTTCCCCCTCTCAAAACTAGATAAATCTAGACACAAAATAAACAAGAAGGAAGTGAAGGAGCTAAATAGGATCTTAGAAAAGTAAGATATGATAGATCTCTGGAGAAGACTGAATGGGGACAGAAAGGAATTTATTCAGCAGTCCATGGCACCTACACAAAAATTGACCATGTGTTATGTCATAAAAAACTCATAGTCAAATGCAGAAAGGCAAAAATATTAAATGCATCTTTTCCAGATCATAATGCAGTAAAAATTACATATAATAAAGGACTATGGAAAGAAAGGCTAAAAATTAATTGGAAGCTAAATAATCTAATCCTAAAGAATGAGTGAATCAAACAATCAAATCATAGAAACAATAATTAATTTCATCAAAGAGAACAACAATAATGAGGCAACATACCAACATTTATAGGATGCAGCCAAAGCAGTTCTTAGGGGAAATTTTACATCTCTCAACGCTTACATGAACAAAAGAGAAAAAGAGGAGATCAATGAATTGGGCATAGAACTAAAGAACTGGAAAAACAAAAAAATTTAAAATGTCCAATTAAATAACAAAATAAAAATTCTAAAAATGAAAGGAGGGATGAATAAAATTGAAAGTAAGAAAACTATTGAACTAAGTAAATAAGACTAAGAGTTTTATAAAACAAACAATAAAATAGATAAACCTTTGGTTATTTTGATAAAAAAAAGAAAGAAGAAAACCAGATTACCAATACCAAAAATGAAAAGGGTGAATTCACCACCAATGAAGAGTAAATTAAAACAATGACTAGAAGTTATTTTGCCCAATTGTATGTTAATAAATCTGACAATCTAAGTGAAATGGATTAATATTTACAAAAATATAAATTACCCAGATTACCAGAAGAGGAAATAAAATACTTATATAGCCCTATGTCAGAAAAAAAACTGAACAAGTTGTCACTGAACTCCCTAAGAAAAAGCCACCAGGGTCAGAAGGATTTCCAAGTGAATCCTACCAAACATTTAAAGGACAATTAATTTCAATATTATATAAAGTATTTGGAAAAATTGGAGAAGGGATCCTACCAAATTCTTTTTATGATACCAGTATGGTGTTGATATCTAAACCAGGAAGAGCCAAAAAACAGAAATAAAATTGTCCACCAGTTTTATTTTGAATATTGATGCAAAAATTTTAAATAAAATATTATTAAAGAGATTTCAGCAATTTATAATGAGAATAATACACTATGACTGGGAGGGAGTTCTACTAGGAATGCAAGGCTGGTTCATTATTGGGAAAACTATCCCAATAGATCATATCAATAACAAAATTAATAGAAATCATATGATTATCATGATAATCATATATCATTTGAACCTTAATAAGGGCCAGAGCCTAAACTAATGAACCAGAAGAAGATCCTTGACCTAACAATTATCTCTTTGTTCTCTGAGTGAATTCAGAGAATATCTCTACCTATGCCAACAAGACTAGATGGGATTGACTTAAGAGCATTTTTTCTTCTCTTTATCACCATTAAGCATGAGACCCTTAACCCAAGACACTATCTTGAATAATGGAACTTTTTCTTATCTTAATATTTTGGGGACATATACTATGTTATGTCATGTTAATGGTAAAGAAAACACAGATATCCTCGGTCATAATTTCAATCGACACTTTGTCAACTCTCTAATCTTATTGTATTTACCACCTATTCAATTAAGAAAATTCCTTTCTCATAATATGATTAAACATATGTGGAGACCATAAATTTGAGTGACATAGAGACCCTGAGTTGGGATTGTTTTAAAACACATTTAAGCCTGGTCGTTCTTTTATCAGTCAGTCAGAACTTATGTTTTGGCTCCATGCAAGCACAAATCTGCTAGCTTTAAGGGAATAAACAATATGAATTTGTAATCACCTAGCCTATCTGTCTCTTTTTTACCAAATTTTCAGGACGACAATCTCAATAGATGCAGAAAAAACTTTTGACAAAATACAACTCCCATTCATATTAAAAATACAAGAGAGCATACGAATCAATGGAGTTTTCCTTAAAATGTAGTAGCATCTATCTAAAAGCATCAGCAAGCACTATAGGTAATGGGGATAATCTAGAAGCTTTCTCAATAAAATTAGGGGTGAAACAAACATGTCCATTATCACCACTGTTATTCAATATGGTATTAGAATGTTAGAGTTAGCAAAAAGAGATGAAAAATAAATTGAAGGAATTAGAATGGGCAATGAGGAAAGAAAGCTATCTCTTTGCAGATAATATGATGCTAGAGAATCAAAACCTAATAAATACATAAAATAAAATAAATCAAAAGCTACATGAAATAATAAGCAACTTTAGGAAATTACCAGGATATAAAATAAACCCACATAAGTCATCAGCATTTCTATGTATAACTAACAAAGCCCAACAGTTAGAGACAGAAAGAGGAATTCCATTTAAAATAACTGTAGACAACACAAATAGTTGAGAATCTACCCGCCAAGAAAAATCCAGGAACTATATGAATGCAATTACAAAACATTTTTCACACAAATAAAGTTAGATTGGAAAAAATATCAGTTGCTCATAGGTAGGAGGAGCTAATATAATAAAAATGACAATTCTACCTAAATTACTATACTTTTTCAGTGCCATACTAATCAAACAACCAACAACTAGTTTATGTAGCTAGTAAAAAATATAACAAAATTCATCTGGAAGAACAAAAGTTCAAGAATATCAATAGAACTAATGAAAAAAATGCAAGGGGTGGTGACCTAACCATACCAAATCTAAAACTATATTTTATAAAGCAGCAATCATCAAAACTACTTGATACTGGCCAAGAAATGGGGCCAAGAAACAGGGGTCAGTGAAATAGATTAGTTATACAAGACACAGCAGTCAATGACTATAGTAATTTACTGTTTGATAAACCCAAAGACTTCAGCTTCTGGTAGTAGAGCTCACTATTTGACAAAAACTGCTGGGAAAACTAAAACAAAAAATCAGTATGGCAGAAAATAAGCAGAGATCAACACCTCACACAATATACCAAGATAAGGTCAAAATGAGTACATGATTTAGACATAAAGAATAATGCCACAAGCAAATTAGGAGAGGAAGTTTACCTGTTTGATGGAGAAAGGAAGAATTTATGACCAGAGAAGTGACAAGAGGATATTATGAAATGCATAATGGATAATTTTGATTACATTAAATAAAGAGGTTTTGCCCAAACAAAGTCAGTGCAACCAGAATTAGAAGGAAAATAGAAAGCTTGGAAACAATTTTAACAGCCAGTGTCTCTGACAAAGGCTTCATTTCTAAACTATATAGAGAAATAAGTCAAATTTCTAAGAATACAAGTCATTCTCCATTTGAAAAATGGTCAAAGGATGTAAACAAGCAGTTTTCCGGTGATGAAAGTAAAGATATCTATATTCATAAAAACGCTCTAAATCACTATTGATTAGAGAAATGCAAATTAAAGCAACTCTCAACTATCACCTCATACCTTTTAGATTAGCTAATATGACAGAAAAGGAAAGCAATAAATGTTGGAGAAGATATGGGAAAATTGGAACGTTAATATATTGTTGGTGGAGCCATTCTGAAGAGCAATTTTGAACTAAGCCCAAAGGACAACCAAACCACACAAACCTTTGATCTGGGAATACCACTTGGAGGGCTGTATCCCCTAAGAGATCATAAAACAGGTAAAAGAACCCACATGTTCAAAAATATTTATGGCAGCTCTTTTTTGTGGTGACCAAGAATTGGAAATTGAGGGGATGCCCAACGTTGGGGGAATGGCTGAACAAGTCGTGAATGTAATGGAATAATGTTGTGCTACAAGAAATGATGAGCAGGCAGATTTCAGAGAAAAAAAAACTGGGAAGACTTACATGAACTGATGCTGAATGAAGTGAGCAGAACCATGAGAACATTGTACATAGTAACAGCAACATTGGGCGATGACTAATTTTGATAGACTTAGCTCTTCTCAGCAATACGATGATCTAAGATAATTCCAAAAGACTCATCATGACGGAAAAACCAATGAAGGAACTACTAAGTCTGAATGCAAATGGAAGTACTATTTCCCCCTTTTTGTTGCTTTTTTCTTACTTGTGGTTTTTTCCTTCTCTTCTAATTCTTCTTTTACGACATGACTAATGTGGAAATATGTTTAATGATTGTACATACATGGCCTATATCAGATTTCTTGCCATCTTGGGGAAGGAAGAGGGGAGGGATAGAAAGAGGGAGAAAAAATTTGGAGCTCAAAATTTTATAAAAGTAAATGTTGAAAACTATCTTTACATGTAGTTAGAAAAAATACTATTAAGTGTGGGAAAACACTAGAAAGCATAGGAATCAATGGAGACTTTCTTCAAATGATATGTAGCATCTATCTAAAACTAAGAGCTATTATTATCTCTAATGGAGGTACTAGAAGCCTTCTCAATAAGATCGGGGTGAAGTAAGAATTTCCATTATCACCATTACTATCCAATATTGTACTAGAAATTTTACTATAAGACAAG